>NW_006408560.1:7021146-7086839 GCF_000296735.1 Chrysochloris asiatica
CGAGGAGCGACTGGTGAGGTTGAACCACCAACCTTATGGTTCAAACCGACTTTGCAGTTTAGTGCATTAACTCACAAATAGTAAGTTCTTGTATTTTACTTACTGAGGTAAAGCCTATATAAACCAAGGCTTAATCAGGAGACAGAATATTCTTTAAAAGCAAGGATGGCAAGATTTGTTATCAGGAGGGATTAATCCCTGGAGAAGATGTCATGTTGGTGAAGAGGAAGATCCTCAACAAGATGAATGGGCACAGTGACTGCAAAAGTGCTCTCAAACATAGCAACAATTGTGAGGATCATATAGGGCCAGGCATGTTTTGTTTTGTTTGTCATAGGGACACTATAAAGTTGGAACTGAATCATTGGCACATAACAACAGTCAAAAAACAGAAACCACTTGCCAGAATTGCAACAGGTAAATTTTAATACAAGGAAATGTGAAATAGGTAAAAGTGTTGTTGTTGTTGTTGTTGTTGTTAAGTGCTGTCAGGTCAGTTCCAACTCATAGCGACCCTGTATAGATGGAATAACTAGTGTGTACATAACTTTGAAAAAGTGGTTATACCAGTCAACTTTTAAATGATATGATAACTCCCATAATGCCACAGTCTTACGAACAAAGGCATTGGACTCTGTAATTTTTGTCAAATCTGGTAGGTGTGTGTACCAGCTGTTCACTGTCTCTCAGCTCCAAACCCACGTTTCTTTACCTCATTTTATAATACTCGAGCCAGACTTTGCAAATATTCTCCTTGGCTCTACTCTGCCAGTAGAGGGCCCTGGAGTAATACCACAAGGCTTGAAGAGGCAGCAGGGATTCTTTTGATGTTCTCTTCTCAGGTGAATAAACATATAGAGGTTCTGATAGCATTTTAGAACAATAGAGGGTTGCTCTTGCAGTTAAAAATGGGTGCTCTCCTGCTGCTTCTTTGCCACAACAATGGAGGTATTGTTATTGTTAAGTGCCATCTATTTGGTTCCAACTCAAAATGAACCCTGCACAGGGTTTCCAAGGAGTGGCTAGTGCATTTGAACTACCAACCTTGTCATTAGCAGTCCAGTGCTTTTCCTACAAGACCACACCAGCTAGTTTCAGCGGATCCTGTTCCATCGCTCTACAGAGTTGGGTTAATGCTCTGGACTGCGAGGTCAGTTTGAACCACAGGGTGGGTGGTTCAAGCTCACCAGTCGTTCTTTGGAACCTCTATACAGGTTTGCAGAGTCTGGCTCTAGTATTACAAAATAAGGTAAAGAAACGTGGGTTTGGAGCTGAAAGACAGTGAATAACTGGTACATATACCTACCTGATTTGACACACATTGTGGCGTTATGGGAGTTATCATATCATTTAAAAGTTGATTGGCACAACCACTAGTTCAAAGTTATGTATACACTAGTTATTTCATCCCTAAGCTTCTATTCCCCAGAAACTTTGTGCAGCAAGATCAATGGAAGAGAATTTTGAAAGCAACATTGTTTATTCTAATAAAAATTTGATAACAGCCCAGCTACTTACCCTCTAGTAAAATGGATATTTTGTGGAATGCTCATGCAATGGAATGTTGTTAAGTGCCAGTTGAGTCGGTTCAAACTCATAGCTACTCTCTATACGGTTTCCAAGGAGCAACTAGTGGGTTTCAACTGCTGACCTTGTAGTTAAGAGTTTAGTACTTATCCTGTAGTGCCACACCAGGAGTCCATACAGTGGAATACCAGACTGCTAATAAAGTGGACTCCTGGCATGGTGCTGTAGAATAAGCACTGGACTGCTAACCACAAAGTCAGTAGTTCAAACCCACTAGCTGCACCTTGGAAACCCTATACAGGATGGCTATGAATCGGACTCTATGGCACTTAACAACAACAACAACAATAATAAAGTGAGTGAATTTCAGGTAGAAGAAATAAGTAAATCTCATAAAATATTTATTGAATGTACAAAGGATTAGTTACACACATATGATTTCATATATATATTTATACAAAGTTCAAATTTGACAGTAATAAACTTATTTATACATACCTAGGTATTAAACCACCACCTGTTTGTCAGGTGGCTTGTGTGCTGCTATGATGATGGAAACTATGCTATTGGTCACCCGTGGTGGACAGATTTTAGAGGAGCATCCAGACTGAGATATACTAGGAAGGAAGACCTGACAATGTACTTCCCCAGGTTAGCTGATGAGAACCTTAACCTTACGGATAACAATAGAACATTGTCCAGTATAGTGCTGGAAGATGAGCCCCTTAAGAGTAGAAGACATTCAAAATACAAAGAATGAATAAATCTGCCTTGGAAGAAGCTCAACTAGAATGCTTCTGAAGAAACAAGGATAGCAAAACTTCATCTTGTTTACTTTAGACATATCATCACGATGAACTAATTGCTAGAAAAGACTATCAGTTGCTGCTGCTGCAGCCCAGTCAGTTCCAACTTATAGTGACCCTGTAATGGGTTGCCACGGCGATCAATCTTTATGGGATCAGAAAGCCTCTTGTGATTAGCAGCCCAGTGCATAACCCACTGTGCTACCAGGACTCTTTGAAAAGGACAACATGTTTGGTAAAATAAAGGATCAACATAAATGAGGGAAACCTTCCTTGAGATAGATTGACATGAGGACTGCAACAATGGGCTCACACATACCAAAGATGGTGAGGATGGAACAAGACCAGACAACATTTCATTCTGTTGCACATGGTGTCATCATGAGTTGGAGCCAACTTGACAGCAACTAACAGGTATTAAAACTCTAAGGAAAGTAAAGAAACCATTGTCACAAAAATCTATCTCAGTAGCAAAAAGTGGTGAGTGGTCAGTCCCAGAGCAGAGGACCCTGGGACCATCAAGGGAGAAGAGTGGGAGCAGAGTGTGGGACTCTGCCCAGAGAAGCAGCGATGCCAGAGATAATTACATGGAGAGATGGAGCAGCTGAGGACTCTAAACTCATGGAGGGAGAGGAAATGTGTGCTGGCAACTTGGGGGCAGGGTGTGCCCTTTGGCTGTTTGAATGATTATATATTCCTGAGTGTTTTGGTGCATGTCCAAAAAAAAAAACCCCAAAAGATAGAGGGAATAGAAGCAAATACTATTGAATGATGAAGCATGCAAGGGGTTGTAATCATTGCAATGAAATGAACTGATGTTCCCCCATGTAAAACTATCACTCAATTCACAATAACATCTTAAAAAATCTAAGGTGAATAGGTGAGAGTATGAAGTCTTCTGTTGTGATTTCATGAGTATTGGCTTTATAATTTTTGTTGAATAATTTTATCTACATATGCACGAGTAAATGTTTTCTGTCTTATATTTCACAGTTTCAAACAGTAATAAGTATTTAAGGAGACTGAAATAGAGCACAGAAAAGACATATTTGTATTAAACATGATTTTCAAATTGAGTAAATGAATTGAGTTTAGTCCCCCCCCCTTTTTTTTTTTAAGGTTTTTATTGTGGATTGAGTGAAAGTTTACAGGGCTTATCATCAGTTTTACATTCAACAAATCATATACTTTGTTTCATTACATTGATTACAATCCCCTCCATGTACCATCAATTAACAGTATTTCTCTCTATCCACTTTAGTTAGCTTTTTTAAAAAAAAAAAAATTAACAAAAAAGCCACTCAGGCATATATAATAATTTACATCTCCAAAGGGCACATTCTGTGTCTGCTCCTGGCCACCAGTTCTTAGTCCGTAAATCTAGAGTCCTCAGCCACTCACCCTCTCCATGCCCCAGTCTCTGCCTCCATCTCTGGCGCTGCTGCTTCTCTGGATAAGGTCCCGCATTCTGCTTGTGCGTACCTCTCTTGATGGTCCTAGGGTCCTCTGTTTCTGGACTGTAGGATTAACCACTCCCCTTTTTTTGGTCCAAAACGTCTACCTTTACAATTGTGATAGTCGCTATTAGTCATGATAACAATTATTCACTATTGAAATCTTATGAATCTTATCCCCATCTCTTTTCACCAGACCCATCTAGACAAGATGAAAGCTATTAGTTCCTTTTGAAAGTTTAATTAGTGACCTGTTATTAGGTGCTGTTGAGTTGCTTCCAACTCATAGTAACCCTATGCACAACAGAACAAAACATTTACCCGGTCTTGTGCCAGTCTCACAGTTGTTACCTTTGAACCCATTGCTGTTGCTACTGCCTCAGTCTATCTTGTTGGGGATTGTCCTCTTTTTCACTGACGTTCAGCTTTACCAAGCCCAGAAATGGGCCCATACTTATATGTTGTTATTAAATGCCATCGAGTCAATTCCAGCTTATAGCAACCCTGCATAGGGTTTCTGAGGCTTTAAATCGTCACGGGAATATTGAAAGCTTTATCTTTCTCCCACAGAACGGCTGGTGAGCTTAAACCATAGACCTTGTGGTTTGTAGTTAGTAAATGGTGTTAGTGGTAGTGTTCAGTGCCATTGAGTTGAGTGTCTGACTCACAGCTTCCCTGTATAGGGTTTTTAAGGTGGGTTTGAATCACTAACCTCGCAGTTAGCAGTCCAGTGTTTATCCTAAAGCGCCACACACCCAGAACTCCTAGAAAATGGTAGAAGTTGTATTATACATCAGTGGGAGAAAAGTGAACTTTTCAGTAAATGATTCTGGGACATAGTCTTTCCTTGTGGAAAAAATACTTTCAAAATGTATTCACGACCTAGTGAATCAGACAAAATTTTAAAAGATGTTGAGGTATGAATTTTTAATAAATAAAGGGGATATAAAGCTTTTTATGGTCCTGTAGGATAAACACTGGATTGCAAGGTCAGTTTGAACCAAAAGGTTGGTGAATCAAACTCACCCAGCCGCTCCTTGGAAACCCTATACAGGGTCGCTATGAGTCAGAACCGACTCAACAGAACTTAGCAACAGTACACAGAGCACAGGTAAAAACATTTATGAATTTGATTACATCAAAATTAAGATTGCACATTTGAGAGACATCATAATACGAGACAGGTGACTCACTAGAGAAGACATTTGTAATAGGCAAATAAGAAAGGTAAAATTGTGTAAATGAGAATTCTTTTGGGAGATAAAAAGTAGAAAGGTTTTTAACATGAAGTTATTTCTTTCCATGACTATTTCTGAGCTCTAGGGTTTTTTGATTAAGCATTGACTGTTTTTCCTTTGTGGCATTGTAGGATAAGCTCTGCCTGGACTGCTAACTGTTAAGGTTGGCAGTTCAAATCCACCAGCTGCTCTGTGGGAGAAAGATGAGGCTTTCTGCTCCCAGAAAGATTTTCAGCCTCTGAAACCCTATACAGGGCCACTGTGAGTTGGAATTGACTCAGTGGCAGTGGGTTTGGAGTTTTTCCCTTGAGGTAACCTGTTGTTTAGTTTTCTGTTCACTCATTTAGCAAATATTTACTAAGATGAAGCACATTATTCTATTGATATCCCAAAAATAAAGTATTAATAAAGGAAAGATATTTTCCTGAGACACAGGTTTTGTTTATTTGAACTATGATACCTATAGTTTGTTGTTAAGTACTGTCAATTTGGTTCAGACTCATAGCGACCCTCTAAACCATATGGAGGCAGAAAGTCTCATCTTTCTCTTCACAGTGGCTGGTGGATTTGAACTGCCAACCTTGCAGTTAGCAGTCCAGTGCTTATTCTACAGCTTCACACCAGGGCACCCCTTTTATATACTTTGTCAGCTTTGTTTTGAAATAAGTTGGTAATATCTTGCTATTTAATGGCTATGTGAGGAAGGGGAGAAATTGTGTACAAATTGTTCAATGGGAACCTAATTTGCTGTGTAAACTTTTACTTTAAACACAGTAAAATATTATTTAAAAAACAAACAAACCATATGTCCCGTAGGAAACACTGAATGTTTGTTTATGGTGGGAAATTTGGCAACAGTTATGGGTGATGGTTGTACAGCCTGATAGCTGTATACCCTAAGAATGTTGAGTTGGCAAATGTTGTATTAGATTTGTTTTTATAATAAAAACAGGGTAGAGGGATTACCATATGACTCAGCAATTTTACTCCTAAGTTTATAGCCAAAATAATTGAAAGCATGTCTCAGATACTTGTATTCATTAAGACTTTTTGTTGTTGGTAAGTGCCATCGAGTCAGTTCCGACCCATAGCGACCCTGTATAGGGTTTCTGAGGAGCAGCTGGTGAGCATGAACTGCTGACTTTGCAGTCTGGCGCATTAACCCACAGCGCCACACCAGGACTAGAAGATAGTAATATTGAAATTTATATATTATTTCATATTATTTACAAGTATGCTCACCATTTGGTGTGCATAAGTTAATTTTTTCTTCATATTCATACCTTTTTAAATGTTCCTTTTATAATGAGAGGAAGGGTCTCAGTATAAAAAGAGAAGAAATGAGAGTAGTCTTCCCATTTTGTTTAATAAACTTCTAGAAAATGTAATGCTATTTTCTCTGTTTTCTACGCATGCCATTTTGAGGCAGAAAAGTTCTGTGTGAACAAATGAACTCCTAGACTCGTGTTTGAAAGGGACTGTAAAATTGATAGTGTTGTTGTTGTGTGTCATCAAGTTGATTCTGACTCTTAGTGACCCTATAAAACAATGTAACTGCCCCATAGGGTTTTGTCGACTGTGATTTTTATGTGAGGAGATGGCTAGATCTTTCCTGCTGTGGACCTCTAGTGGGGTCTCATCACCCACCTTCAGGTTAGCAGTCTAGCATGTAGCCACTGTACCACCAGGGCTTCTCAAAGCTGATATTAATTATAGAGCTCCTCCTTTTATGCTTCAATCTTATGGGTTACTGGGTTTGCTTAGGGAGAGATTAAGTTCCTGCTTTGTCTTTTGACAGTGATTTTAGAATATTTTTGTCTCCTGAAATTTCTTTCCCTATAACTTCATCTTTTTGTTCTTATTTTGTGTCCTAAGATAATACAGAATCAGGTTGATTTCTCTTCATTATGATATTGTGCCCTCGCTGCATTGTTTTTTTTATATCTTTAATTCCATGTAAGACCTGATTTTAGTGTTAATTTTCTGGTGGTTCTTTTTCGTGAACTTTAACTTTATTGAGTTTTCTCTGCAAGAGAGATCACCAACCTCTACACAGAAGTCACCCAACTGTGAACCAGAAACCCTTACTGCCTTCATTCTAGATATGTATTCTTACAATATTATATGAGAACTTTTGGGAAAACATACTTTAGTACATGATTTGAGTCATATTATTTTATATCAAAGGGAGTCCTGGTGTGGCGCTGTGGGTTAATGTGCTGGATTGCAAAGTCAACGGCAGTTCAAATTTACCAGCCATTCCTTGGAAACCCTATACAGGATCACTGTGGATTGTAACCGACTCGACGACACACAATAACATTTTCTGTCAAACCTTAAAAACAAAAGTATTGAGTAAAAGTATGTAAGATTTCTTTAGTCTTGGACACTGAAAAAAAATGTTTTTGGATAAACATCAGAAAACTTTTGGAAAGTGATTTTGTTGACAGTTTTGTTCTCAGATTTCTAGATTGGTTATAAATCAACATTTTTATATGTGTCTGTCTCACCTTTTCAGGGATCCATCTGTCTCGAAATCTGTAGAACGAATCTTTAAAATCTGGGAAGATAGAAATGTATACCCAGAAGAAATGATTATGGCATTAAGAGAAGCTTTGAGTAAGTATCTTTTCTTTACTAGAAGTAAAATTTGAGTCAGTGTTGTATCTTAAAATTGCATACTTTACAGATCTAGTCCTGTTGCTTACTGATAAGAAATAAAGCCTTGATCTGGCCCTGCTTGCTTAAAATTAAATACTTGTAAAAATCTAGATATTTTAAAATTAAAACTAGTTTGGAGGTGGGTTGGATTTTTTTTTAATTGACTAAAGAAATTCCAGCATATTAAGACATATGATTACTTTCCTGCATTTGCTTTAAGTATTTTAAATCTTTCATTGTGTTTAATACACACTACCCTCTCTTAAGTTTTGGAGAATTTTTGGACAAGGTTTTGATTGCACTAAATTATATTGTGTGGCACTGTAAGATAAGCACTTGACCGTAAGGTGTGTTTGAACCACATGGTTGGTGGTTCAAACTAACCAGCTGCTTCTCAGAAACAAACACAGGGTCACTATGAGTCAATACCGACTCGATGGACTTAACAACAAGCTATATGTTAGTTAGTAAGCATGTATCGACAGTTTTCAGACTATTTTGGTTTAGAATTGCAGTGTAAGTGTATACTTATTAAAACCAAACTAAACTTTTAGTCCCTGTGTGTTAAATGCACGGAATTGAAGTCATTGCATAGAAGCCGGTGACATCTAATAATAACATGACCAGCATTTGAATAGAAATTTGCTTTAAAAATAGCATCTTCTAAGAAGCTGTTAAATTCTTTATTTTAACTTGTTAAGTAGTATTTTTAAGCCTCTGGCCCTGTTCTGTTCAAAATTGGTAATTTCATTGATAATAGAAATTCTGTTTATTTGACAGCTTCTTAGATCAGGTGGGTGTTTTTTTGTTGTTTTGTTTTTTACAAAAATGAAAGAAAAGGAAAGAAACAACACACAGTCTCGGATTGCCTTTTTTCATTCATGCTACAACTTTGGCACTGAAGTGGACAGACAGAACAGCTTCCCATAATGCCAGATTGCAAAAACTGAAATGTTTTCCAGGTACCACTTTCAAATCTCAGAAGCAGCTGAAAGAAAATCTGAACAAACAACCGAATAAGCAGTGGAAGAAATCACAAAGTAAGGACCAAAATCTCAACTAATATAAAATTACCTCCTCTTTTTGGAGCAGAAGAAAATGTAGACCATTTGGCATCGTACCTGGCATAAACCATGGGCAAGCCTGTGTTTTCCAGGCCTGGGAGGCTCCCAATGACTTATACTAAACAAGCCATCATGGAGTTACTTCTTAAAACAAAAAGCCACTTTTAAACAAAGGAAATTCAGAAAAAGGGTTTAAATGAGTGAAGATTCAAGAGTAGTTGGGGAAATAAAAGAAGAACAAAAAAATACTTGATAGTGCTCAGACTAATTCTCAGGTTTAAAGATATATGAAGTTAGAGGCAGCTGACTTTAAACAACAAAACTGAAGAGGAGACTAGGCATTAAGAAGCATTTCTGTGGGAGCCATGAAACCCTTCAGATTTGGGGATACACTCTGCCAGATTAGACTTGGGCCTCAAATCCTGGCCAGAAGCTCATTCTCTAACTGGAGCTCCTGTTATGTTTATCATATTTATCCAGCATGAGATCAAGGGAGTGGAATACTGCATGCGATAGGCTGCTGTGGGCCAAACTGTGGAATATTGAGAGAGCCTTGAAGGTGTGGAGGGAACTCAGTGAAAGACAGTGAGAATTGGGAGGTGAAACAAGACACTTAGGATAGTTTTGCTCCAGTGAGCATTTGATATTCATCCTGAATCAGGGAGACCTTTGACATCCTTTTGATCATAAATTGCATGCTTAGGAACAACAAGCGTCGTCATTGCAGCCAAAGTTCAACTACAGGATAATATGCTTAGAAATTTCCCATCATATTTTTTGCTATAAATTGAGTCAGCAGAAAAATAAATCCAATGCAAAATACCTAAGAATAGAATTGATATTTGTAAACAAGTAAGGTTCTACAACCAGTGCTCGGGGTTAATTGGATTTTTTGTTCCTGAACACTTAATTTGAGGTATTAAGAACCTCTTATACTCAATCAGACTAGGGGGAAAAGGTACTTCATGTATCTCAATTTCTCCAAATCAGTAATTCTAGGGCTTTCTAAATTCAATGGTCTGTTTGAGGTAAGTAGGTTAGGCCTATCTAAATAGTAGAGTATATTTTTATATTAACAATACTTTGGAGTAATTAAATTTTAATATTCCATTATTTATTCTAGCAATTATATTATGATTTAAATGTGCATGTTTGACTCATGATCAAAGAGTAAACTCATAACTATAGAGCTGAAGTTTTTTTCTCATTATTAGTTAACTTTTTGTGTCTGTATTCTTAATGACCTTTTGTTTCATTCCCAACAGCATCTGCAAATCCAAAAGCCGCTCTCAAGTCTAAGATAGTTGCTGAATTCCGAGTAAGTTACAGAATAATGTTTAACATGCCAGAGTATTATTCACCCCTTTTGTGTTAGTTTCCAGTATGGCCTATTAAGAATTATTTTGGTAGCATAGTGGTTACGAATCGGGCTGCTAATCTCAAGGTCAGCAGTTTGAAACTACCAGCTGCTCCGCGGGAGAAAGATGAGGCTTTCTGCTCCTGTAAAGATTTACAGCTTCAGAAACCCTGTTACAGGGTCGCTATGAGTCGGAACCGATTCCACGGCACATAGCAACAACAACAACATATTTTAGACACATTTAAACTGTTCTAAAGGAATCAGATTAAAATTAGATTTCTTGGACTATCTGCATCCCTAATTAAAGAAATGGAATCCTGGTGTAGTGATGCAGGGTAATGCATTGGACTGCAAGGTTGGTTTGAACTATAAGGTTAGTGGTTCAAACCCACTAGCCGCTCCTCAAAATTCAGAGTTGCTGTGAGTCAAAACCAACTCGGCGGCACTTAACAACAACAACAATTAGAGAAATAACCTACTTTGTGAATATTTATAACAAACTGAGTTATATAAAGTGCCATCGAGTCAGTTCCAACCCATAGCAACCCTGTATAGAGTTTTCAAGAAGCAGCTGGTGAGCTTGAACCACCAATTTTGCAGTTCAAACTGACTTTACAATCTAGCACGTTAACCCACATTGCCACACCAGGACTCCTAAAATATCATAAGACTGTTACTATAATTCAAAAATGTAAAATAGCAGATCTTTGTCTGTTTCATTCTTAAGTCCGTAACCATAAATTGGTTTAAAAAAACAAAAACAAAGAAAAGGATTTTAAAACTGTATAACTGAAAAGTTGGTTCAACATGAGAATTGATTTCTCTGAGTATAAGGAAAAGTAGATGTTTTCTTTTTTCAGAGTTTTGTTAGGGTTTAGCATTTTCTGTTTTTGTTTTTTGGGTAAATAAGTAAGTGATGTCGTATATGAAATCTGACCCCCATCTGTGTTCAGTCTCAGGCCCTCATTGAAGAGCTGTTGCTCTATAAACGCTCCGAAGACCAGATAGAATTGAAGGAAAAACAGTTGTCAACTATGAGGGTGGATGTGTGCAGCACAGAAACCCTCAAATGCTTAAAAGGTAACATTTACATTCTTTTAAATAGAATAATCCATGTATCCTTTTCAAACCTGTCATTTTCCAGTAAGGAGTCTGGCTACCCCACTAAAAGAACTTTAAATTATGTAAAGCAGTTGTAGCACCTCTGGTTTTCTAGGTAGTAATTTAATTCATATAAATTTACTTTTCCCCATTAAAATGCTTTTTTGGTGTGTTATTGTTGTTGTATGCCATTGAGTAGAACGTTGGTTTGGGATGTTACTTAACAAAGTCACTGTAATGCCCCATAAAACTACATAATTAGTTGTTCTCTCTCATTTTTTTTATATTGTAAATAATAATCATTCTAATAACAGAATATAAGCCCCATGAAGGCAGAAACTATCCTGATTTGTTCATTGCTATAGCTTCAGTGCTTAGAAAATGCTTGGCAGATGGTAAGCTTTTAATAAATATTTATGAAATAATTTATTGAGTGACTGCTAGCTATTCATTATGGTATAGTATCTATTTGTTAAGGAATCTGTTTATTTCTTTACTGTGATTTAAATTTAACACTATGTTATTAATTTTATCCTCACAACAACCCAGAAGAGTATTAAAAACTTCTGTTTTATAAATGAGGAATCTGAGGTTTTCTAAGGGGTGAGTAGTTTGCCCAAGTTATGCAGCTGATGAGACAGAGCCAAATTTTGTAGCCATATTGAAAACCATATTCCAAAGAAGTATGCTTAGGGGAGTAAGTAACAGTCTGCATGTGTTACTGTTGTTTAAAAAAAGTAATAATTTGTACTCTTCCTATACCAGATTATTAGGATCTTCAGTTATGAAAGAATCTTGAATGTGATAGACACAGAGGTCGCTTTACTTTTTTGTATCTTAGTTTTTACATTCTAAAGTGCAAAATAGTTAACAGACTTGAGCTTCATTTTTATTTCTAAGTGGCATCACATTTGTAAAGAAAGGAAGCAACCAACAAATTTTCTTACAGTTGAACCTTCTTTTCTTTACCTTAATTATAAATGCCTTCAGGAGATACTCTTGCTCCCTTCCAGCAAGTTCACATGAACCATTTTAATAATCTGTTTTGTGATTTTTAGAAGTTTCTTTAAGGTGTCAGCTTTAAAACTATGAGATAAAAATCTGAAAAACTAGATGGTGTTCAAGTACCACTGTTGACCACAGTAAAAGAGATCACAGTAGGAGATCCTAGATAGAGTGGGAGAAAAATGTGGACCAAAATTTGAAATAGTAAAAAAAAAAAAGAGCCACATTAGGCTTACTGGTCAGATTAGGTTTACTGGTGAACCTTCATGACTGGCTCTCAGTCATCCTGTAGTCCTAAAACTGAAATCACCCTTGTCACTTGATTTTCAGCCGTACAGTAGGTCTGTAAGGTGAACAGTTTAACACTATGGAGGTTAACACTATGGAGGTGTGCACTTGGGGCAATCAACCATTTGCAGTCAAAAGGACTGCATTTGCCCAAGAACAAAATTCAGAAGGCAGGAAAGGGTTAAGAAAGAAGGCGTAGAAACAGGGAAGCACAGGGTGGTAGAAGTGGGATGAGTGATGTTACATTGTGAGTATTGTAATCTGTGACATTCAGCAAAATATATGTGAATTGTTGAATGGAAAATTGATTTGCTGTGTAAACCTTCATCTAATTGACAAGAAAAAGTTTTTTAAAAGAAGACAGTTTGAACAGATTTTTTAAAAAGCCAACATGAAACTAAAAATAGTAACATACTGAGGTAGCAACAACATGTTCACAGTTCATCTAGAGAAAATGATCCTCAAAAGATTAATTTTTTTCTTTATCTTGGTATGAAAACTTGTGTTGTTCTTTTAGATAAAACAGGTGGGAAGAAGTTCTCCAAAGAATTTGAGGAGGCAAGTTCTAAATTGGAGGAATTTGTGAATGGATTAGATAAGCAGGTGAAAAACGGGCCCTCACTAACTGAAGCATTGGAAAATGCTGGAATTTTCTATGAAGCCCAATACAAAGAAGTAAAAGTGGTGGCCAATGTAAGTAATAATTAAAACTATCATTTATTGATGCTTATTGTATGGTGGAGACTGTTTACATATGTAGTCCAACTCTGTGGGGAAACATATTATTTTCTCCATTTCACAATGAAGAAGTTACTTTTTAAGGTTAGTAACCCTGTTCAAGGTAATATAGGTAGCAGGTGGTGGAGTCTAGATTAAGACTTGAATCTTTTTGACACTAACGCCTCATGCATACCCTACCACCACCCGTTGTGCTTTACTAAAACTTGATGCCTTAAGCCTATTAAAAAATAGTTTGCCAGGCTACTGTTGTTGTTTGCTGTCAGGTTGATTCCAACTCATAGTGACCCCATGAACAACAGAATGAAACAATTCCTGGTCCTGTGCCAATGTCACAGTGGTCATGCTTGAACTCATTGCTGCTGCCACTATGCCAATCCATCTCTTTGAGGATCTTCCTTTTTTTGTTGACCCTCCACTTTACCAAGTATGATGATCCTTTCAACATGAGGGACTCATCTCCTGGCACTATATCTAACAATGTTATGCTATACTATTGATAATGTTTTCATCTTCCGGCACTGTATCTGACAGTGTTCCACGGCTTTTCTTATGATTTCCAGTGACTAACCATTCAGAAGTGGTCCTTCTCTCCTTCTTCCTAATCTGTCATAGTCTGGAAGCTCTGTTGAAACCTGTCCACTGTGAGTGACTCTGCTGATATTTAAAATACCAGTGGTATAGCTTCCAGCATCACAGTAACACACCAAGCCACTATAGTATGACAAACTGAAATAGGAGTGGTAGAGGTTACTGTTATATAAAACTGGGTAGAAGTCTGTATACTTTTTTAAGCCAGAAAAGTTGCTGTTACTAATACCATGGTAAATTGAACTAATTACCTCCTTCCTCCCCACTTCCAACCACCCCAGGAAGAGAAGGACTGATGATCAGACATTTATCTAATGACCTCTGAAAGAAACAGTCTGGTTTATGCTTACTTAAATCTTTTTCTTTAAATTACTATATATGGTACTGTAGGAGTAATAATGAAAAGTAAACTTTCTGTTTCTCTTCCCATTCCCTATTTGCCTCCATATTTCTAAATATCTATTAACTTCCTGTTTTAAATCTTCTATTGACTACTTTTGTAAATTAAAGTACTATTTTGTGACCATTTACTATAGACTTCCCACTTTGTAAAATGAGGATATTAACCTCCCTATCCCTTTGTAATTAGTTTTCCTTTTATTCCTTCAATTTCCCAACTTAGTTGACTATGTTTTTACATGATCATGGTTGATAATAATTATATTCTATTATGTATCTTAATTCATCTTACTTCTTTATTCTAAAGATTGAAAATAAAGTTTATGCTTTATATTTACATTTAACTATGTAAATATTCACTACAAGTTCTTTAAGTAACGTTGGTTATAACTTTTTAATTTATTTTCTAGTATTTGTAATGGTCCTTTTTTTCTTACATACTTTGCCTTTTCATAGCCTCTAACAACAACAGCAGTTTTTGTTTTCAAATTCTCTGTATCAGAAATGCCACAAGTAGGTGCCATTAGAGAACCAGAAAAAAAATGAGCACATTTATTTTCTCACAGTACTGTAGATTAAAAGTACAAATTAGGGTCTTGGCCATGTTAATTTCTTCATTGTTGATATCCCTGGGCATTCCTTGTTTTTTTTGCTCATCTTTAAATGGCATCTGCCTTCCTTGGTATGTGTTTATCTGCTCTTTTTTAAACTCAGAAGTGGGGCACACAGTTTTATCCTTATCACCTCTTGAATTTCAGTCCTCTTCTTTCAGTTTTAGATAGCTTTCCAGATCTCTCATCCTAGGATTTTGCTTTACTGCTAGTCTATGTTGAGTTCTCTGTTTTCTTAGATTCCATGTCCTTTTTTGTGCTGTTTTGTTTCGCTGGAGCACATCCTCGAGAAATTTTCCAAAAAGGGTCTGTGAGAAATAAATTTTCCAAGTTCTTAAAAACAAAGCCTATTGCTGTCAATTTTGACTCCAAGTGACCCTATAGGGCAAAGGAAATTTGCCCTGTAGGGTTTTCAGAGCTATATATTTACAGCAACAAACTATCATCTTCAATCCTCAGAGCAACTGGTGAGTTCAAACCACCAGTCTTTCAGTTAGCAGCTGAGCACTTGAGCCACTGTGTCACTAGGGCTCCTTCTGAGTCCTTGTATGTCTAAAATTGCCTGTATTCTGTTTTCACATTGGCTGGTTAAAAAATTATTTTCCCTCACAGCTTAGAAGCATTACTCTATTGCCTTTAGCAATGCTGATGTGAAGGCTGTAGGATCCTCTTTAGGTGACTTGTTTTTTTCTGTCTGGAAACTTTTATTAAGGGGCTTTATTCTTGTCCTAAATTATTTACAATAATTTATTTAGGTATTTACTAGGTCCTCTTAACTTGACAGAACATAAGCTCTAAATGTTGTCTCTCTGGTACTAGGTAGCTGCCAAAACCTTTGCTTGACTTTTTAGTCTCCTACCTGCTATCAGTTTGTCACACTATGGTAACTTGTGTGTTGCTGTGAGCTAGGAGCTATGCCACTAGTATTTCAAATACCAGGAGAGTCACCCATGATGGAGAGTTTCAGTGGAACTTCCAGACTGGGACAGACAAAGAAGGACAACCTGGTGAAATAATTAGCCAGTGTAAACCTTATAAATAGCAGCGGAACATTGTGTGGTATAGTGCTGAAAGATGAGCCCCTCAGGTTTGAATGCATTTAAAATATGACTGGGAGAGAACTGCTTCCTCAAAGCAGAATCAACCTTAATGGCACGGTTGGAGTAAAGATTTCAGGACTTTGCTTTTCTGATGTGGTACAACTCAAATAAAAAGAAAGAGCTGCAAGCATGCATTAGTAATCAGAATGTATCGAATGTAAGAAGTGTGGATCTAAGAAAATCGGAAGTCATCAAAAATGAAATGACTGATATCCTAGATATTAGTGGTGTGGTGCTACAGGATCAGCACTGGACTTCAAACCACAAGGTCTGTAGTTCGAACACACCAGCTGCTCTTAGGAAACCTTAAAGTGGGTCGTTATGAAGTCAGAACTGACTCGACAGCACTTAACAACAAGTGAACTGAAATAGACAGGTATTGGCCATTTTGAATTGAATAAACATATGGTCTGCTATGCAGGGAATGGCAAATTAAAGAGAAATGGCATTGCATTCATCATCAAAAAGAACTCTGCAAGATCTGTCCTGAAGTACAATGCTGTTAGTGATGGGAAAACGTCCAGACCCTTTCAGGGGGTATAATAATACAACTACTATTCAGATTTACATGCCAACTACTAATGTCAAAGATAGTGAAATGAATTTTTACCAACTTCTGCAATCTGAAATTGATCAAACATGCATTCAAGGTGAATTGATCATTGATGGTGTTTGGAATGCAATAGTAGGAAATGAAGAAGGATCGGTAGTTGGATATATGACCCTAGGTGTTAGAATACAATTTGGAAGTTGCATGATAAAATTTTGTCTTAAGACCAGTGACCTAATTATTGGAAAGGACATTTTTTCAACAACTTAAATGGTGATAATACATGTGGCTCCTCACCAGATGGAATAGACATACTCAGAATGGCTACATTTTTAGTCAGAGGTCTTGAAAAACTCAATGTCATCAGTCAAAACAAGATCAGGGGCAGACTACAGAACCACCAAGTGCTCATATGCAAGTTCAAGTTGTTGTTGAGTGCTGTTGAGTTGGTCCCAATTCATAGCAACCCTGTATATGGTTTTGGAGGAGCAGCTGGTAGGTTTGATCTGTCACCTTGTGATTCACAGTCCAGTGCTAATCCTATAGCACCACACCAGGAATCTGGAAGTTCAAGTAGAAGCTGAAAAAAATTAAAACAAATTCAGACAGAAAAAACAGTCACCTTAAAAGGATGTGAGAGTTTGCTTCCATAAATGTTGTTGTTGTGAAGTGCTGTTGAGTCGGTTCTGACCCATAGCGACCCTGTATAGGGTTTCCGAGGAGCGGCTGGTAAGCTTGAACCGCTGACCTTGCAGCTCAAACGACTTTGCAGTCTGGCGCATTAACCCACAGCGCCGCACCAGGACTCCATAAATATATAGCCCAGAAAACCCTACAGGGCAACTTTACTTTGTCCTATAGGGTTACTTTGAGTCAGAATTAACAACAACTAAAAAGGATCCTACAAAGACTTCATATCAGCATTGCTAAAGGCAATAAAGTAATGCTTTCTAAGCTGTGAGAGAAAATAATTTTCAATCAGTGAAACTAAAAAAGCAAATGTGAAAACAATACAGACAATTTTAGACACACAAGGACTCAGAGGGAGCCCTGCCAACTCCATTCCTAATTCTTCTTGATGGTAGTAGGTCCCTCTGAGTTCTGTTTGCTTGTTTAATCTCTTTATATCTCAAAAGAAGTTGACTCAAGATGCAAATTAATTCTGCAGATTACATTTGGCCTCAGTAACATTATAAAAGTGAGGATTTACAACTTTTTCTCACTTGCTTTGAACATGGTATCAGGGATCAGTCCTGATAGGATAATTATATATCAGGACTGATCACATCATGGAGTGATCTCATTATTTGGGGATTGCTACTGCCTCTTAACTGTCAAACCTCTGAGAATCCAGGCCTCACCAAGTTGGCAAAAACCTTAACTATCACAAACATCTGAGAATCCAGGCCTCACCAAGTTGGCAAAAACCTTAACTATCACAAACAATCTTGGTAGTTTTCAAACTGAAAGAAGTAAAGAAAAAATTCACACTCTAGGTTGCAATATGGAAACAAAAGACTTTATGGGCAAAGCACTGAATGATGTGGGAGGCATTAAGAGAAGATGGAAGGAATGCTCAGAGTCACTGTATCAAAAAGAGTTGTCCAGTGCTCAGACGTTTCATAAGTGAACACGTGATCAAGAACCAGTGGTATTTAAGAAAGGACTGCAAGCTGCACTGATATCATTGGTGAATGGACTCTAGAAATTGACAGAATAGCAGTTGAGATATTTCAGCAAATGGATGCAATTCTGCAAGTGCTCACTTGCAGTCTTATGCCAAGAAATTTGGAAGACAGCTAGCAGGACAACTGACTGGAGGAGATCATATTTGTGTCCATTCCAAAGAAGGGGATCTAACAGAATGCAGAAATCATTGAGCAATATCATTAACATCACACAAGTAAAGTTTTACTCAACATAATTCAGAAACTGTTATAGCAGTACATCAACAGGGAGCTAACAGAAATTCAAGACAGATTCAAAAGAGGATGTAGAATAAAGGATATCATTACTGATGTCAGATGAGTCTTGGCTGAAAGCACACAATACCAGAAAGATCTTTGTGTTTCATTGAGCATGCAAAGGTATTTGACTATGTGGATAATTATAAATTATGAGTAACACTGCAAAAAAAAATGAGAGTTCCAGAACACATAGTTGTGCTCATGTGGAATTTATACAAAGAGGCAGTTATTTCAACAGAACCAGGGGATACTATGTGGTTTAAAATCAGGAAAGGTATGTATCAGTCGTGTCCTTTCACCCTACTCTTTCAATCTGTATGCTGAGGAAAGAATCTGAAAAGTTGGACAATGTGAAGAAGAATGCAGCATCAGGATTGGAGGAACTTCTGATATGCAGGTGACACAGTTTTACTTGCTGAAAGTGCAGAAAACTTGAAGCACTTACTGATGAAGGTCTAAAAATAGAGCCTTTATTCAGTATGGATTACAACTCACTGTAAAGAAAACAAAAATCCTCTCAACTGGACCAACATCATGATAAATGGAGAAAAATTATAGTCAAGGGTTTAATTTTATGTGGATCTACAATCAATGCTCAGAGAAGCAACAGTCAAAAAATCAAATGATGCATTGCAATGGGAAATCTGTTGTAAAAGACCTCTTTAAAAGTATTAAAGAACAAAGATATGACTTTGATGACTAAGGTGCACTTGACCCAAGCCTTGGTATTTTCACTCACTTCATATGCATGTGAAAGCTGGATGATGAATAAGGACGACCAGAGAAGAATGAATACATCTGAAATACGGTATTGAAAAAAGATTATTGAGAGTACCATGGACTATGAGAAGAACAAACAAAGCTACCCAAACTTGGCAGATAATACCCATTTGACCTAGCTTGATGGCTGAATGATCAGAACTTGACTAGAGGAAGATAAAAAAAAATTTTGATAAAGGAAACAAGTGTAAGTCGCTACAGTTTGATGAACTTGACCTATACTTATGGATGTGTAGCTCAAAATACCAACTGAGAGGAAGGGAGCCTTTACATCAAGTATCAATGCTATTCCCTCTGTATACAGGTTAGATAGGGACAGGCAACTTAGATACTGGCTACCTAAAATGAGGGGCGATAAAGGCACGAAGTGACTGGCTTACAAGGTTTCAAGAGGGAGTTTAGTTTAAGAGTGTGCAGAGGAAGGTAGAGTCCCCACCGAATAGTTTTCATCTTGTCTAGATGGGTCTGTAGAAAAGAGATGGGGATAAGAGTCTTATGATTCAATAGTAATTGTTACCATGACTGATGAATTGTATAGGCAGAAGTTTTGTAACATAAAAGGGGAAGTAGTAAATCTTACATTCCAGGAACAGAGGACCCTAGGACCATCCAGGGAAAAGAGCACGAGCGGAATGTGGGACCCTATCCAGAGAACCAGTGACACCAGAGAGGGAGGCAGAGACGAGGGAAAGAGAAAAAGCAGCTGAGGACTCTAGACTCATGGAAAGAGAAAGGCTGTGTGCTGGCATCCAGGAGGCAGGCTTGCAGAATGTGCTCTTTGGTTGTTTAAATTATTATATTTTCCTGAATGTTTTTGTGTACATCCAAAAAAAACAACAGAATAGAAGCAAATACTGTTGAATGATTAATACATGGAGGGGGTTGTAATCATTGCAGTGAAACAAAATTATGATGAGTGTAAAACCAGTAATCTCCCATGTAAACTATCACTCAATTCACAATAACAATAATAAATAAATAAATAAAAGCAGCCAAAGCCAGCAAAAAAAATAAATAAATTCTTCTCTTTTTTTTATTTAGGCATATAAAACCTTTGCTAATCGAGTGAATAATTTAAAGAAGAAGCTGGATCAATTGAAGTCAACTCTTCCTGATCCTGAAGAATCACCAGTCCCTTCCCCAAGCATGGATGCTCCCTCCCCAACTGGTTCTGAGTCCCCTTTTCAGGGAATGGGAGGTGAGGAATCTCAGTCACCAGCTATGGAGAGTGAGAAATCTGTCACACCTGAGCCTGCAACAGATAATCGTGATGTGGAAGACATGGAACTCTCAGATGTGGAAGATGATGGGTCAAAAATTATCGGTATGTCAGTATATAATTAATACACAACTTATTCTTTATGTATTTTGCTTTTCCACCTATGTCTTAACTGCAGACAGGTATTAAAAAAGACAGTTCAGTCTTTATAAGGACAAGAATACCAAGGTAGCATTTTTATTTTTAAAACAGAGGTTCAGGATTTGCTTTGCCAAATGGGTTGAGAATCTTTGCTCTAGATCTGCACTATCCAATATAGTAGCCACTAGCCAGCCATGTGTATGGTGCTGTAAGATAAACAGTGGACTGCTAACTGCAACAGCTACATGTGGATATTGAACACTTGTTGATAAATGCCGTCAAGTCGGTTCTGACCCATAGCAACCCTGGATGGGGTTTCCGAGGAGCAATTGGTGAGCCTGAACTGCTGCTGACCTTGTGGTTCAAACCATCTTTGCAGTCCAGTGCATTAACCCACAGTGTCACACCAGGACTCCATTGAACTCTAAAAGAACTTTATTCAACTTGAGATAGATATACTTTAAGTATAAGAATTTCAAAGACTCTCCCACACACACCCCCAAAGAAAGAATGAAAAATAGCTCATTAGTGATTTCTATATTGAAAACATGTTGTAATAAAAATATTTGTGTTGGACACCACTGCTCTGGAGGGAAGGGCACTTACACTGGAATTCTTTAATTTTACACTTGACCTTCAGAGCTAGTTTGTTTACCACACTGTTATAAACTATCCTGGGTTGGTAATTTGTTTCTCTGACATCGCCAACTTTTAAAATTGTTCTTACTAGGTAGTTTGATTCTGTTGAATTTAATACACTATCTGTATAGCCTTTAAAATACTAAAAGGAGTATATTTCAAAAGCACCTGAGAGTTAAAATATTGAGGTTTCAAATATATGTTTTTTATCTGTTGCACTTCCAGCAGGGCAATTTGGGGAGCGAAAGGAAAATGAGATAAAGTATGTGCAGAGTTTCTCTCTCTTAGAAAGCTTTCAGGTTAATGTAAAAGAAAAGACGGGATAATTTATGACATATTCTTACCAAAGATAGCAGCATAAATGTGTACCAAACAGTAACAAGCTTCTAGAAATATACAGATTTAATGTATAAATACTAAGAAAATACAAAAGGATCATTAAAAAGTAACTTACCCCTTCCAAGACTAAGACTCAAGGGGAATACATGAGCAGGCATGTGGTCTGACTGGTTGGCCAGCAGTATGGCAAGACCTGGGGACTCCTGGGCCCAGAGACAGTAACATAGCCACAGAGGACTAGAGTGGAGAGTGAAGCATCCAGCTGATGAGAAGAGAGGGCATATGCACAAGAACACCCACACTTGCAGATAATACCCACTTGACCTGGCTTCAGTGACTAGATGATCAGAACTCGACTAGAAGAAGAAAGAAGAGGGAAAAAAAGAGTAATCTGATACAATTTGATGACCTTGACCTACACCCATGGATGTAGTAGTTCAAAAGAGGGAGCAAATCTTTACAGTGAGAATCATTCATACACCTCCCTCGATATACAGGGTATACAGGGATGGGCAACTTGGACATTAGCTACCCAAAATGCTGGGGCGGGGAGGCTTACAAAGGCAAGAAGTGACTGGCTTACAAGCTTTCAAGAGCGAGCCTAGATCCAGTGGGTGCCGAGGAAGATAGAATCTCCACTGAGTAGTATCCAATCTATCTTGGGTGTGGCTGATGAAAGGAGATGGGGATAGGACTGTTGTGGTACAGTAGTGAATAATTGCTATCAGGACTGACTGTGAGGGTTGGAAATGTAAAGGTAGATGTCTTGTATCAAAAGAAGGGGAGTGGTTGACTCTTTAGTCCAGGAGCAGAGGTCCGTGGGACTATCAAAGGAGAAGAGCGGAGTGCGGGACCCTTCCCAGGGAAACAGTGAAACCAGAAATGGAGGCAGAGACGATGACGTGGAGAGATGGAGCAGCTTGGGACTCGAGACCCAGAGAGGGAGAGGGGCTGTGTGCTGACGACAGAGGGACAGGCTTGCAGGGTATATACCCTTTGGTTGTTTGATGATGCATGGAGGGGATTGTAATCATTGCCATGAAACAAAATATGATAGAATGAATGTAAAACTAATGTTCTCCCATGTGAACTATCACATAATTCACAATAAAAACTTAAAAAAAAAATATTTGCAAATCAGCTATGGCTTTGCCTATGATATCATCCATGACAGACTTGGGCTTTGAAAAGTTTGTGCGACATGGAACTCATGGAAGAGCATAAAAAGAAGAGTTTGGACATATGCAAACAAAATTTGGACCAATACTCAAAGGAACATAAAAGTTTCTGTGAAAAACAAAACAAAAACGTTACTGGTGATGAGACATGTATTCATCACTATGAACCTGAGAGTAAATGGCAGAGTGTGGAACGGAAACATTCTCAGTTACTGTCAACCAAGAAAAAGTTCAAAAGTTAACCATCAGCTGGAAAATTGATGCGTACGGTTTTCTGGGATTCTCAAGGGCTAATATTGGAATACTATCAAGAAAAATGTTCAACAATCCAGAGTGCTTTTACAGTCAGGTGCTCACTGAAGTGCTGAAGCCTAAAATTTGGATTAAATACAGGAGACTGCTATCCAGTGGCGTTGTGATCTTGCATGACAATGCAGGTCCCATGCCTCTGCTCACACTGTTGACATTTTGCAAAAATTTCATTTTGAGGTGTTCAAGCATCCTCTCTATAGTCCTGATCTTCCTCCATTCAGACTTTCACCTATTTGGTCCTCTGAAACTAGCCCTTTGAGGACAAAGATTCACCTGTGATGAAGTGAAGACAGAATGTACTCTTGGCTCACAGCTCAGCCTAAAACATTTTTAATAAGGAGATATAAAAGCTTGTTGGCAGATGAACAAAGTGTATTGAAAAGCAAGGAGATTATGTCAAAAATGAAGTATTTGTCTTTTCTAAAAGTTGATTAAAACAAATTCTACAGCCAAAAAAAAAAAAATGGTTAGTACCATCCGTTGACAATATCTTCACCTAAATCTCCTTTGCCAGCCTCCCTTACACCTGGGAGTAGCCAGTGAGCAAATTAGTCTTGAGTGGTAAGGATGGATCCTGGATGTGTTTTGGTGATATATATACATAATTCATTATATTAAGGAGCCCTGAGGGTGCAATGCTTAAGCTGCAAATCAAAAAGTTAGCAGTTCAAACCCACTAGTGGCTCTGCAAGTTGCCTTAGTGGCACTGTGGGATAAGCACTAAACGGCTAACCACAAGGCCAGCAGTTCAAACCCTCTAGCCACTCTATGGGAGAAAGATGAAGCTTTCTGTTCCTGTAAAGATTTACAGCCTCGGGGACCTTGTACAGGGTCACTATGAGTCAGAACTGACTGGACAGTAGCTAACAATAAAAGCAGCATAACATACTATGTTCCCAAAAGGGCTAGAAAGGACATGTAGAGCCTAGAGATTTTATGATAAGGCACACGGTTATGAACCTGGGAAGATTTAGACACCAGGATCTATAGATATTGATATGACATATTTTAGTAGATATCTGAAGAACTGTTATTGGAAGAGATAATATATGCATACAAATAATATAAAGTGTTGCCATTGTTAAGTGCCTTTGAGTTGGTTCCAACTCACAGCCACCCTGTATAGGGTTTCTGAGGAGCAGCTGGTGAGTTTGAACGACTGACCTTGCAGTCGTGTGCTTACCCAACAATATCATAACAGGACTACTATTATATATACTAGTTATTGTTAAGTGATATGAGTTGGTTTTGTCTAATAGCGACCCTGTATATGGTTTCTGAGAAGCAGCTAGTCGATTTGAACTGCTGACCTTGCAGTTAGCAGTCTAGCATTTATCCTACAGCAGAAATTATTGCTACAAAATCATAGTACTGTTTATTAAACAAAAATACCAAAGTGTGAAGTCACTGTTTTTCAACCTATCTCCAATTTAGGTTTATATACTTCTGAAGGTAATATTTCCATTTCTTTACTCCTTGTCTGAAGAATTCTGCAATCTTTAATTTATACCACCTCAAAACAGCAGTTTTGCCATCCTTGAACAGTTCAGATCATGTTCCTTTTAAATGTTCTTTGAGTTTGGGGAACAGAAGCAAGTCTGAACAGACAAAATCAGGGCTGTAGGGTGGATGGGGTGAGGTTTTCCAATGACGTTCTTATAGGACAGCCCTTGCAACTTCAAAGAATGAGCCCAGGGACATTGTCGTGATGAAAAAAGACTCCTTGGTGCAATTTCACTGGACTTTTTCTTCAGTTTTCAATTTTCTTAAAACTGTTTCATAATAAATCCCTTTTACTGCCCTAGGCCCATCAGAAAATCTATCAAAATGACCCCATTGGAATTAAACAAAAAACCAAAATATGACATTCTGAGCTAACTTCTCTGCCTTAAATTTAACTGGCCCTGCAGATCTCTGGAGAAGTCACTAGTTTAAGTGGACATTTTTTAAGGCACCACAACAAGATTAAGACAAGCGCATTACTAAGAGAACTAATCTACAGTCGTCTATTGATTGCAAAGGTGTTTCAATATCAATTGCTTGGAATAAACTCATGCATTAAAAAAAAGTAACTTAACAAAATGAATTAGGGAAAGATATTTATTTTAACCAGCTATTGGAGGTAGAAAGGATAATTATGAATAATATGACTTTTAATAAAACCATGAAGCTGCTGTTTTTGCTAGAGTGTGTGGTGCTTTTAGGAGATATTAGGACAAATTTCATAGTGGAAGCAAAGTCTATAGTGAGATATAATATCATTCATCTTTTGTCTTTGTTGAAACAGTGGAGGACAGGAAGGAGAAGCCTGTAGAGAAGTCAGCTGTATCCACTTCTGTACCTACAAAGCCAACAGAGAGTATCACAAAAGCCTCTTCAAGTACCCCTGTGCCTGTGACCATGACGGCAACCCCACCTCTTCCAAAGCCTGTGACTACATCTCTTCTGTCCTCTTCCCCAGCATTGGCCTTGCCAAACTTAGCTAATGTGGATTTGGCAAAGATCAGTTCTATCCTTAGCAGCTTGACATCAGTCATGAAAACTACTGGTAAGATTTTATCTTTGTAATTAAACCCTCAGTCTAGTTTCTCTGTAATTTATTTAAAATTAAGGGTATGTTTTTAATTTACAAATGCATTAAAGCATATAAAACAAAACAAATACATAGATCACTTTATACAGATTTGAAAATACAGGTAAACAGAGAATAAAATGAATATCCATAATCCTGCTACCCAAAAGATAGTGTATGTAGATGTGGTATTATCCCCTCAAGTTGGTTCTGACTCTACATAGGGTTTTTGAGGTTGTAAATCTTTACAGAAGCAGAAAGCCTCGTCTTTCTCCCATTGAGAGTCTGGTGGATTCATATTGCTCACAAGTAACCCAACACATAACCCACTTTGCTACTGAGGCTCCTTATAGAATGTGTTAGCAGAATAAACATTTGTAGTAATTTTTCTTTCAAGAATTAAAGTATTTTGTATATAACTATTTCAAAACCTGCCATTAATACTTCAACTACATCATTTTTAATTGCTACAAAGCATTCTGTATTTTATTTATCAATTCCTTTACAATTAGACATTTAGTATAGCTCCAATTTTTCTAATATTTCAGTTTTTAAAGCTAAAATTTTATTCACAACCCTTCCTAAAAGGGTTATTAAATATGTAGGGCTTTTATTTTTATGGAAAATTTTAATGGAAAAATATTTTATGGAAGATATACAAAGGTAGCGAATGCCCTTATGTATCTGTCGCTCAGCTTCAGAAGTAAATCATGGCTAATCCCATCTGTGCCCCCCCTACCTGGTGGTGGTTATGTGCTATGGAGTCGGTTCTGACAGCTCATAGCAACCCTGTGTAGGGTTTCCGAAGCTGTAAATCTTTAAGGGAGCAGAAAGCCTCATCTTTCTCCTGCGGAATAGCTGGTAGTTTCGAACTGCTGACCTTAAGATTCGCAGCCCGATTCGTAACCACTACGCTACCAAAACTCCTACCCATTCCAGACTATTTTGAGGAAAATGATAAACATTTCATCATAAATATCTAAGTAAATATTTATATAGAATTTTCATATCTTCACATGTGCTATTAGTAATTTGATTTCCCCAAATGTATGATTTTAAGTACCAAATAAGGACTATAAAAATTCATGGAAAAATTCCATTTTTTAAATCCATATTTCCACCAACTTTTTGCATTCCTATCTTATGTGAAAGTTTCCATTTTTCTTCATTCTCTCTAATAAGGTTTTGTGTTAATGGTCATCAAATTAAACTTTAAAAGTCATCGTTTTAATTTGCGTTTTTCATTTGCTGATTTCCTTTACTCCAATCTTTATATGCATTTTTTCCTGTTAGAAATCAATTCAGTGTTTTAAAATGCAAAAATATAAAGGAGATTGCTTATATAATCTCACTTAAAAGGCATTTCAAAGTTAGAAAATTTACCAGTCTCTTAGAATTGCTCAGTGATCTGTGATCTTTAGAATCAGTCAGCAGTATTTATTTAGCTCCTCCAGAACTCTGACGTGTAGGTGCCATTTAGGAGAGAGAAAACAAATTGCATGTCTGTTCTCTCCTAAAATTAACAGATGTATATGAAAATAGAATAATAATATTTATGCTAATAAGTTCATTCCAAGTAGAAGGGAACAAATTTTAATCTTCTTTTCAGAAATTTTTTTCTTATGTTTACACCACAATATTGGACTATTTGTGGGTCAGTCACACATTTGTGGGTCAGCATTATGAATTTAGTCATTTTGAATTGCATTTTCTTGAGTTCATCTTTCTGCCACCAGGGGTCAGTCCTGCATCAAGACCATCTCCAGGAACTCCTACAAGCCCCAGCAACCTCTCCAGTGGCCTGAAAACACCTGCTCCTGCCACAACAACACCTCACAATCCTCTGGCAAATATCCTCTCCAAGGTGGAGATCACTCCAGAGAGCATTCTGTCTGCTCTTTCCAAAACTCAGACACAGTCAGCTCCTGCACTGCAAGGTAAACTGGCATGTGCCACAGGGACTTGAGTTGTGATTATTTGTCTCTGGCTTAACCCTGGGTTCCAAAGTCATGATATGTATAACACAGTTAATTCATTTTTATTTTCCTGTTTATCTACGGGAGAAAGATGAGACTTTTGGCTCCTGTAAAGATTTACAGCCTTGGAAACCCTATACAGGGTTGCTATGAGTCAGAACCGACTTGATGGCACACAGCCACCACCACTACCACCATTTATCATATACAAGCTGACATTCATAGAATGATAAAATGTCAAAGCTGAAAGAGGCTTTAAATATCTTCTAGTCTAACCCCCATCTTTTCAGGTGAGCAAATTAAGACTCAGTAAGGTGATGTGACCTACTACGATGAGCCAACACTTAAAGCTAGATTTTTTGACTGGCCCCACCTACATGATACCCCTAGTAACTACATTTATCCCTTCTCTTAGTACAGGTTAGTATTATATTGAGGTTTAATGTTAACTGAAGCTGAAGACAGTAGTAAGATCAATCTACTATTAAAAAATTTTGAGACATGAATATATCTTTGTGTCTTAATCTTATGTACCTACTCCTCACTTAGCATCTCCTCTGACGTTTTGCATTTCAACCATAGTAAAACATTTATCTATTGTGCTTATTAATGTTGTACATCTAGCAGTAACGAATACCAAGGTGCGAGGCAAGAGTTAAACTGGCTATGATGATGTTGTCAAGTGCCATTGAGTTGGTTCCAACTCATAGCATCCTTGTATATGGTGTCTGATAAATTTGAACCACTGACCTTGTGATTAGAAATCAAGTGCTTATCCTACCACACTATACCAGGGACTCCCTGGCTATGATAGTTCAGGTTATGTATCAACTTGGCTGGGCCATGATTCTCAGTAGTTTAGCAGTTAATGGAATGGTATGATTTGGCAGTGATATAATAATGAAATCTGGTCATTATGTAATGATGTAGTCATCTTCCATTTTGTTACCTGTTGTCATCATCCTCCATTTTATCATAACATACATTTTCACATAATGACCTGGTCTTTTCTAATCATGTCATTACGTGAGGAGTATGTATGTGTATATATATAATCTTTTTGTTTATCTTACATATAATCATGACCGCATTTGAACCTCTCTGTTCAGCTTTGCTTTGTGCCTGAACTGTGTCCTTCTCATTTTTCATAAAGTCTCTCATACCTTCAGATGCCAACACAACTATTTTTAAATACTTCAATATAACTACTCAGTGCCCTACAAATATCAAAACAATATCTTCAGTATAGTGACTTACTCTGTGTCATAGTGCTCAAACAGGTAATTTTGCTTTCAGAGGACATATGCCGATGTCAGACAGTATTTTTGGTTGTCAAAACTGACAAGCAGATAGCATGCTCCTGCGTCCTACAATGCACAGGACAGCCCCTGACAACAAAGACTTAACCTGTCCTAAAAAGTCAGTAGTGCTGAGGTTGAGAAATCATGATCTTTAGGAATAGGGACCACTACAGCTATCTGTTGTTTTCATGTTCTGTAAGCTATTCTAAAAGTAGATCAGCCAATAGGTATTACAGTAAATTTTGTCTTAAGATTTAGACTTAATACACAGAATTAAATACTATGAAATGATTACTCACAGCACCAACAATAAAGAATTCGTTTCAGAGACTAATGTGTTTCTGATTTCTTCCTTGTAGTCCCTCTTCTTTCACCATCCTATAATTATAACTAGAGTAAGAAACTTGAATTCCCTTGTTTTTTAGCTTCTCATATAAGAGTTCTGATACGGTGCTGTGGGTTAATGCGCTGGACTGCAAAGTTGGTTTGAACTTCAAGGTCAGTGGTTCAAGCTCACCAGCTGCTCCTTGGAAGCCCTATTCATTGTTGCTATGGGTTGGAACTGATTCGACAGCACTTAACAACAACACAACATATATGTAATAACAACATCTTAAAAAAGAAGCTTCTGGTGTTGTTAAAAACCATGACTAGATTACTGAGAATTGAAACTACTGGGGATATGAGATCGGAAGAATGATGTACTTAGGGAACTCTTTGGAAATGAACCATGATTTTTTTTTTTTTTTTTTTTAGGAAGGATAATTTCCTCATAAAAACCATGTAACAATTAGATGTAATTAACAAACTGCTACAAGGATGTAAATAATGGACATAAAATTCATCAGATCTTAAATCTCTTAGCAAATTTATAGATTAAAATTAAATTTTGAAGAAGCAACATGAAGTATCAGATTAAGCATTATTTTCTTTTATATATCATTACTAACAGAATAGTTTTAAGGTAAACAGTGACTAAATAATATAAATTGATAGAATATGTAAAAAGTGTTTAATTTATAACCAGAAATTTGGTAAGTGTTCTAGAATATGATAAAATTTATAGGGCCTTATATCATCTCTGCCAAATACTTTTCTGGAACATTTTCTATAGAAAGTTTGTTTTGGTGGACTTCCATCTTTGCTCCAACCTTCTTTCTCATTGTATTTGAAAAGGTTTTGTCTTAACAGTGAGAAGGATTAAATCTCATCAATGTCACTCTGGGCAAATCAATGAATTTTCCAAGCCATGAGATTGGATTTGTATGTTTTCCAGGGAAAGAATCAGTGTCCCTATTCTTCTGGCTTTGTAAAAATTTGTGGCATATATTTTTATATTTATTATAACTGCACTTTTTTCCTCCATTTGAATAATATTTATTGTGTTTTAGGTGAAAGGTTACAGAGCAAATTAGGTTCCCCTTTACCAATTTTTGTGCAAATTGTTCCATACCACATTAAAATTTTTTACAATGTGTCAGCATTTTCATTATTTCCATTCTGTTTGTTTGGTTTTCATTGATCTAACTTCCCTTCTCTTCCTTGCCTTCTCATCTCTGCTTTTGGATAACTATTGACTGTTTGGTCTCATATAGTTAATTGTTTAAAGTATCACAGTACTCATGGGTGGTTATACTGTTTATTTTATAAGCCAATCTGTTATTTGGCAGAAAGTGATAGAGCTGCGTTTAAAAACCAAAGATGACAGTTAGAAGCATTGTTTCTGAAAAGGTAGCACCAGTCTAGCAAGAAATGCTTCGTGGAAAAAGTTCTCCCTCTAGTAATGAATTTCTGAAATTTATACATGCTATTTAAGAATTATGCTGTACATTAACATATTAATAAGACAATTCTGTAAGTGAAAAAGAGAAAACAATCCTATAGAAATTAAGAAATTTCTTTCTGAGATAATTAAGAAATAATTAGCTTAAAGTGTTGTTTTAGGAGTAATTTTTGCCTCCTTTCTTTTTCTGCTTTGCCTTGCTTAACTGTGAGTGATTTTGACACTAAAATCTTCCCTTTCCTGTTGCCTTTGATTGTGTCATGTTGGCTTTGTCTCTGGACTATACTGGGAAATGTTTCTGTGGTCTTTCTCTCTTTATACTCATAAATAGCACTTAGCCCTTGTTTGTTTGGTCTGGATTCCGATTGGCTTCAGATTTTAATGTCTGTCTCATTCCCACCGGAATGAGAATATCCAATTAACCGACATTGTTTTTATTGTATGGCAGGGAGTTGTTCTTTTTTAACCCCTCTAATCTTTGTTTCTACAGGCTTGTCATCCTTACTTCAGAGTGTTACTGGGAACTCAGTACCAGCCAGTGAAGCTGCATCCCAGAGCACTTCAGCTTCCCCAGCCAACACTACAGTCTCTAGTGTAAAGGGAAGAAATATGCCCTCCAATACCCAATCCTTTATTCCCAAAAGCTTTAACTATTCTCCTAATTCATCAACTTCAGAAGTCTCTTCAACTTCAGCCAACAAGCCCTCAATTGGGCAAAGCCCAGGACTCCCAAGCACTACTTTCAAGCTACCGTCCAATTCTTTGGGGTTCACAGGTACCCACAACAATACTAGCCCTGCTGCCCCACCTACTGAAGTTGCCATGTGCCAATCTTCAGAGCTCTCCAAGCCAAAGCTGGAGTCAGAGTCCACTTCCCCAAGCTTGGAAATGAAGATCCACAACTTCTTAAAAGGTAATCCTGGTTTCAGTGGCTTAAACTTAAACATCCCAATCCTGAGCAGTTTGGGGTCCAGTGCCCCAGCAGAGAACCAGCCCTCAGACTTTCAGCGTGGCCCTACTAGCACCTCAATGGACAATACTGATGGAACCCCTGTGCGAGATGAACGGAGTGGGACACCTACCCAGGATGAGATGATGGACAAGCCCACATCCAGCAGTGTAGATACCGTGTCTTTGCTTTCTAAGATCATTAGCCCTGGTTCTTCAACACCCAGCAGTACAAGATCACCACCCCCTGGGAGAGATGAAAGCTACCCCCGGGAGCTCACCAATTCTGTACCCACATATCGACCCTTTGGCCTGGGCAGTGAATCTCCCTATAAGCAACCTTCTGATGGAATGGAGAGACCATCTTCCCTGATGGACTCTTCACAGGAAAAGTTCTATCCAGATACTTCTTTCCAAGAAGATGAGGATTACCGAGATTTTGAGTATTCAGGGCCTCCACCCTCTGCCATGATGAACCTAGAGAAGAAGCCAGCCAAGTCTATCTTGAAATCAAGCAAGCTTTCTGATACCACCGAGTACCAGCCAATTCTTTCCAATTATAGCCACAGGGCCCAAGAATTTGGGGTAAAGTCTGCTTTTCCTCCATCTGTAAGGGCCCTCTTGGACTCTAGTGAAAACTGTGACCGTCTCTCATCTTCCCCTGGGCTATTTGGTGCCTTCAGCATAAGAGGGAATGAACCTGGGTCTGACCGGTCACCATCACCGAGTAAGAATGATTCATTTTTCGCCCCTGACTCCAACCACAATAGCTTGTCTCAATCTACCACTGGGCATCTCAGTTTGCCACAGAAGCAGTACCCAGACTCTCCTCACCCAGTCCCACATCGTTCCCTTTTCTCTCCGCAGAATACCCTTGCTGCTCCCACGGGCCACCCACCCACATCAGGCGTGGAGAAAGTCCTGGCCTCCACCATTTCCACCACGTCGACGATTGAGTTTAAGAATATGCTTAAAATCGCCTCACGCAAGCCCTCAGATGATAAGCATTTTGGCCAGGCCCCCAGCAAGGGCAATTCAAGTGATGGTGTCAGTCTCTCAAACCTCGCCCAGTCCAGCTTGACCACCAGTGATCAGCAGCAACAAGAAGAGCACTACCGTATAGAAACCCGTGTCTCCTCCTCCTGCTTAGACTTGCCTGATAGTACAGAAGAAAAAGGGGCCCCTATAGAAACCTTGGGTTATCATAATGCTTCCAATAGGAGGATGTCAGGGGAGCCAATACAGACCGTAGAGTCCATCCGAGTCCCTGGGAAGGGAAATAGAGGACATGGGCGCGAGGCGTCAAGGGTGGGTTGGTTTGAACTGAGCACATCAGGCAGCTCTTTTGACAATGGCCCTTCAACTGCCTCTGAGTTGGCATCCCTTGGGGGTGGGGGCAGCGGAGGCATCTCTGGCTTTAAAGCAGCAACATACAAGGAACGAGCACCCCAATTTCAGGAGAGTGTCGGCAGCTTTCGTTCTAACAGTTTCAACTCAACATTTGAGCATCATCTCCCCCCAGCCCCCTTGGAGCATGGGACACCCTTCCAGAGAGAGCCAGTGGGGCCAACATCTGCCCCACCTGCTCCTCCTAAGGATCATGGTGGTATCTTCCCTCGAGAAGCACCCACTCATCTGCCCTCTCTGGATCTTTCGAACCCCTTCACAAAGGAGGCAGCCCTGGCCCATGCTGCCCCACCCCCTCCTCCTGGAGAGCACAGTGGGGTGCCTTTCCCCGCCCCTCCCCCACCCCCGCCCCCAGGGGAACACAGCAGCACTGGGGGGAGTGGTGTCCCCTTTTCTACTCCACCCCCTCCTCCACCTGCTGTTGATCACTCTGGGGTTGTTCCCTTCCCAACCCCTCCACTGGCAGAGCACGGAGTGGCAGGGACTGTGGCAGTGTTTCCCAAGGACCATAGCTCCCTCCTTCAAGGGACCCTGGCTGAGCATTTTGGTGTGCTCCCAGGACCCAGGGACCACGGGGGCCCTACCCAACGGGACCTCAACGGCCCTGGCCTTAGCCGTGTGCGGGAGAGCCTGAGCCTACCATCCCATTCTCTGGAGCACCTGGGCCCAGCCCATGGAGGAGGAGGTGGGGGAGGCAGCAACAGCAGCAGTGGCCCCCCCTTGGGTCCCTCACACAGAGACGCCATCAGCCGGAGTGGTATGATTTTGCGGAGTCCCCGGCCAGACTTTCGGCCCAGGGAACCTTTTCTCAGCAGAGACCCGTTCCACAGTTTAAAGAGACCCAGGCCACCTTTTGCTAGGGGCCCTCCGTTTTTTGCACCAAAACGCCCATTCTTCCCTCCCAGGTACTGATGGAAACTAAGGAAAAGGCATTTGAACAGTCTAGAGAGCATTGGAAGTAGGAGTTTGGTTTATTGTTGTTGTTGTTTTATTTGTTTTCCCTCTCTCTGATTTATTTTTTATTATGACAAAGAGCCACCCTTTCAAAATTAAAAAGTGTTATGTGCTTACATTTCACTATTCCATCCATCCACTCCTCCTTCCCTCTGCACTTATCTACCTGACCCAAGTTCATATTGAAGGTGGGAAGTGGGGAACAGCAAAGAAACATAACCAAATCCACTTCATTTGGTTGGGGCTGGGCAAGAGGTGGGGAGGGAGGAGAAAAGAAAAGCAAATCTTATTTTACCCCATTTATTGGAGTTTCTTATTACATTTTGAAATAAAATTTCCATCCATACAGATAAATAACATGTGCAATGTTGGGGTGTTATTTGGGGATTGGCTTATCAAGTAGTCTATGAAAGGATTTCTGTCCCCTTCTCTCCCAGCTAAGTAACTGCTGTAACCAGCTTGATTCTCTTAACCCTCAGTGTTCTCTGCCCTGCTGACAGCCAAGAGATGTTGCAAGGGAGGATATGTGGGAGACCTTGGACTTGACAGGCTTATTTGTGTTCTGTTTTGTTTTTAAAGACATGTTGGAAGTTGAGTTCTCAACCCTTCTCTTAAAAGCTTATTTTTTAAAATCAACCTCTTCAAATTACTACTAGGCAGTTAACTGAGGAGATAACAAACCTCATTCTATCCTAATAAGTTTTTTCTCTTTGTCCTTGGAGTGAAACAGGGGGCGGGGTATAATTTCAAAGGCTAAAATAAGTGGCTACCATATATAGCTAGGGAAAGGAACCATTAATGGTTTCTGTGACATGACTACCCTTAGTAAATGAGGAAAGGGGAGATGTTTCTGTGGTAGTTTCACACACTGTACAACAAGTTATTGTCTCCTGCTTTTCTTTCTTGATTTTCTTTTCCTCAGTTTTCACTTCTACTTTGGCCAGAAGTCATCACTCAAGTTGACAGTTAAAGGCACAACTGAAATACCATCCCTGCTTTTTTTTGTATGTGTGTGTGTGTGTGAAGAAATACAGCCTTCATTTTTAAAAATTAAGAAGGAAATACTGGGGTCCCCCAACTGTAAGGTGGTGGTTTTCAGCAAAGGTTAGAGAAAGTAAAAGTATTTGTTTTTATCTTTGCTCCTTCCATCAGCACTATATTCTTGGTTTTTCGAATGAAGAGGTTTAATAGATCTTTCTTTACATTATATCTCTTCTGATGCATCTTAGAAGCAAGGGTGTATTACCTTTACAGAGAAACAGGAGGGCCTGATAAATCCAGATTACCCTACTGTACAGAGAACAGTTTATCACACTGCAAGGTTAAAACCTATTCCCACCTCCCAGTCCTAACAGGAAATAATACTTCTGCCCTTAGCCATTTGACATCAGAAACAAGTGCTGGCCTTCTCCTTGCTCATTTGTATTTCTCTTTGTAGTACTCTGGAAAAAGACAATCACTGCACTTTTGAGTGTCACCTTTCTAAAGACCCTGGAAAGCAAATTTTGCTTTGCTACTATTTTATATTGGTGTGTTATCCCACGGTACACACTTAAATCTCCGGCTAAAAGTTTAATAAATTTTCTCCCAAGTTAGATTGAACTAACTATAGAAAATATCGGGGTTGCTTTTGATTTCTCCAGAGGAATGATAAAGATGGGGGACAAGGTGGTGACAATATATGCTTCTTTGTCTGAATAAACTTTGCTTCTCAGACAGCAGCTCAAACCAGATGTGCACCATAGTTTGGGATTTTTTTTTGTTTATACTATGTTATTTATTTGGGCTTGTCATGCATTCTTAGGTTTTAATATTGAAAGTTATTCATCTTCCTAATGTATATCTGGTCTTAAGCCAACTGTTCTTTCTTTGACCTTTTCAAGCCTCTGTGCCCATAGTTCTCCCCATAAAAATTCTTGTTACCATGATCTGGTGTGTGGGATGGAGGGTGTAGTGTAGCTAAGCAAAGCAACAGTGTAGTTATGTTGAGTCCTAAAACATTTGTTCAAGGAAAATTGTGAGAATGAGAGACAGTGAGTGTGTGTGTGTGTTGGGAAGTTCCATTTGACTTTCAGAACGGAAATAGATTTTTATGTGTGTTGAGAAATAAGTGGGATGTGTTTTATTCTAACATACAAGAATGTGAATTTTCTGCTGCTCTTATGTAAGCTAAAAGTAGTGTTTACTTGAAAAAGCTCTCTGACTATTTGATTTTATCAGAAAATATGGGGATGTTAAGAAAGTGACTTCCTGAATGTCAGGGCAGGGTAATTGTCCCCAAAAGCATGATAGCTAGTACACGACAGAAAGACTTTGTTGTACAGTTTAAGAGATGGACCTTTAAGGGTTTGTTCTTGTGTGTGTGATATCTTTTTTTATTTTAAGCCGCAGAATCCTCGACGCCTTTCTTTGAGGTCGTGGAGTGAGGATTTGTAAGTGACTGTCAGCTATTAACTTTAAAGGAAATCTGTCTACAGCAGTAAATGAAGACAACAATGTATATATGTGATATAGTGAAACAAAGACAATTCTGGTATTCATAACACAAAACAAAGGGGTTTTATTCTTTCTGTGTCTGTGATTTAAAACTCTGTGACCATGCTCTGACTTTTGTATTTCAACTTGAGTTAAATAAATAAACAAGATATTTTTTAAAGAGAGTATAACTTAGTGTGTCTTGGCAAGGACATGGTTTCATATGAAAGCAGATATGAGAAGTTATTACTAAGATCTTTGGTGCTCACTGTAAAATCACAGACAGAGAATTGGTGGAGATTGTGAAAACACTGGTACCACTTAAAGCTCAGTGACACAGTATCAGAAATAAAGTCCTTAAATATTTTGCAGGGGTTTATTGTTGTCAGCCTTTAGATGAGAGCTCTCTCCCCTCTTCCCTCCCCCAAACTGAGAGTAAATAGAATTTGGGTTTGCTTTCAGGGAAGGGAAAATGAACTCAGAGTAGGACTTTTAATCTTTCTGATCCCAAGAATGCAGTGTTTATGATATTTATGGTTTAGCAAACCTATCTAGATAATGTGAATAAGCTGAACTTCCTAATTGCAGAATATTCACTATCAAATCCTAAAGTTGCCAGTTTATGCAGAATTAAACTTCAGCTGTTAATTATTTTGGAGCTGCTGTAAATTACTGCTTCTCCCACCCCACTCCCTTTATTCACCTTTTTAATTTTTTTGAATAGGCCAGAATGCCTGTCAAGATTAAAATTAGATATGTTGGATTGATATTCTCACGTGTTCGGTGTGGAAAACAAAACAAGTATATGCTTTAGAGGCAACAACAATGAAATCCTTTTGAAATGTGTATTAATATCATTTAATAAAATAACTAGTTCTAAAGGTTTGACATTTTTCTTTGAGATTTGGGCTTTAACCAAGGGCCCCTGGCTTCTCTGGTGAGTGTGAAAAGGAGGGCATTTTTCCAGGAGCTGAAACTTCTGCTTTTGTGGAGCAGGCCTGTGGTTGAAAGAGTAAATTTTCTCCAGAAAAGACCCTACCTGACTGTTCAGGGCTGAAGTTGAAACCCAACTACAGAATGCAGAAAGAAAAGCCCGGAGATTTCTCTGAAGATGCACTTGTGTTGGCTTTTGGTCTGAGTGCATGGGAGCTGCGGGGCTGGGGATGTGTGTGCCTGCAGATTCCTGAGGCACACAAAGATGCCACAGACCATCATATCTCTTCCCTTCCTTGTGGCCACTTTTGTACTTTCTCTTCCTGCCATTCCCTTTTTTTTTTTAAATCTTTGTCCCAATATTAATTATGTTTTTGTTTTCAAGTTTAATAAAGTATAGTCTCCTTTGTTGTGTGGTTGACTTTCCCCCTCTCACACTGATCTTGTCCAGCACTCCCAGACTCTTAAGATCTTCATGGCCTGTTTGATCCTTTGTGTAATTGAATTTTGCAAAGGGATGATGGGTGGGGCGAGATCAAGATGTTCAGGGAGTGGTTGGTGATGAAGTGGATATACTGTGTAGATCATTTGTATGTTTTCAAGAAGTTGTATAATTGTAAGCCGAGAAAATTTAAAGCAAGCATAGAATTTGGGATAGTTACGGGGGGTCCTTCTGGTCTTTTCCCCACATCCACCTTTCTTACTACATGTTGGTAATATGAAATGCAGAGCTGCACTTAACCCTCCTTTCTTAACCCCATTTTTTAATAACCCAGTGAGGTTTAATAAATGGAATGTTGACTTTACGGAGTTTAGAGAGATAGTCACTGAATCTGGGCCAGGTCTGGGTCACTGGCAGGGTAGAACACGAAATAGCAGCTTTGATTACGTGAAGCTACATACATGTGTCACCAAACAGTGCAGAAATAGCAGTGGCCTAAGAACACACCCAATCAGGTAGGGTGTACCACCGTACTGGCTGCTTCTGGAATCTGGCTCACCCTTTCTTCCTTGTCCCCTCCTGGGACCAGACATACCCACCTGATTCCTGTCATCACCCCCAAGGAGGCCTTTCTGGACATGTTGAAAATGCTTAACTTCTTCCTCCTAAATTGTATTATTTAAGCCAATCTTGCACAGGACACATGAGTTACCTCTGATGTTTGTAGACATAGTAACACCATCATAGCACTCTTTAGGGTATTGGGGCATTTCTCATCCTTGTTTATGAGTAACTGTATAGACAAGTCTGGTCAGCTGCTATTCACAATTGCTGAGTAATAACTCATTGAGGCTACATAGACAAGTCAAGAGGGCCACCCGTAAGTGAGATAGCTGCCCTTAAGTAAACATCCTGTTCTCCCTTCCCCCATGTATAAGTTAAAGAGAAGCACACATGGTTTCAAGGAAAAAGGCAAAAGCATAAAACCATCAAAGTTCTAACACTGGGAGGGGGAGCAGGGTGAAACAAGTAACACTTTTATGCTTAGGTAACTTTGAGGGAAGGGGAAAAGATATTATTTAGAAATTAATACTATGGCTACTTTACATTTGCTTCCCCCTCCCCTTTGTTGTCCCCCATCCTACCAAGAGCCGAAAGTTGAGAAAATAAGTTGGGGGAAGCGGGGTGGATGGCTAGCTCTTTGCAGTGTCAATTGAGAAAACAAAAATAACAGGCTTCAGTTTGCATTTGACTCAAAGGGTGTTGGTTAAATCCGCCTGCATCTGTTCAGGTTCACAGCAAATTGCATATTCCAGCAACTTTACTTCCTTGCACCTCTCCCCTTTGTATTCCATTGTTCATGAGGATTATGAATCCTCTGCTCCATGATCTGTGAAAAAAGTAGAGATAAGAGGACTTGGAATTTACTGCATTTTTGTTGGGGCCTTTCTGTTGGAATAAATAAAAAGAAAGATGGGAAGGGCCCTGTTTCCCCCTTCCTCTGGCTAGAAGACCTTTGTGCCTACATAATAAAACACTTTGTTATTAAGTGCTGTTGAGTCGGTTCCAACCTACAGTGACCCTGTATAGGGTTTCCAAGGAGCAGCTGGTGGGCTTGAACCACTGACCTCGTAGTTTACACTGACTGCAGTCCAGTGCATTAGCCCACAGTGTTTGGGTCTCAAATATTCTAGGTAGTCAGTCATTGCCAGGGCTGTAGAGCTTAGCAGAGGATTTATTTGAAATCATGGTTATTGAGTGGGCCTTTTAGTTGTATATTGAATTCTATACAGGTCCTTCTTGTAGAGCACGTTGCCCTTTTCTTTGTTTTTACTTTAACATCTAGTAGAACCAGAGTTGGCATGTCCCTGCACTGACTGCTGGAGCTAGAAGAGTTCATTATGTTTTCCCCTGAGCTGGCAAGTCAGGTGTGGGCTTTGCTTCCTTGTTTCTCACTGTCGTAATGAAGAGATGGTTTAGGAATGGGAAATATTATTTCCATTAAGGTATCATCAAGCCAGTTAGGTAGAAGTTTAGCCCCATTCTAGAACTAACTACTTAGATTACTATTAAGGTTTTTTTAAAAAATAAATGTAACCTCCACATCAACCACTACTGCCTTTAGCCACTTCTTTGGGCCTCAAAACCATTTAGTGTAATAACAAACCTTATGTCTTACTTTTGGAAAAATTTCTCTCTCTGGTGCAAGGCAAACGGGAGATTTGCTTCTAAGAGCCTGAGGTAGATATAGAGGAGGTGTGCACTGATTCTGATTACAAGTGGAAATGGACTTGCAGTGGAGAGCTTACCTGCATAATGGTTTAGAGCTATAAAAACAATACCTCCTCACCAAGGGTTTAGGGAGCCTGGGCTGTCACCAAAAGTGAATTAAAGCTGATAATTTGTCAAAATGTGACAGGTTCTAAGACATTTAGTGAGGTTCCCCTTTTCCCTGAACTTTTATGAAATCTTGACATTATTCCATGTATACCTGTTATTGAATCTTAGTATGTGAGAGAAAAAAGAAAAAAAAAATTTTTTTTTTAATTGGACCCATCTCTTTAAGGGTTTGGCCCTAATGCCTCTAGGGAGTGAATCCTGGTAAGGAAAAGGGAACTGTGCTACTATACTTGAATTATACTAATCTGGCCCCTAGAGGCAGCATAGTGTGATATAAACACAGACTTGGAATTCTGAGACTCAGTTTCCATGTTTTAAAGGGTTGTAATAAGAGTACTACTTGTCAAAGTTGTGTATGAATTAACTGAGAGTGAAGGCCTAGCATTTGGCACATAGTAAGTGTTCAGTGGTATTCTGGGTCTGGGAAGGAGGTGTAAGTTATTTTATGAATAGTAGTTCCCCAGGCAGGCTAACGGGTTAAAATTCCCTGCGGCTGAGGCATATGCTAGTCACAAGTCAGAAGTTGTAGAAGAACCAGTGATTAATGAATTGGCCTTGGCTAGTTTGCTCTTGCTTGCTACAGGAGGAGAGATGAAGTAACTTGACATTCCTTCCTCCACATCAACACTCCTTACATAGGTGGTGATGTAGTAGTTCTTGGTTGGCATCCTCACAGCATCCAGCTCAATGCTTATTGCACACAGTAAGCAGTTGGTAAATGTTTGAGAGATGAGTGTAGAGAGCTTCCAGTTCAGAATAACCTAGTTGTTATTCCACCATCCCTCTACTATGCTAACAAAAGAGGACAAGGCAAGGTCAGGTGAATAAAGTGTGTGTCACTGTATCCCGAGGAGCTTCCAGTCAATACAATAATAGATACATTCTTAATTCAATATTTACTGGGTACCTTCCATTTTGTTGCCTGAAATATACCACCCTCCAGTAGAGTCCTGCCTGTTACCACACTTTCTGAATGCCATTTTAAAAATCTCACTACCTTCTCCCCACCACACACACATGAAAGTAACTTCTCCCACAATCAGTCTTGTCTCTCTTTGTATTTCAGATGGAGTCCTGGTGTGGCACTGGGGACTAATGCATCAGAGTACAAAATAATTTGAACTACAAGATCAGTGGTTCAAGCTCACCAGCTGCTCCTTGGAAACCCTATACAGGGTTGCTATGGGTCGAAACCGACTCGACGGCACTCAACAACTATACCAGAAGATGGAGCCAAGATCCAGAGTGGTGCCTGTGACTCAGATCTGCTGCTGCCCTCCCCCAAGACAGAACCTCTGGCTTCTGTGGAGATCTAGATTATTCAGCTTCCTTTGACAACACTTCTTCCACAACCCTTGATCCCATCACCATTGAAACTTGAGAACCAACTCTTAACCATCCCCATCCCCAGGTAGGGGACTGGAGGGAATGACTGAGAACCTCAAAGCTGCTCTCCCAAGTCCATTCCCCTCATACTTTACTACAAAATTGATCATATTTCAATTTTACTGTATAAAATTAATCAAGTATATCTAGTGCTGTGTCTTAGTTATAGCAGGGACAGGTAAGAGAAAGAATATAAAGAAAGTTGAGATCTAAGCTAAGAATGAGAGGCAGAGGACTTACATGAGTATAGGAGGCAGAGAGTTACGGCTCTAGGGTCAGGCCCCTCTATTTTTTGATAGTAAACTAATTACTACAGAGAGCATGAGTACAAGACTTGGATTCAGAAGCCAGCATCAGCACTTACTGTTAGACCATGAATTCTTATCTATAAAATTAATAGGTCTTTAAGTACCCTCTTAAGAAGCCCTAGTGGCGGTTCTTATCCATCAGCCACTGCTGGAGAGACATGAAGCTTTCCAGTTTTGTGAAGATTTGCCGTCTTGGAAACCCTCAGGAGCAATTCTACTCTGTTCTACGGGGCCTCTCTGAGTTGGAATCGCCGTGATGGCAGTGTGTTTGGCTTGGGCTTTGAAGTTCCTTAAACCCTGCTATGAGAAGATTCCTAAGAGATGCCCTCTTTGCTACAGTCCTGTACTTATAGTCATTCATTCTAATAGCTTGTTGTTGCTCATTACCATATACCATACAACATACCAGATTGTTTACTTAAAATTAACCTCAATAATTGATAATAATAGATACTAGTCCCATTTTATAGGAATGAGCAATTTATATGAAGAAATTGAGGCATTGAAAAATTAAATACTATGCCCCAAATTGCATACTACTTAGTGGCAGATCCATTAGGTTGGTCTGGCTACAAAGCCATACCTAGATTTTAACTTTTCTACTGACTCAACGGCACTTAACAACAACAACAACAACAACCTGTCGGTGAAGGCCCTGTAAAAGAAAATGTATGGTTAAAAATAAATTGCCAAGCCACCGTTTCTGGTCAGTTTTTCCACTATTCACGCCCCCAAGAATTCTATTTCTGTACTCAAGCCACAGGGTACTTTACTGCTCTTTTGGGGTTTCCTCTGAAACTCAGCAGGATGCTCGATTGCTAGTGTGTGTAACTGCTTGGGTCTTCCGGGTAACCGGAACCACTTGCGTAGCTGCTAGTGCTGTGTAGGGGCGTACCTCTTCGGAGTTCCTGTAGGTGGGTCTAGATAAGATTGGCGGCTACGACAACCATTAGTCAGGGATATTGTTGGGTCAGAAGCCAATGAAAATTTCATAAGGGAAAAGCGGCGATACTCTGGGAATGTGGGCTCGGGTCTGAAGGAATATGGGCCTCTGTCAAACGTGGCCTCGGCTCCGAATCCGGCTCCCAGTGTTACAAGCCTGCGGGTTGCACTCGGTGCGTGAGATAGCTAAAGGCTCCGATCCGCATCGGTCTCAGTGCATTTGAACCCTATTATGTAGAGTCTCAAACCAGCCTTAGTAGTCCCTGGACGGGGCTACTCTAGCCATAGATACGATATCTGCCTCCAGGGGTCAACAGTCTGGGGGGTGGGGGGGGTGCAGTACGACTCAGGACCGCCGACCTAGGGCCCTGTGCTCCTCCCGATCCCCTTAAAGACTGGGGATTAGGACCAATGCCGTTTAAATAGCCTAATCTACCACCATCCCCAGTCTCAAAATGAAATGATGGCTCTGTTTTAACTCCTAACCTATCTCTTACTTCAGGCAGCTGTGCCGACACCTCCACACTGGTTGGCAGAGCGGCTTTGTCTTTTTGAGGAGCTATGGGCTGCTCAGGTAAAGAGGTCAACAAACATTGCACAAAAAGAACGTCGGACTATTAAAATATCACTTCCTGCAGGCCAGAAAGTGGATGCTGTGGCATGGAACACAACCCCTTACCAATTAGCCCAGCAGATCAGGTACCAGCCCTGTCCTGTACCTCCTGGGATCATCCTTCTGCCTCTGTACTTCCTCTGGATCTGAGTGGGTGGGGGGTGGGGGGACTCAGTGTTTATAGTCTATTCCCTTCAAGATAGTCTTTCTTGAAGATTTGTTTTAACTGCATTAGTTTCAGAGTTTGTTCTCCGATAACCACTGGGAAATAAATGATACGTGCTACTACAGGTTTGGAATACTAAAAATGAGTCCCTCTCTACTAATGTGGTTTGTGACTGCCTTTTTCCTCACTCTTATTCATCATCACTAAAGTTCAACTCTGGCAAATACTGCAGTGGCAGCGCAGGTAAATGGAGAACTTTATGATCTGGATCGACCCTTAGAGACAGATTGTGACATCAGATTTGTGACATTTGATTCTCCAGAGGGGAAAGCGGTAAGTTTCTTCCTTATCAGGAATACTGAGACTGCTACTAAACTATAAGATATGCAAGCAAGAGCTTCCAGCATTTTTCTCCACTTACAGTTTGGAGAGAGACCTACCACAGACTTCATGTCTTTCTTTTTTTTTTTTAAAGTACTATTGCTCTGGTAGCGTAGTGGTTACGACTCGGGCTGCGAACCTTAAGGTCAGCGGTTCGAAACTACCAGCTGCTCCGTGGGAGAAAGATGAGGCTTTCTACTCCCGTAAAGATTTACACCCTTGGAAACCCTGTTCAGGGTCGCTATGGGTCGGAACCGACTCGACGGCACTTAACAACAACAACAACATTGCATTTAAAGTGAATGTTTACCCACAAAGTTAGGTTCCTGGTGTGGCGCTGCAGATTAATCTGCTGGACCTGGTTTGAATCACATGGTCGGCAGTTCAAGCTCACCAGCTTCTCCTAGGAAATCTTATACAGGGTCTCTATGAGTCAGAACTGAATTGACAGCACTTCACAACAAACATACAAATAATTCAATGATACTGGTTACATTTTTCACTATGTCATTATTCTCATTCATTCTATTCTGGATATACCCTTTCCAATATTGTAATTTCTCAGATCTTGGCCATCTTGTCTTTACTGTAGTCATTTTTGACAGTTTGATCTCATATAGATGACTCTTTAGAAAAGCTCATTACTCATGAGTGACATTCTTTATTTTATGAGGTGACTTCAAGGGATAATTTTGGCTTAAGGTCTAAAATACATCTCAGGACAGTAGTCTTGGGGAGTCCTCTAGTTTTAACTGGTCCAATAAATGGGGACTTTTTGAGAATTTGAGTTCTGTACCATTTTTCTCTCCCATTCTGTAAGAATCCATCTGTTGTGACACTGGTCTGAAAAGTCCTGGGCACCATCTAGCTCTTCTGGTCTCAGGGTAGATGAGACAGTAGTTCTCGTAAACTATTAACTATATAATATTTGCTCTTCTGAGTCATTGTTATTGTTTTTTTCTCTTTTGTCCTGGATGAGTAGAGACCAATAGGTTGTACTTGTCTTACATATTCCTGCCTAAGTTGGAAACCTGTGATGAAATTTTATACATAGGGCATAACGTGGATCTATTAAGCAGACATCGTTTGTGTTAATAAAAGGGAGGGATAAGTTGAAAAACAGAAGGATAGTGCACCAACTTGGTCCCCCTAACTCTTGAACGTATATTATAACTCCTCCATTGTTGTTGTTGTTGTTAAGTGCCATCGAGTCGGTTCCGACCCATAGCGACCCTGTACAGGGTTTCCAAGGGTGTAAATCCTTACGGGAGTAGAAAGCCTCACCTTTCTCCCACGTAGCGGCTGGTAGTGTATGTCTAATCCTAATATGGCTTTCTGGGCACACAGCCTGTCCACCTTCTCATTTGTCCTCTTCATGTCAGCTGAGGTAATGCAGACCTCATCTGCTAGACTCCAGAGAAATGGAGATGTCATGTCATCTATGTTTGGTGTCTAAAGCCATACATACAGATGTATTACATCATACTAGAACCCTGGGATAGGAAACACAAAGGTCTAAAGACCAAGCAGTAACCTAAGGAGCCATTGTCATAGATGATATAGGGACACTGACATGCTTCCTGCCTCTACACTCTAGGACATTGGATTTCTTTCTGCTTTCTTTTCTCTTGAGTTAGTTTTTTATACTGTCATTCACCCTCAAGGTCTAGTAGGTTCTTCATTTTGTGGTAGTGATTCTTAGAAGAGCCTTACTGGCTTTCCTACCAGCCTCTCTTATGAGAGAGCAAGCTGGGGAAAGGGAGAAGGTTACAAGCTCATAAATGCTTTTCTTTTAAACCCAGGTGTTCTGGCACTCCAGCACTCATGTCCTGGGGGCAGCAGCTGAGCAGCTCCTAGGGGCTATCCTCTGTCGAGGTCCAAGTACAGAATGTGGTTTCTACCATGATTTCTTCCTGGGAAAAGAGCGGTGAGTAGTGCAGGGAAGGAGAATGGTTCTGGGGTGCTTTATGAGGCCCTTTTCTGATGCTCTAGGCATGTTCCATTTGGAGGACAAAACTAGGAGACTACCGAAGCATCACATAGCGCCCTGGCCAGAACTGAGAGTGCCACTGGGTTTGACAGTCTCCAAGCTTAGAAGGAGATACCCTGTAACCTTTCCTGCCCTTGCCACTATCACTTTCCTATAAGATACTTACTGGATAAAAACTCAGTGTCTGTCATTGTCTTACCATTAGTGTTACTACAGTTCTTCTCCAGGCCTTAACTGTGACACTGGTACTACCTCCTTCACTAGTATCCTTTGTGTGTAATGCTTCTTAAAACTTGTCTTCTTTATGAAGAATTTACCCTTATAAATTAATCGAGTTTTATGTCATCTCCTCATTACAGTTGCTCTAATTTTGTCCAACCGTGTTACCTTTGCACTCAACTTTGGGTTTCATACATAGAGAGCTTTTTGTCTAGCTGTAAAATCTACCTGATTATCTATTTCCTCTGAATCTGTTTTTAATCATTAATTCCATTGATAAAAGCGCAGGACTTCAACTCCCACTCCCAACCTCAAGGTCAGGTGATGCTTCTTAAAGCCAACCAGCTTTCCTCTTTCCAGGACTGTCCAGGGCTCAGAACTCCCTGTTTTGGAACAGATTTGCCGGGAACTTGCAGCTGCTGCTCTACCCTTCAGGCGACTAGAGGTTTCCAGGGATCAGCTTTGCCAGCTTTTTAAGGTAGGGTGGAGACGCACAGCAAAACCAGAAGCATGAGGGAAACTATGGCTCTTTGTTGTAATAAATGCTTGTCTTTACTCTTCTTCCTTTCTGCCTTTTTCCAGGATAACCCCTTTAAGCTTCGACTGATTGAGGAGAAAGTGACAAGTCCAGTAGCAACAGTATATGGGTGAGAGTCAAGACTGGGGAAACAAAGCAGTAAAGAAGGCCAAAATGAGATAAGGGAAAGAGAATAGAAGGTAACCTTTATTTCTCCAAAGAAAGAAATGAGAACAGTAATTATTTTTTTTAATGTTTTATTGTGAATTATGTGATAGTTTACACAAGAGAACATTAGTTTTACATTCATACTGTTGTATGTCGTTTCATTGCCATGGTTACAATCCCCTTCATGCAAGTAATTAATTTTTAATGTCTTCTTCCTCCATCTGTAGAACAACTTCTCTTCACCAGCTCTTTCTGTCAGCAAAAGACAATGAGAGGAGAAAACTAGAAGCCCAAACATTTGGAAACCATTCACTGGCCCCTTTTTTCTCCCAGGTGTGGCATGTTGGTTGATCTTTGCCAGGGCCCCCATCTTCGGCATACTGGACTGATTGGAGGCCTGAAGTTGCTAACGGTCAGTTGTGAAGGCACGGTTAGGTTAGGTTTTCACTGGATTAGGTTAGGTTTTCAAAGGAATGGGGAGGTGAGCCTGTCTCTCAGTCCCGTCTCTATTTTGATAGCTAAGGGGGATCCAGAAAGAAAGAGAAACTCAGACCTTGCCTTCTAGAAACTCCCCATCTGATGGCAGCTACTAGCCATCGTTGCTAAGAGAGCTATCAAGGGAGTGCATGAGTAGGGTCACTTGGGAACGGCTCCTGTGGGGGAGGGAATGGCCCAACATGATGATTAGCACTACTTGACAGGCACAGGGAGAATGCCTTAAGTCAAGGACATGCCTTTTATGAAAATACTGTTCCTCAGCAGGGTGAATTGTTAGATGGAATGAGAACAGGCAGTGGGGAGAGAGGCAGATGTGTAGAATGCTATAAAAATGGTGTAATTGGGGAGGCATCTGACCTCCTCTCACTTTACTAGGGGGAAGGAGAGTCAAGATCAACAACTTAAGGCTGTCTCTATGAGGTAGAGGTCAGATGGGCTGCTACCCTCCAACCTTTTTACAGATTCTGACGCTATCCATGCCACCCATGGTATTCTACGTTCTTTCTGGGTTCAATAGATAATTTATTGCAGTGGCATCCAGAACTCACAGACCATCCTCAATTATAGGGTTTATTAGAGAAGTAACAGGGTACAGCTCAGGATCAGGATCAATTTAGAATACAGTTCTTCATTAGGACAGTTTCTTCTTGCCTCTGTCACTGGATCCTGCTGGGAGCCTTCTCAGGCAAGTGCTTCAACTTTTAGCTCTGTGTCTCCACTGTCAAATGCATAGAGGCACCCCACTCAGCCAGCAAGCGCCCTGCCTGAAGGTATTCAGCTTTCTCACAGGTCTTCTGGTTCTGCTGCTGCTGCTACTTGACATTGTCACTTGCTGTTGTCCATTACCTCTCACTCTTTGTGATGCCTAATTCTAAGAGGTTCCCAGCACAGGGTCCCTAGGTTCAAATGATTAGCTCCCCTCCTGGCTTTTCTATTAGTGGTCGTGAAGTTCCCCCATTGCTTTGGAATTGACTCTCATTTAAGCCAAGTGGGATGGCAAAACTGACAGACCCCTTCATTAGGGTTCCATACACCTTACTGACATGGTCCTACCCTCCCAAAGGTACCATGCACCTTTTATACTTTATTAGCAAGCCATCCAATCCCCTTGGTGGGCTATAAGCACCTCGTTTGCATTGTCCCATGCAATCATTTGGTGGGAATTATAAAGACTATGGCTAGAAGGACCATATAAATAGTCCACTGGACTGCAAACACAAAGCCCATGACAGAGAACCTAGCCATCTGCACTTAGTCCTACCTTTGCCATGACGGGGTTATGTGGCCTTGAGTAAATCTCCTTACCCATTCTCCCCATCTATAATATGATGCTATTAATTCCTGTTCTACCAGTAAATCTACATTATAGAGACAATGAAAACCAACTATTGCATGAGGAAGTGCCTGGAAAGAAGTTAAAAGCGCTATAAAATGCATGCTGCTTCTCGTAGTTGTTAAGGAGTGTAAAAGAACAGAGAGAGGCATTTGAATTTCTGTGTATGGGAGATTGTGTTTTCTAGCAGGTAAATATGAGATTGATAAGGAGATGGATAGACTGACATTTGACCAGAACCAAATTACTCTCCTGAGCAGCCAGTGGTTAGAGGGGAAAGAAGTAAGTGTTAAGGGTCCTAGCAGTAGTAGTGAGAATAGGGACAAAAAGAGGTGGCAGGGCAAGGTTAAGGCTTGACCAGCACATATGTAGAAACCATATGTCAGTCAATTCTCAGGCCAGTAACATGGCAAGGGGATCTAGAGAAGAGAGATGTTCTCCCTGCGGTGGTGATGGTAGGAGAAGTGGTGGAGAGAGGTGAGAATGAGAATGTTGTCAAGCAGTGTACCTGTGATGATTACACTGAGAGTACCGTTTTAGGGTTGAAAGGGAGGGGTCGGGGTCGGGGTGACTTCACTTCTCTCTATCTTCCCCTTGATTCTCTCTTTCATCCCACAGAACTCCTCATCCTTGTGGAAGGTTTCTGGGGCCCCAGAGACTCTGCAGCGAGTGTCAGGGATTTCCTTCCCCACAGCAGAGGGGCTGCAGGCTTGGGAAGAATGGAGGGAGGAAGCAGAATTGCGGGACCACCGGCGCATTGGGAAGGTACAGAGATTGGGAAAATACGGAGGGATGCTGACAAGGGCTGGAGAGAGATGAAGCAACCTGACTGTGACGTTGGGCGCAGATCCAGAATCAGTCAGTCAGTTATCTCAGATTCTGAGTTCCAAAGAGCTGCTTCCCTCTAGAACTGACTGTTGCCATTCCTGAACCCAGGAACAAGAGCTCTTCTTCTTCCATGAACTGAGCCCTGGGAGCTGCTTCTTCCTGCCACGAGGCACAAGGGTGTATAATGCACTGGTGGCTTTTATCAGGGTAAGAGGACTCCAGTCCCTGGGACGAAAGACCAGGGCAGCGCTGGGGGCTAGAAGAAGGCAAGGAGTTAAAAGTCCATAGAGAGGAACTGGAAGCATGAATATAAGCATGGTAAAGTGCTGATGACTTTTCTCAAGGTCCTAGAAATGTTCCATCTGCAGCAGGGGACCAGAGGGGCAACATGGTGGTACCTCATAGGTGTGGCTGGGGTCTACATGGTACGAGAACCAGACAGTTGCTGCTCTACCTCCTCCTTCAGTCACTCTGACGTTCCATGTGTGTTCCCTTTTCTCCAGGCTGAGTACGCCCGCCGTGGTTTCTCAGAAGTAAAAACCCCAATGCTGTTTTCTACAAAACTCTGGGAACAGTCAGGACACTGGGAGCATTATAGGGAAGACATGTTTGTCCTGCAGCCCTCTGGCTCTGACAGACCTGCCAGCTCCCCGACAGACCACTCCACACTCGCCCTCAAACCTATGAACTGCCCGGCACACTGGTGAGCTGGGATCCAGGAGGCCTGGTTTTTCTCAGGTTAGGACAAAGCAGCTAAGTTTAAAAGTTCAGTCATCAAACCCCAAAGACTCAGTAAAAAAACTTTTAGACCTCATTGAAAGATTCAGATAGTGGCAGGGTATAAGATCAACATACAAAAATCAATTGGATTTCTCTATAGCAACAGCAATAATGATGAAAAGGACATTAGGAAAGCAATACCATTTACAATAGCCACACAAAGGATGAAATACCTAGGAATAAACATAACCAGAGAAACAAAGGACTTATACAAAGAAAATTAAAAGTTCAGTCATCAAAAGAACCCTGGAAAATGCTGATGACCGGGGAGGGGGAGGCGCAGGCTTACAGGGTATACCCTTTGGTTGGTTGATGATGCATGGAGGGGATTGTAACCATGGCAACGAAACGATATAAGATAGGATGGATGTAAAACTAATGTTCTCCCATGTAAACTATCACATAATTCACAATAAAACATTAAAAATTTTAAAAAGGGTCCTGGCAAGAACAATGGGACACCTGATTTGGAAACTTGGGAAAATCATTGTCCCTCTCTCAGCCTCAGTCTCCTTAGTAGTGAAATCAAGGATTTGAATTTTCTATCTAAGGTTTCTGTTTCAGCTCAGTGCTTGTCACAGAATCCAGGCACAGTGACTGAGTGGCTGTTGTTGTTACTGTTCCTTGTGGAACAGGCAGGGCCCAGGCTTCAGTGAGCAGCACTGACAAGACTCCGTGGCAGTACATGCCAAAATCGGGGTAGAGGAGCTGTCTTCGGGGGCTGGCTTTTCCTATGATCCTGACCCCTGACTCTCCCCACCCCAACCTCAGCCTGATGTTCGCCCACCGGCCCAGATCCTGGCGAGAGCTGCCCCTACGGCTGGCAGACTTTGGGGTCCTGCACCGTGCTGAGGCTTCTGGCAGTCTTGGGGGACTGACTCGGCTGCGATGCTTCCAGCAGGATGACGCACACATCTTCTGCACCCCAGATCAGGTGGCCCTTCCCCAGATTCATGAAAACATTTTCTTTATTGATTTATTTCTTTTAATAATTTACTTTGTTGTTTTGAAAATATACGCAGCAAAACATAAACCAGTTCAACAATTTCTACATGTCCAATTCAATGATTTTAATTTCATTGGTCAAGTTGTACAACTATTCTCACCCTTCTTTTCTCAATGATTTCACCATCATTAGCATAAAAACTTCCTAACTACCTCTCCTACTGCTGTTGTCAGTTTCATCCCTTTAGAGGCTCATTCTATGCTAATCCGTTACTCTGTTGCTTGAATAAGAGAAGACTTCAGGGTTGGTTTTTCCACTAAAGGGCATTTTAAAACTGCTTTCCATTCTCCCTTTGAACTTCCGGTATCCCTTCAGTTGTGCTATTTACAGACTGTGATTCAGCTACATTCCACCCCAGATTCTCTGCTACCTTTTAGCTTCTGCCCTGTTTTCTCTAAACCACCATCATCCCATCTAGCTCGCTGCACAGTTCATCCTTATTTTCTTCCTGCAGCTGGAAGCAGAGATCCGAGACTGCCTTGATTTCCTCCGCTCTGTCTATGCTGTCCTTGGCTTCTCCTTTCGCCTGGCACTGTCCACCCGGCCATCTGACTTCCTAGGGGAGTCTTGCCTGTGGGACCAGGCTGAGCAGGTAAGTAGGAGATAGGGAAGCAAAGGCAGATAAAGTGCTCTGCCGTGGAAGGGGAGGGGAAACAAACCGAGATCCTCAGGTATTCTGAGGGAGTCATTTGTTAGGAATAGAGGGCTATGTGGTTCTTAAAAGTCTAAGATGATATGTTTTTTGTTTTGTTTTGTTTGATGATATGTTCTTTTATTTCATTACTTTTATAGGCCCTTCAACAGGCCCTGGAAGAATTTGGGGAGCCCTGGGACCTCAGACCTGGAGATGGGGCCTTCTATGGGCCTAAAGTAAGCTGGGGGCTCTAGTTAGTTATATTTATTCATTTTTCATTTTGTTGTATTAAATATTGTAAATAGGAATATTTTCTTAGCTTTGTTGTTGTTGTGAAGTGTTGTCGAGTCAGTTCCAACCTATAGCGACCCTGTCCTGTATAGGGTTTCCGAGGAGCAGCTGGTAAGCTTGAACTGCCAAATGGCTTTGCAGTCTGGCACATTAGTATGGTGTTGCCATAGGATAAGCACTGTACTGCAAACTACAAGGTTAGCAGTTTGAGCCCACCAGCCACTCCATGGGAGAAAGATGAGGCTTTCTGCTACTGAAAAAGACTTAAAGGCTTGGAAACCGTATACTGGGTCACTGTAAGTTGAAACCAACTCCACGGCACTTAACAACAGTAGTTTATGAAGAAGGCTAGTAGAGTTCCTGCCCCATGCACCTTGCAGTCTATTGAAGGCTGTGGGGAAATAAAATAAGCCGTGTCAGCACAGTGGGTCAGTGCTGTGTGGCTACAAAAGGAGCACAATAACACAGGCTCAGGAAAGAATTCCTGCAGGAACCTCTTTCCAGCATGACAGTTGATGATCTTTGGCCAAATTGATCACAGTATATTTCACATGGCAAATTGGAGGCAGTGGAAGAAGTCAAGGGGTAAAAAAAGGAGTGAAAAGATCTGTTGGATTTAGTAGAAAGCTGTTAGGTTGAGAAAGGCCATCTTTGGTAAAGTGGAGACAGGCAGGTGAAAGTATTAAGCCAGACAAAAGGGAGTGAATGAGTATACTTCTTACAAGAATTTTAGCTGAGGGGTTTTAAAAGCTTGCAAGTGGCCATCCAAAGCACAACAGCTTGTCACTCTTCACCTGGAGAAACAAGGAAGGAGAGTGAGGAATAGGAGGATGTGAAATGTGTGACCAATTACCTCTATGAAAATCTTTTGCCATGAGACCAGAAGAACTGGATGGTGCCTGGCAACCATTGCTGAAGGTTTTGATTGAAGACTCCATGGAAGAATCCTAGTCAAAAAGAAGGAAGCATGGAAGCTAATTTAAAATTTTTATGGAATCCAGCATTTCTGGAGCCATTAAGGATATATGAACTCTGAAACTATATTGCTCTGAGATAATCTTTAAACCAAAAATAGCCCTGAAGTCTTTAAATCAAACAGTAACTTAGCTGAATTAGTAAAGAATGTCTGTCTTGTCTTTTAAAAAACTAAAAACAACTCCCCCCAAAATAAATAAATAAATAAATAAATAAACTATTAGGGATCAAATTAACAACTCAAAAGACTAGATAGGAAATTTAGGTGAGCTTATATTAATGAAGGGAGACTGTTTGGTGTAACAGAAGGTGAGACTGTTTGTACAACTTGAAGAATGTCATCAATGTCATGGAATTATGCTTGTAGAAATTGTTGATGTATGTTCTGCTATATGTATTCTCAATAACAACAAAATATAATTTATTTTAGAAGTAATAATTTTAGCTCTGATAAAGGCAAATGAGAATAGCAGAAGGAGCCTGACTGGTCAGAGGTAGAAACTTGTGAATGTTTCAGTTCTCTGAAGTGAGGCAGCCTGTTTGGGTGAAGAAGTTAAAGTTGTAGGAAAAGGAGCTACAGATAATATAAGGAAAGTTCCTGGAGAGGCTGAAAGGGTGGACTCAACAGTCCTCTATAGAAGGAGCCACATTTGCTACTATATTGGAGGTGGGAGGAAACGCTGGGTGTGGAGGCAAGGAAGTTTACAGCAATGACAGGAAATCAAAGCAGTTTCCCATCTCATGATATCAATAATGAGAATTCTCCATGAGTTAGGAGACAAGTTCCTTTCCTGAGATAGGAGTGGGGGAGAAGAGAGTTGTCAGTGAGGGGCCTGTAGATGTAGAGAGGAGGAAGCATGACCATCCCTGAGGAGAACTGTGGACAGGAGCTGTGTAGGGCAACCAAAGGATTTTGGTAGAAGTGATGATCCAGTTGAGACTTTTAACTAGTGACTTCCATACTGATCTCAGTATCTGTTTTTGCATCGGTGTGGTGTGTGATGTGTTGAACAGCATTGAGTAGCTTTGTTGCAAAGCCAAGGAGGTGGGAGGCTAGGGTGGCCTCAGGTTGGAGTTTTGCTGTGTGGTATGGAAGAAGAAGAAGAAGAGGTCAGGGAAAAAAATGCATGGGACAGAAAAAAAAATGTGGAAGCAGTCTATGGATGAAAGAAAAAGAAGGCATTAGAGAACCTGTAGGCTGAAGAACTAGTAATAGGACTAATTGTCTGAGCAAGAAAGCTGAGAGACAGTAGCCAGAGCAGGGTGACTGATGGAAGGCTTCAGAAGTGCAGCCATGCTGGGCGATGACAAGAAGTGCAGCCATGCTGGGCCACTGAGGTGGGCGTGGGGTTGAAGGTCACTGAGCTGAGGCGCTCAAAAAGTTGAGAGGCCAGGGTGTGATCAGTCATGTGAATGTTGATGTCCCTGAAGTTAAATAGGACTTAAATGAGAAAGCCACTGTGAGCCACTGTCATGGTCCCCGGTGAGTGAACTAGAGGTGTGAGTATAATACAGTTGGGTGACTTGACTCTCAAAACAGCCTGGGACATGAGTACACTGAGAGGGTGAGTGGCAGGGACAATGGAGGGTACTGGCTCTGATTTTATGCCTCTCATCTTTGTCTTCCAGATTGATGTGCACCTCCAGGATGCCTTGGGGCGGCCCCATCAGTGTGGGACAATCCAACTGGACTTTCAACTACCCCTGAGATTTGATCTCCAGTACAGAGGGTATAGAAACCGTATCCTGTCCCTTCTCCCTTGGCAGCCCATGGAACAGGTGGAGAACAATACCGTCTTCCACCTTTGATCCTAAAACTTGAATCAAATCCTCAACACCCTCCTCTCCCAGGGGGAGAATGTATCTTGAAAACTGGAGAGTGGTACGATTTGTACCTTTCTAATTCCACTCCTTCTCCTTTGTTCCCTCCAAGGCATGTGGGGGCCCTGGAGCGGCCTGTCCTCATTCACCGAGCAGTGCTAGGCTCCGTGGAAAGAATGTTGGGAGTGCTGGCAGAAAGCTGTGGGGGGAAATGGTAAGACCTCTGATTCCAGGCCCTCAGATCAAATCTTCTTCTTCAAACCCCGGCTTCTATTTCCTTCTCACTTCTGCTCCTCGCAGCTTCAGTCTCACAGTACATCCCCACACTTCTGACGAGAACCAGCATAAATCATTCACCCTCCTCTCTTCTCTCCCAACCAGGCCACTGTGGCTATCACCGTTCCAGGTGGTCGTTATCCCTGTGGGGCCTGAGCAGGAGGAATATGCCAGGGAGGTGAGGGGCTGGGGCAGGGACGGAGGAGCGGCAGGACTAATAGGGAGTCCATGGCCAACAATGGGTGGGAAGAGGCCACACCGGTGGGAAGGCACAGCACTGGGCTTGAGTGGCAGCACTCCTATGTACCACCAGTGCACATGGCCTAAAAATTTACACCTAAAAAGCTTATTCCTCCTTGAGGGGAATGTGTGAAAATTAAAGTACAAATGTTAAAAACTGTCAATAATATTTGACACAAAAGCAGAGCAGGGTAAATAAAAAGGCTTTATTTTTCCTTTCTGGAGAGAATCAAGGGTGTGAGTGGTACCAGAGTTGAGCAGTTGGCTGGGTAGAGTGGTGGCTAAAGCAGGCAAAGTCCAGGGGATTGGGCGGGTCGGGTGGGGGGAGCTCGTTCTCAATAGGAGGCAGATGAAAGAGCTGCAATAGGTGAGGGTGAGGTAGAGACCTCAGTATGGAGATGAAATGAGAAATTTTTGGTGAGAATTGGAGAAGGAGGAATGGATGGGGAGACTTGGGGAAGATTGGCATCAGACTGTTCTAGCTCTTCAGCCTTCCATTAATTTAAGTTCCTGTCACCAAACCTCTGCCCCAGGCACAACAGAGCCTACAGGCCGTAGGACTGGTTGGTGACCTGGATGCTGATTCTGGCCTGACCCTCAGCCGGAGAGTCCGCCGGGCCCAACTTGCCCACTACAATTTTCAGTTTGGTAAGTGAGTGGAACAGCTAGAACCCTGGACCTCAGAGCCCTCAGCTCTCCTGCCATCTGCATTCTTCTTTCCTGTCTATTAGGTTTGGTTAACTGCATATTTGGGTTAATTGAGACTCATTACCTGATCAAAGGAACTAGAATTCAGGACAGCTGACTCATTTTGGCCCCAGGTTCCTTCACCCCTACAACCACTTCTAACCTTACAACAGTTTCCTCTTACCCCCATCCTAGCTCTTGGTGGCTGTTAGGTTAATTAACCAAGGCATCATGAGAGAGAAAGGAACTGGAAGGTTAATAAGGTGTTAATTAATTAGCTTTGTTTATCTTAGACCTAGATAGAGTCATCCTGAGAAGAAATACCTTAGGGAGAAAAGTCTAGTCCTACCTTGTTCCTGCTCATTTTAATTTCCTGGGCTCTGAGCTCTGTCTTGAAGACAGGAACAGAACTTCCACTCCAGTCTCCCTGATTCTCTAGCTTTATACACCCCCTCACCCTGTTAGCACTTAGAGCAGGCTGCTCCACAAGCCCTTCCTTAATTTCATGGACTTGCATATATATGTGTGTTCCACCCTTGCCATCTTCCCCTTCCTCTCAACCTCCTTCCCCTCCTCCCTACACCCTACACACAGTTTCTCCTTCTGTCTGATTCTTGATCTGCTTGTCTTTATCTGGCTGACTCTGGGGCTCCTGACTGGAAGTGATAAGACACATAGGGGAATGAATGGTGTGGGATATGTCCTTATCACTTCAGGATGAGCAGAGAACTGGAGAGCAAGGGACAACTAAATTTATCCTTTCTTTGAACCATATTTGGTCCCCGTTCCCACCCTTCCTAAAGAGTTAGATCTCATAAATTTTTGCACAGTGAAGAGAAATACTCCATATGGATACATTTGCCCAGAAATTAACAGATCTGTCTCTTCCTGCAGTGGTTGGTCAGAAAGAGCAAAGTAGGAGAACAGTGAATATTCGGACTCGAGAGAATCGTTTACTTGGGGAGCGCAACTTGACTGAGGCTGTGGGCCGGCTGCTAGAGCTACAGAACACCAGGGTCCCAAATGCTGAAGAAATATTCTGAGCCTTTGTACAGAGATGAGATCTACAGGAGCTACCAACTTCCATCACCTGGAGAGGGGTGTGGGGGGCAACAACCCATCTCAAATGACAGTCTAGAGTCCCACAGATCCTTCAGAAGTTTCCCTGCCTCAGTTCTCTTTTGAACCAAGACTTGCTTTGGTGACCCTGGAGAGAGAGGCAAGAATGCTGTAGATGTTTGAATGTGAGAAGAGTGAAACCAGAAATAATAAATTTTAAGCTACCAGGTATATGTGTCTTCATTTTTGACTCCTGAGAGGGAGAAAAAAGGGAGCTGGATCTCTTTTTTGTCCCAGCAGGTTGGGAAAACTGAAAAAGGACAGCCTGGGTCTCACTGGGATGGCTGTTCTACTGCCCACTGTAGAGTTCTTAGTGCTCTGTTTCCTCAACCCCAGACCCCAGTTCAATACTTTGTCAACTTCTTTCTCCACAGAGGGCAGCACATGGAAAAACTGAGGTATAAAATAAAATCCCCAACATCTTATGCTCCATGATTCTCAGAATCTGTTTCTCTTGGGGTCATAAGAATGCTTCCCTCCCATCACCCCCATTCTTCTCAGTTCTCTGTGGAGGCCTTCGGGTGAGTTTAGGAGGAGTGGCTGCCAGAGGAGGAGCAGCTGGGACTGAGTCACAGCAGGAAGCTGGAGGGGCGGAGCTACAGCCAGACATAAAGAGGAGGACCAGCCCTGAAGTTCACAACATCAGTAACTGCAACCTGAGAAGCAGGCTCCCAGCAGCCCAGCCCTTCAAATCGTATCTGCTTGAGAGAATCTACCTCTTGGGTGGCCAGTTGACCAGACCTTGCCCCAGGATGGGGACCGTGTTCAGAGCAGCATTGGTCTTGGCCTATTTGGCTGCTGCTTCTGCAGATTCAGGAGGTGAGTTGGGATTGGCCTGAGTACCTGGGAAGAGGTCTGGCTGGCACAGGCCTGGGACCTGGGACCAGGTGTCCTAGAGAGCTCATCACCAGCAAGGTGATACTCCCCTTGGCCTGGGTGAGCAAGCCTAGGGTGAGGAGGGGGCACAGGAGCCCTTAACCAAGGAGAGAAGATCAGAGCAGGAAAAGATAGAGGTGTTCTTAAAGATGGATGCCCCAAATCACAAAATTTATGTCAAATGGGAACCTCTTGAATGGGTAGAAGATTAAGAATGAGGGGCCTCTGTCTCAAAATGCATGTGAGGGACCTCAGGGCAGGAGAAGGAAGAGGCCCTCAGGCCACTAAAAACTGATGTAAGGACCCAGGGAGCTGTGACTGACTTGTTGTCTATTTAGGGAGGCGTGAAGGGGGTATTTGTCCGCAGAGGGCAGGTGAACCTCCAAACACAAGACACCTAGTACACACATTCTACACACACATTCTTTATCTGCTTTGGTGCCTGAGCCAAACGGAGTGCTTGAAAGAAACTTTTGAGACAATGTCTAGTTTGTATCTCTGGAAGGTCCTGTCTCACTCTGCCCGCCTCTTCTAGTCTCTTGTGCTTGTAGATCACCTATAATTGACTCAGTTCTCTGTGGTTGTGTCATTAATCATCCCAGTCCCTCAAATCCTAACCAGCCTGGGTAGGAGGAGCTGGGTCTAGCTGAAGGGAAGGCACTTAAACTTCCAGGCAGGGCTCCTTAGCTGAAAGTCTAAGAGGCTCAAAAGATGAGGTGGAGGGTGGTTGGAGGTGTTGGACAGGTGAGGCTCCAACCAGCCCAGGGTCCACACTTTTCACTCTAAACCAGAAAAGCATCACAGCAGAGATGCTATGGGGAAGAGAGCCCAGAAGCCCTGAGAGAAAGACACTAACAGGAGATGAGGCTGAATATGTCATATTCCCAGACTGGGCAGGAGCAGGGACTATCACTATATCACCATCTTTCTTAGAACCCAGTTGGTTACATCTAAGTAGGGGGAGACTAGGAGGCACAGCAGGAATAATGCAGTGGGGTTCTTGGTGTCTTGGTCATCTTTGCCTACGCACGACCTCCTCAACCTCCCCCATCCTCCCTTAGGCCTCACTGCTTCCGGACAGAGAGAACTGAAGCCAGAGCGTCTCACCCAGCACCATCAAGAAGGTAAGAGTTTAGGAAAGGAACATGGGATTCAGGTCCAGGGGAATTGTGATCTGACTGCCTCCCCTCTTACCTCTAGTTGGCTATGCAGCACCTCCTTCCCCACCTCAGACCAGAACTCTCCCCATAGATCACCCTGACTCATCTCAGCCTGGACATTATTTTGAGGGACAGAGAGAAGGTAAGTCCCCACCAGACATTCTTCTCAGGCATTTGCCTCCAAATTTGTACTTGGGCTTCTGGTCTTCAGATGGAGAGAAGGGATATTCCCTTTCCCTGCCTAGGAGAAGGGTTCAATGGCTCACATACTCCCCTTCTATAGTGCAGCCCCCTCCCTCCCAAGAGGCTGTTCCTGCTCAAGAAGAAGAGCTGCTGCCTCCCCAGCTCCCTGTTGAAAGGAGAGGTGAGTGCTGGCCTTTTCCCTAGCCTCTGCCCCCACCTTGGGGCCTCCTGACACCAGGCTGATCCTTGCTCCTTTGTGCCCTCACTTTTGTCTCATCATTAGATCACCGTCTTCCCAAGGAAGCCATCCCCCTTCAAAAAGACCTGCCCCCTCCCCACCTCCCAATTGAACAAAAAGAAGGTAAATGAGTTCTTACTCTACCCACTCATCTGCCCCATGGCATGATGAACATGAACTTTGGAGGCAGACAAGATAGTAGACTATGCTACTTACTAGCTTGGGCAGTTTCTTCATCTCTAAAATTGGGGAAATAATACCTATTTTATAAATTTATGTATCATAGAAAATAGCAGGTCATTTGACTTGCTCCTCTTTCTGAATGGTAACTAACCAGGGTCCCCCCCCCCGACTTCTAGAGATGCCCATTCCAACATGGGGTGGGGGTGGGCCATCACCTCTGCTTATCCAGCTTCTTCTACCCCAGTAGGCCCACCTTTCTTACATCAAGAGGAAGTGATCTTCCGACCTAACCAGAAAGAGGGTGAGTGACAGCTTTGGTCTGCCCGTTCCCTGGCTTTAGAACACAGAACCTTTGGGACAGGGAGCCTGAGGCTTGGCAGGCAGTAGGGCCTGATTTGGAGAAGGGGGCTGTGAGGGTGACACTTTTCATGTCTCATGGAGACCTTTTTTTTTTTTTTTTTTAAACTCTAGTCAGTCAGTCTGAAGGAGGTAAGAGCCACAAATTAATTCCTCCTTTTCCCCTCTATCTTCCCAACCCCAAGTTCTTCCAATCCTTCCAACTTATCCATCCTTTGTCTACTCTTCCACATGGTCCCTTTCCCACCATTTCTCCAATTCTAGAAAAGTCAGCCCCCCTCAAGGGCCGGGGTCACGCAGAGCCTGAGTCTTGGAATCCAGCCCAGCACTGCCACCGAGGTCGACCCCGAGGGGGCTGGGGTCACCGGCTAGATGGCTTTCCCCCTGGACGACCTTCTCCAGAGAATCTGAAGCAGATTTGCCTCCCTGACCGTCAACATATCGTGTATGGCCCCTGGAACCTGCCCCAGACTGGCTTTTCTCACCTCACTCGCCAGGGTAATACCCTCAATTTACTGGAGACTGGATATTCTCGGTGCTGCCGTTGCCGCAGCAACACAAGCTGTCTGGACTGCGCAAAACTTGTGGTAAGGGTTGAGCTTTGATCCAGGGGTGAGGCAGCGGGGCGGTTGTTTAATCCCAAACAGTTTGTTTTCAGGGCTAGAGATCTAGACTTGGGCGTGAAGGAACCTCAAGTGTCTTTCAGTGACCCTCTCTCAAGCCTCCCCGTCCGTGTGCCAGGAATGATGAGGAGAACCTTGGAGTCTTTGTCTACCTGCCCAGAATCCTTTTCTGGAGCCTGAGCAGGAAGCAGGAATGTGGACAATGGATTTCTGGGCTGACCTTCCCCTTTTGCTTTAGTGGGAGGATGCTATGACCCAGTTCTGTGAGGCTGAGTTCTCAGTCAAGACCCGGGCCCATGCGTGCTGCCAACAGCAAGGAGAGGCTCGATTTGCCTGCTTCCAGAAGGAAGCTCCCCAACCACACTACCAATCCCGGGCCTGCTCTAGCCGACAACCTGGTATTTCCTTGGGCCCTGAGCTGCCTTTCCCCCCGGGGATTCCCACACTGGACAATTTCAAGAACATCTGCCACTTGAGACGCTTGCGCTTTGTGCCACACAACCTCCCAGCTACTGACCATATCCAAAGGCAGCTGCGGGCTCTGACCCAGCTGGAGGTGCAGTTCCAGCGCTGCTGCCGCCAGGGAGAGAACCATACCTGTACACAGAAGGCCGTAAGTGGGTATCCCAGCACCCCGAGAACCTGTCTGCCTGCCTGCCCATCTCCGACTTCTGATCCTGCTGGTCCATCCATCCATGTACCTCCCCGCTGTGAGCACGTACACCTGTTCATCTGTTTGTGACTGTTCGCCCACCATTGTGTTCACCATCTGAGTCTGTTCGTGTTCAACCTTCATCCTACACTCCTGACTGCGTCCACCCATGGCACCACCCATGCACCTGTCTGACATCCATCCGTTCAGCACTGGCCTCACCTGACCCTCTCCATCTACTGTTTCAGCTCATCTCCTCCCATGACCAACTCCACACCTCATTTGTGCTTCACCTTCCCAACCCCACACATCCTCAGCTGCTTCATCCTCTGGTTCTTTGCCCTCCCCTCCTAGAACCTGATGTTGGAAGCCCCTCATCTCATAGTCTGGGGCAATAAGGGAATCAGAGGGCCAAACAAAAAGGACCAAGTGTCCAGGTCTTTGACTTCCCTGTCTTTGGCCCACAGTGGGAGGATGCCCTTGATGGCTACTGTGACAACGAGCAGGCTGTGAAGACCCACCACCACTCGTGTTGCCGCTACCCTCCTAGCCCCGCCCGTGACGAGTGCTTTGCTCGTCGGGCTCCCTACCCCAACTATGACCGGGACATCATGACCCTTGACCTCAGCCGAGTCAGCCCCAACCTCATGAACCATCTGTGTGGAAACCAAAGGGTTCTCAGCAAGCAGTAAGTTTTGCCCAAATCTTCCCTAACTTTCTTCATTCCCCAAAACCCTCCCTTCTGGGACACCTGTGGGAAGAGCAAAATCAATGATTTTCCCAGCACCATTTTGATGGCTGCAGATGCCCTGACTCTTGCCTCTTTCCCACTGACATAGTAAACAGATTCCTGGGCTGATCAGAAACATGACTACCCGATGCTGTGACCTGCCTTTTCCAGAGCAGGCCTGCTGTGCTGAGGAAGAAGTGAGTGTAGGGGGAGGGAGGATCACAGACTTCCAAGAAATGCAGGGGGGTGGGGGAGGAAGGAAAGGGCTACAGCAGCAGACCTAAACTTCCTACCCCTCAACTCCCATTATGCCTTCTCTGAGCCACAAGCTTCTTTTCTAGATATGCATAATCTGACTGCTCCAAGGAGGTCAGCTGGGCAAGGAGGCAGCCTTGCACCCTGTCTGTACTCTAGAAGGTCCAGAGGGAGATGGGTAGAAACAGAAGGAAGGGGGACTTTGGACAGCCAAGTCTTTGTGACTGACTTCTGCTTTACTCTGCCTCTCCTGCATAGAAATCAGCCTTCATTGATGACCTGTGTGGGCCCCGACGTAACTCCTGGCGAGACCCTGCTCTCTGCTGTGACTTGAGTCCTGGGGATGAACAGACCAACTGCTTTAACATCAATTATCTGAGGAATGTGGCTCTTGTGGCTGGAGACACTGGGGATTCCAAAGGCCAGGGGGAGCAGGACCCAACTCACGAAACAAATATCAGCTCCACCCTAGAGCCCAATGAAGAATGAGTCATCCTAAAACCTTGGAGGATCAGATGGAGGAACCCCGCCCAACCCCACCCTCCTTGAACACTCATTACAGTAAACACCTCTTGGATTTGGTGTCTTCTTTGTCTGTAACACCGCACATACAAACACACCTTTTAAGCCTGTCTGGAGTTTCACTGATTGGCCCCTGAGGCCCACTGCCCTGCCTTTACTGACTGCACAGTTGCTCCACAGGCTTGTGATGGGATCCCAACCAAATGACTTCACTTCACTTGTCATCTTGAATTTATTCACATATTTTAAAAGGAGCATCACCTAGTTAACTATCAGGATTCAGAGGTGAAAAAGATAGTCCATGTCCCTGGTGAGCCCACAATACTGCAACCCAGGGGATAGTTTTTAATACTCATTTTTGAGCCTTCAAGTCCATACTCTGATTTCTTCAACATACAATTATTGAACCTCTTATCTATGTGCACTGTGCTAGACCCTGAGGATACACATCAAAAAAAACAAAACAACCAAAAACACCAGTCTCTGCCATGAAGTTGTTTATAGACCATGAACCAGGAAATAGATGTTAAGGTGTAAGCCAGAGGTGAGATCAGGGATGGGGCAGTGTGGGTGCCTTGGGAAGGCTCCGGGTGGGCGTGAGGTCAGAACTGCGCCACTAGAGAAATAAGAGGGTTTCATGGGCAAGCGCATTCAGGTAGAAGGAACGATCATGCAGAAGCACCAAGCTGAAAGGATGACTGCAGTATTCGGTGAGAAGTGGCTGGGAAGATGCACAGAAGCTCACCACAAATGTCTCATCCGCAGGGTTTAAAGTGGATCCTGGTGTTTCTGCCTAGGAGGGCACTGGCGGTTTAAGCCAAGCATGTGTTTAGGTTTGCCTTTTATTAATATCTAGTCTGGGGACAGCCTGGTAGGAGCCTGGAAGCCCAGTTCGCACAATTGTGCCAATGCCAGTGGGTAGGGTGGTGGTGATGGAGACTCTCCTCCCCTGCGAAGTCGATGTCGGGAGTCAAAAGGCTGGAACTGAGAGAACAGGAATGAAAATTCGGCCCGTCAGGACGAGTCCGCTGAAGCTCTGCAGGCAGAAGAACCACTGGCCTGGCCCAGCCAGTAGCTAGCCAACACCCGCTCGGCCGGCCCTCTCCTCCGCAGCACCCGACAACGCAGATGGCACGCTCTGACTAAGCTTCTAAGCAGCAGCTCGATAGTAACTGCGCCTCCTTACCGGCCTGTCTGTCCTGTTAAGTGTCGGCTAGTCAGTTTGGATTTATAGAGGCCCACTATAGGGGATACAAGGAGCTACTGGTGGGTTTGAACAGCCATTCTTTCGGTTGGTAGTGCAGATCTTATAGCGCCCTAAACGTGCAAGAACTGTGTTAGGCTCCACCCCTGCGCCCACTCAAGTTTTGGGCCGTCAGTTCTTTCGCCCGGAAAGTCACTGCGCCTGCGCAAGCGCTGATACCTGCTTCCCCCCTCCTCCCAAAGAGTTTTGGTGTGGCCGTGTAGGATAAGCACTGAGCTGCCTGACGCAGGGTTAGGGGTTAAAATCCACTAGCCGCTGCTGGGAACCTACACAGGGTCGCTATGAGTCAGAACTGACTATACGGCGGCACTTAACAACAAGGACTAAACACTGGGCAGGGAAAGGCCAACGCACACACCACACCCCACCTCCGAGTCCAAGGTCAGAATGTGCCCTCAGACCCGCCTGCCAAGGAGTCTCTAAACGGCTCTTTTCTCCAGGGCCCAGAGCTGGAGGGTAAGGGTAGGTAAAAGAGGATCTGAACCTTCGTCCAAACCTCTCAAAGTTTACAACCTGTGGAGAGGAAGGGAAGAGAACCCGGAAAGAACTACAATGACCGCCTTTGTAATGAGTAACAATTGCTAACTGAATATAAGCATCAAAGCTGAGAGGGGAAAGATCAAAGAACTCTTGGTGGCTGAGGATGCTTGGGAGGAGAGCCTGGAGGCATGGACAGGATTGCAGTTACTTGGCAATAAAGGTGAAAGTAAACATTAACAGCAATTAGTTATACAGAAAAACTATTAAAATATCAAAAAGAGCATTACAAGCTCTATCTTGAAGTACAATGCTGTCTGTGATGGGATAATATTCATAGACCTACAACGAAGACCAGAGTCCTGATGTGGTGCCGTAGGATCAACACTGGGCTGTTTACCACAAGGTTGGTGGTTCAAACCCACTAGTTGCTCCTTGGAAATCCTATGCAGGGTCGCTATGAGTCAGAACTGACTCTACTGACTCAGCACTCAACAGCAACACAAGGAAAACCCGTTAATGCCACAATTATTCAAAGTTATGCTCCATCTACTAAAGTTAGTAATGATGAAATTGAAGAATTCTGTCAATATCTTCTGTCTGAAATTGATAAAATATTCAATCAATATGCATTAATAATCACTGGTAGTTGAAATACGAAGGTTGGAAACAAAGAGGAAGGGCCAGTATTTGGAAAATATGGCTGTGGTGATAGAAATTATGCTGGAGACCACAT
>NW_006408560.1:7088604-7090713 GCF_000296735.1 Chrysochloris asiatica
TCTGATCTCTTGACTGCTACTTCCGCGAGTGTTGATAGTTGATCCAAGAAGAATGAAGTCCTTGACAACTTCAATCCTTTCTCCATTGATAAGAATGTTATGGATGTAGTAACTGAAAAAAGGAAATAAATCTTTACAGCGATCACTCCCATCCCCTTGGTACGGTACACAGGGTCGACAGGGATGGGCAACTTTGACATTGGCTACCCAAAATGGAGGGCAAGAAGTGACTGGCTTACAAGCTTTCAAGAAGGAGCCTAGTTCCAGACAGGGCGGGGGAAGTTAGAATCACCACAGAATGATTTCCGTTGGGACTGGGTTGGTGAAAGGAAATGGGGATAAGACTCTTGTGGTACGATAGTGAATCATTGCCATCAGGACTGACTGTGAGAGTAGGAAATGTAGAGGTAAATGTTTTTTGACAAAAGTAGGAGAGTGATTGATTTTGCAGCCTAGGAGCAGAGGTCTCTGGGACCATCAAGTGAGAACAGAGAGCAGGGACCCTACCCAGAGAGGCAGTGACACCAGGGATGGAGACAGAGACTATGACGTGGACAGATGGAGTGGCTGGGGACACTGGACTCAGGGAAGGAGAGGGGCTATATGCTGGTGGCTGGGGGGCGGGCCTGTGTACCCTTTGGTTATTTGATGATGCATGGGTGGGGGATGGTAATCATTGCAATGAAACAAAATACGATAGGATTAGTGTAAAGCTGATATTCTCCCATGTAAACCCCACAATAAAAACTAGAAAAAAAATTAATTAAATGCAGAGATATCAGTTCAAAAGGTCATGGAGGTTTTTTGGGTGGGTGGGGGGAGAAATGTGTTTAAACAAGTTTCTGCAATCAGTAGATGGTGATAGAGTTGCTTCTCAGGGGATCTTTTGTCTCAGTTAAAATCAAGGCAGGTTATGGACACTGGTTTTTTGAATTCTAAAGGGTTTATTTTGATGTATTTTCTTGAAGAACACAGGACAATCATGGGTGCTTCTTTAAAGAAATTCTAAGAAAATTTAGAACTGTATTAGTGAGAAAAAGGCAAGGAAAGTTGTACCAAGGAATTTTTTTCCATCACAGCAATGCACTACCCATTGTTTAGATGGTAGAAAGGGATGTCTGTGAAAATTTTGCTGGGAACCCTTATGTTATATATCCTACAACCCTGATATTGCTACTTCAGACAGCTTTTTGTTTCCCTAGCTAAAGGAACACAATTTGATTCCTTCAAGAATGCCAAAACAACTAGTTTAATATCATGTAAATAAAAGAGTGCAAAGCTCTTCAGGAAGGATTCAATGGATGGAAACACTGCCTTCAGAAGTGTATAGGCCTAGATAGAGAATATGTCAAAAAACAATTTCACATTTTGAAATTTTTGTTTGATAAAGTTTCTATGATTTTGTAGCAATGTAGTGGACTTAACCTAATATATACTGAGATTAAAGGGAAAATTAAAACTATTTTATTATTTAAATTGAAAAAATAAAAACAAACATTTAAAAAGGACAGGAAAGAGCCAGCAAGAAAAAAAAAACAAAATAAAAAACAAAAACCGCAGTCTGTTTGGCTATTACAAGAACAAGCAAGCTGTTCGCTTGGGGGCCATCAAAGCAAGCAATCAAGTTCCTTCAGAACAACACCCCTTCAAGACTGAAACTCAAAGGAAACACACAAGCACACATGTAAGCTAGCTGGTGAGTGCATTGGTCTACATGTGAGTAGAAGTGGGGGAAGTCAGTAATGAAGATACGAGCTGAGTTCGATCACATTCCATAGACTCCTATCAACCTTAAGATGAGAGACAGAAGGGGAAGGGCTGTTTGGTCCGAAGGTTGGGGAGACTTAGCAACTCCCGAACCCATGGATATTGACCTAGCCATGGAAGGCTAGAACTGAGAGTGAAGCATCCAGCTGATATGAAGTGGGGGAGATGCACAAGAATGCCCCATCAGCAAATGAAGGTCCTGTGGGCTTTACTCCCATGGGCTTTACTCCATTGGGCTCATCACGGTCAACTCTACTTTGAGGAGGCAGCTCTTCCCCAGTTGCATTTTGAGTGTTTTCCAACCTGAGGGGCTCATTTTCTGGCACTATATCTGACAGTGTT
>NW_006408560.1:7091291-7092557 GCF_000296735.1 Chrysochloris asiatica
GTATTTGAACTACCAACCTTTCAGTTCAAAAGGACATTACAGTCGAGTGCTTATCCTATAGCACCACACCAGGACTATATATGGAGCTCTGTTAGCATAGTGGTTATGAGAGTCAGACTGCTAAGCTCAACGTCAGTAGTTCGAAATTACCAGTGGTTCCACTGGAGAAAGATAAGGCTTTCTGCTCCCAAAAAGATTCATAGCCCCAGAAACCCTATAGGGGGTTTCTATATAGGGTCACTGTGAGTCAGCACACAACCACCACAACTAAATAACTATACATAAATAGTGTTGTTCCCACTCATAGCGATTCTGTATAGGGTTTCCAAGGAGCAGCTAGTGAGCTTGGACTGTTGACCCTGAGGTTCAAATTGACTCCATCTATGTATGGAGTACTGTGTGGCACTGTAAGATAAGCACTGGACTGCAAGGTCAGTTTGAACTGTAAGATCGTCTGTTCAAACTTACCAGCTGCTCCTCAGAAACCCTATGCAGGATCACAATGGTGACTTAAAGACATTTAACAACAACAACAACATAGGGCAAGTCTTCCCACTTTGGGAAACCAAAATATGTGTGTGACTTACTTCATTGGGATATTCACTTTATTATGGTAGGTAGTCTAGAATCAAACCCACAAAATCTTTGAGATATGCTTGCATTAAAAATAGAAAATCTAGGAGGAACAATTCAGAAAAAGAGGATGAGAATAATTACACAATTTGAAGAATGTAATCAATGTCATTTAACTGTGCATGTAAAAATTATTGAATTGGAGTGTGTTCTGCTGTGAATATATATATATTTTGCTATTTAAAAAATTTTATTTAAGGTTTTTATTGTAGATTTATTGAAAGTTTACAGGGCATATCATCAGTTTTACATTCAACAAATCATACACCTTGTTTCATTACATTAATTATAATCCCCTCCATGTACTGTCAGTTAACAATATTTCTCTCTATCCACTTTAACTTTATAAAAAACAAACAAAAAAACCCCAACAACACTCAGGCATATATAATAATTTACATTTCCAAAAGGCACATTCTGCAAGTCTGCCTCCTGGCCACCAGCTCTTAGTTCCTCTCTTTTTAGTCCATGAATCTAGAATCCTCAGCCACTCCCCCTTTCCATACCCACATCTCTGCCTCCATCTTTGGTGCTGCTGCTTCTCTGGATAAGGTCCTGCATTCTGCTTGTGCACGTCTCTCTTGATGGTCCTAGGGTCCTCTGTTTCTGGACTGTAAGATTAACCACTCCCCT
>NW_006408560.1:7095318-7103485 GCF_000296735.1 Chrysochloris asiatica
TTTTTCTAGTTATAAACAGTTCAGGGCCAGCTGTAGCCATTTGATTTTAAGTGGAAACTGTCTCTTTAAATATCAAGGAGATCTGTGCACATGCGTAGTAGAACCCTCTGAGGGTGGGGCTGGTGTGTCCACTAGCTCAGGCACTCCTGTTGTCACCAGAATGGAGGTGCGCAGACAGCAAGGTGCCAATGAACAGATACCAAAAGAAAAGAATGTCCACACCCTTATCTCCACGGTTCTGTCAGGTGTCCGTGGCTGCTCCAATCCTTCCCCCTCTTGGTCTCACCCAAGATGGCGGCTCCTAGAACAGCTGAGTGTCTTGAACTAGAAAGCACTGGATTTCTTGCTTCTGCTACAAATTCACCTAGCTGTAAGTCTTCCAACCTTCTAAATATTCCTTTATATGTGGTTCAGAGTTCTGGGACCATCCCCTGAGCCTGCTTGGTCCTGTACTCTGTGTTGTTGCTGACGGACGGAGCGCCTCACTTCACGGCCACCCAATCAGCCATCTTATTCTGTAGCCTTTGTGAATATTCTTAACAACAGCAAAACCAGATTAAGTTACCGAAAAAATAGAGAAAGGTAATTTTGTTGTAATCCTTTTATAGACGGTTATTCCAGTGACTTTCCAGACTATAAGTTGATCACGCTGTCCAGCACAAAAACCACGAAGCTTTTGAGCACTTAGAATGTGACTGGTCTAAATTGAGATTTACTATAAGGAGCTCTGGTAGCGTAGTGATTATGAATCGGTCTGGGAACCTTAGGGTCAGCAGTTTGAAACTACCAGCTGTTCCTTGGGAGAAAGATGAGACTTTCTGCTCCCATAAAGATTTACAGCCTTGGAAACCCTGTACAGGGTTGACTATGAGTCAGAACCGACTCCACAGCACATCACCACCACTGCATCATAAGTGTGCAAAATACACATTGGATTTCTAAGAATTAGGTGAAAATGCGAGCTATCTCATTAATAATTATTGTAGTCAATCACAAAAGGACAGATATTATATGACCTCACTTAAGTACAAAGACAAGAACAGGCAAATGGATAGAGACCAAAGTTTGTTAATGGTTACCAGGAATGGGAGGGAGGTGGAATAGAGGGTTAATGGCAATGCGAAAATTGCATTCATTAAGGGTAGTAGAGTTGCACAGCCAATAGATAAATGTAAGTGATGTCAATAAGTTGTGTACCTGTAAAATGTTGAATGAACAAAATGTTGTCTGATAGATATTCTTGCAACAACAACAAAAAAGAAAGAAATGAGCAACTTTTAACACTGCTTTTGTACAACCAAACACCACATGGGATTTCGTTTCTTGGTTTGGAGGTTAGGGTCATGGTTTCATGGACCATCCCTGTTAACTGGCTTAATGTCCTGCGTAGTGCTCCTGTTCTTCCTCCTAGCTCATTGAGAAATGCCTGAGGTCTTCAAAGCTTATAAGTGGTCATTCAAGCCACAACAATTGGCCTCTCTTCACCTAAAGCAACAACAGAGGGAGGAGAATCAGGCATGGAGGAGGAAATGGGATGCTTAGCAAATTGCTTCCATGAACAACTGCCTTCTTTGTCACAAGACCAGAAGAACTGGATGGTGTCTGACTATTGTTATTGAATGTTTTGGTCAGAGATTATATAGAAGAGTCCTGATCAAAAGGAGGGAAATAGAAAAAAGAAATTAAAATTCTTATAGAATTCAGCATTTCTGGAACCATCAAGGCTGGATAAGTCCCTGAAACTATTGCCTTGAAATAATATTTACCTTAAATGAAGATTAACCCCTAAAGTCTTTTCTAGAGCAAACAATGTTGTTGTTAAGTGCCACATATAGGGTTTCTGTAAATCTTTGCAGGAGCAGAAAGTATCATCTTTCTCCCTTGGAGCAGCTGATGGGTTTGAACCACTGACTTTGTGGTTCACAGTCCAGTGCTGATCCTAAAGAGCCACTGCTCTCCTAAACCAAACAGTATCTTAGCTTCATTAGTAAGGAATGTCTGCGTTAAGCATTGTACATTTTAAAAGAAACTATCTATATGAGATTCAGTTGAAAACAACACCTTAAAAAATTAGAGAGCTAACTTGGGGGGCAGTGAGTTTATGTTAATAAGGAGGAACAATTTAGAAAAGGAGGGTGAGAATGGTTTTACAACTTGAAGAATATAATCAATCCTACTGAATTGTACATGTGGAAATCATTGAACTGGTATATATTCTGCTATTTATTTTCAACAATGAAATAAAGTAAATTATTAAAAAATAACAATTTTACAAGTTGATATAAGAATATGTAGATGTATTGGGTTAAATGAAATATATTATTAAAATTAATTTCATCTTTCTTTCTTAAATGTAGCTACTAAATTTTTTATATTATATGTGTAGCTTGTATTTGTGACTCACATTATATTAGATTTCTCTTGGACAGTGTAGAAGTCTTGGGTGGTACAAATGGTTAACATTCTCAACTTAACCCAAAGGGTGGAGGTTCAAGTGTACCAAGAAAGAAAGGCCTGGTGATTGACTTCTGAAACATCAGTCACTGGCAACCCTATGGAGAGTGCTATCATATTGAGGGGATTGAAATCCATGTTACAAGAGAAAATGCATACAAATTGTTGAATGAAAAACTAATTGGCTTTGTAAACTTTGTAAATTTTCAACCAAACCACAATTTAAAAAAATAGTTTTCCTCTGGCATACCTTGAATCAGAATTGACTACAACTGGTGATTGGACAGGGTGGTAAGGCTGAATAATGGCCCCCAAAGATATTCAGGACTTAACCCCTGGAACCTGTGAACGTTACTTTATTTGGAAAAAGAGACTTTGCAGATGATTAAGGGTTTGTTGTTTCTAAGTGCCATTGAGTCACTCCTGACTCATGGAGACCCTGACTGTGGGTTTTTGAGGAGTAGATGGTGGATTTGAAGCACCAACTCTGTGACTAGCAGTTCAGTGTTTATCCTTCAGCGCCACACTAGGACTGCACAGATGAAGGTTTGTTGCTGCTGGTGTGGCCATCGAGTCAGTTCTAACTTGCAGTGACTCTGTATAGGGTTTTCAAGACTATAGATCTTTGCAGGAGCAGAAAAGCCTCATCTTTCTCCCATGTAGTGGCGGATGGGCTCAGACCGCTGACCTTGTGGTTTGCTGTTCCGTGCTTATCCTATAGAGCCACCATGCTCCCTGATTAAGAGTTGTTGTTGTTATTATTAAGTCCTGTTGAATCAGTTCCTACTAACAGCGATCCTATATAGGGTTTCCAATGAACAGCTGGTGGGTTTGAACTGCCAACCTTGTAGTTAGCAGTCCAGTGCTTATCCAACTGCATGGACCTTGAAATAGAAATTTTTATCCTGGATTATCTGCAGGGCCTTAGATGTAATCATGAAAGTCCTCTTAAATGGAGACTGACCTCATGAAAGGAGACAGTGGAGGCTTTAGGTGAGCAAAAGTGACTGCAAAGTGTTGGTCTAAGCTTACTTACTTACGGAGGCATTTGCAGCTGCACCAGTGACTTCAGAAAAAAGGTATACGATTATACTTTTGAGTTTTAGATAACTGCTGGGGCAACATTGGTGAAAAAGAGTACAATAAAGGCAGGGTGGAGAAAGGAATACCTACCCTAAATCCATTAAAGAGAAGCAACTGAGAAACTTTTAAAAAATAAAGAAGTAAAAGAGGAGGCAGAGGAAGAATTGACAACAGAAGAGGAGAAGGCTCTGGAAGCAGAGATTGTTGGGATTGATACTGGCAGCTACCTGAAGTTGGAAGAGGTAAGCAACAGATTTTCTCTGAAGTCTCCAGCATGAATCAGCACTACCAACACCTTGATATTCAGGACTTAGTCCAGAACACTATTTAGGACTTATAGCTCTAGAACTGTAAGAGAAGAAAATTGTGCTATTTTAATCTGTAGCAATATGTTATAGTCACCACAGGAAACTAATATGAGTGTTAATCTAAAAATTTTCTTAAAGTTTTAATGTCATACATACCACATACTCAGTAAAAATTTCCAGAGGTTTTGAAGATATGGGCTAAGTTCGACCTGGAGATGAGGGAGAGAAGAGAAAGGGCTGGTTGGTTTAAAGTATGGTGAGACCTGGGAAGTCCTGAGCCCATGGACAGGGACATAGCCATGGAGGGCTACAGTTGAGAATGAAGCGTCCAGTTGATATGAAGTGAGGGGAGACGCACAAGAATGCCCAAACTTGCAGATAGTATCCACCTGGCCTAGCTTTGATGGCTTGATGATCAGAACTCAACTAGAGGAAGACAAAAATTTTGATAAAGGAAACAAGTGTAAATTGCTACAATTTGAGGAATTTGACCTATACTTATGAATGTAGTAGCTAAAAATAATGAGAGGGAAGGAATATTCACTTTAAGGACCAATCCTATCGCCTCTATACACAGCGGGCAACTTAGACATTGGCTACCTAAAATGGGGGCTTACAATAAAGGCATGAAGTGACTGACTTACAAGTTTTCAAGAGGAAGTTTAGTTTCAGAGTGTACGGGAGAAGGTCTTGTTCATTTTCAGCAAGCAAGGTTGTATCATCTGCATATCACAGGTTGTTAATGAGTCTTCCTCCAATCCTTATGCCACGTTTTTCTTCATAGAACCCAGCTTCTCGGATTATTTTCTCAGCATACAGGTTGAATAAGTATGGTGAAAGAATACAACCTTGTCACACACCTTTCTTAATTTTAAACCATTCAGTGTTCCTGTGTTCTTTTTAAACAACTGTCTCTTGATCCATGCGCAGATTAACTCATGAGCACAATTAAGTGTTCTGGAATACTCATATTTCACAATGTTGTCCATAGCTTGTCATGATCCACATAATTGAAAGCCTTTGCGTAGCCAATAAAGCACAGATAAACATCTTTCTGGTATTCTCTGCTTTCAGCAAAGATCCATTGGACATCAACAATGATATCTCTCGTTTCATATCCTCTTCTGAATCTGGCTTGAACCTCTGGAAGTTCTCTGTCCATGTATGGTTGCAGGAGTTTTCATATTACCTGTAGTAAAACTTTATTCAATGGGATATCAAAGATATCGTCTGATGATTTCCACATTCCATTGGGTCACCTCTCTTTGGAATGGGCACAAACGTGGATCTCTTCCAATCAGTTGGCCAGATCATTGTCTTCCAAATTTCTTGGCATAGATGAATGAATGCCTCTAGTGCTGCCTCACTTTGTTGAAAGATTTCAATTTGTATTCCATCAGTTCCTGGTGCCTTGTTCTTTGCCAATTCTTTCAATGCACCTTGGACTTCTCCCTTCAGTATCAATGGCTCTTGATTATATACTACCTCTTGAAACGGTTGAATATCAAGCATTTCCTTTTGGTACAGTGACTCTCCACCACTCATTTGTCAGTTTGTCGTACTGTGATGGCTTGTGAGTTGCTGTGATTCTGGAAACTATACCATGAGTATTTTAAATACTAGCAGGGTCACCCATGGTGGACAGGTTTCAGATGCACTTCCAGATGAAGACAGTCTAGAAAGACTACTTCCGATATATAATCACTGAAAACCTTATGAATATCAGAGAAACACAGATATAGTGCCAGAAAATGAGCCCCTCAAAATGCAACTGGGGAAGTGCTGCCTTCTCAAAGTAGAATTGACCATGATGATGTGGATGGAGTAAAGTCCTTGGGAGTAAAACCCGTGGGACCTTTATACTGATGAGGCATAACTCAAAATGAAGAGAAACAGCTGTAAACACCCATTAATAATCAGAACATGGAATGTATGAAGTATGCATCTAGGAAAATTGGAAATTATCAAAAATGAAATGGAACTGGTTGATAGGGATGGGCAATTTAGACATTGGTTATCAAAAATGGGAGGACTATAAGGGTATGAGGAGTCCTGGCGTGGCACTGTGGGTTAATGCGCCAGACTGCAAAGCTGTTTGAACTACAAGTTTGGTGGTTCAAGTTCACCAGTTGCTCCTTGGAAACCCTACACAGGGTCACTATGGGTCAGAACCAACTTGATGGCAGTTAACAACAACAACAACATAAGGATATGAAGTGACTGGCTTGCAAGTTTCATGGGTGTGCTTAGTTTTAGAATGAGGGAACAAAGGAGAATCCCCACTGGATAGTTTTCCTCTTTTCTAGATGGATCTGATGAAAGGGGGTGGGTGATGGTACTGATAGGATTTTATGATTTTAATTTTGAGTAATTGTTAGTAGGATTGTTATTGTCAAAACTGTAAATGTAGAAGATGTGTAACTAAAAGTAGGGAGTAGTTATATTTCATTCAAGAACAAACGATCACAGGAATCCCAGCCTGGAAAAGCGACTATAAAGACAGTGACAGAGACAGTGTCATGGAGAGATAGAGCAGCTATGGACGCTAGGTCCATGGACTGAGTAAGGCCGTGTGTCAATGGGCAGACTTGTGGAATGTGCCCTGTGGACATTTAAATGAATATAAATTTTTTGTTTTGTATATGTGCATCAAATATTTTTGCTTTGTTCATTTGTGATATATAAGATGTAAATGAGGCCAGTGTGTTTCTGGTTGTATGTGTTTTAGTTATATCATGTCAGGCATAAGTATGACTTTACAATTTTCTTTATTTAGCAATTAAGCATATAGTTTTTGGTTTTAAGTTGACAAGGGTGGATTTGTTCAGAGTTCTGTGTTCACTTGACTAGGCCAGAATTTCCAGAGGTTTAGCAGTTGGAATGTACTTATTCCCATGGTTTTGAAACGTAGTACAGGCGTAGTTAGCTCTATGGGGAGTGGCTATGAATAGTTAATCAATTGAAGGGATGCTTCCTTGTGGGTGTGGACTGTGCCCCATATAATGTACATGCAGGACTCTTCCTCTCTCTTCTGCTGGGGACCTGGGACTCTGCAATTGTAAGTCATTTCCTTGATAATGAACTTCTCTTTATATACATGCTTTACTGATTTTGCTTCACTAGCAAACCCAGCCTAAGACAGTTCATTTGTGCCTTCTCTCTCTCTCTCTCTTTTTTTTTTTCCATCTCACCCAAAATGTATCAGTTTCATTAGTCTTCTCAAAGAACCAAATTTTGTTTTCTTTTTATTTTACTGTATATATAGTTTCAATTGCCTTTATTATTTCCTTCAAATTTGAGTTCAATTTGCTGTTTTTTCTACTTTTTTTGATGGATGTCTAGCTCATTAATATTCAGCCTTTCTTATTTTCTAATATAAATATGTTGTAGTTATGTGCTACCAAGTTGGTTCCAACTCATAGTAGGATAAGCACTGGATGACTAACTGCAAAATCACTGGTTCAAACCCACCAGCTGCTCCTTGGAAATCCTATATAGGGTCTCTATGAGTCAAATTGACTAGACAGGAACCTATATAGTAACCCTATATAGGGTTTTCAAGACTGCAAATCTTTACAGGGACAGAAGGCCTCTCCCTACAGGAGAAAGATGATCTTGTGGTTAGCAAGCAGTCCAGTGCGTATTCTATAGCACCACCAGTGTTCCTTAATGTAATACTATACATTTTCCGTTAAAGAATAACGTTAGTGTGTCCTACCAGTTCTGTTTGGTTTTAATGAAATGTCCTTTGCCATATTTTTATTGGGTTGTTAGTTTTTTGTTGTTAAGTTGCACAAGTTCTTTATATAATCTGAATTTATTTTGTTGCTGTTGAACAGTTTGTCTCACAAATTTTCAATTATAATATTTTTATAATTATTTAGTTCAGACTTTGTAATTTTTTTGGCTATTTACTTTGTGTTGTTTTTCCTGATTGTTTGATTATTTAGAAGTATGTTGTTTAATTTTCTGGAAATTAAACTTTAAAAATATTTTTGTCCTATATTTCTAGCATAGTTGCTTTATGACCAAAGAACAAACTCTGAGTGATTTCAGTCCATTAAAATTTGTTTATGGTTCAGTATATGATCATTTATTATAAATATTATATGCATACTTGAAAAGAATATGTATTTTGCAATTTTTTTATTGTAATATTCTGTTTATCTATTTGATTAAGTTTGTTAATGTTATTGTTGTTAAGTACTCTCGAGTTGGTTCTAACTCATAGTAACCCTGTATAGGGTTTCCAAGGAGTGGCTGGTGGGTTTGAACTCTGACCTTCCTTGTGTTTAGTAGTCCAGTGCTTAATAATGTTATTA
>NW_006408560.1:7109610-7139114 GCF_000296735.1 Chrysochloris asiatica
CTCACTAATGCCTAAGATATTGATGTTTATGTGTTCCATTTCATTTTTTACATCTTCCAATTTTCCCAGATTCATATTTCTTAAATTCCATCATAGATTGCTTCTTTTATCAAGAAAAACTATTTAAAACTTTTTACTGCATTGGTCTCATACAATATTTGTCCTTTTGTGATTGGCTAATATCATTCAGCATAATGTCCTCCAGGTTCAGCCATTTGTGAGGTGTTTCACAGATCCAGTATTCTTCAGTCTTTGGCAATATTCCATTGTGTGTATGTACCAAAGTTTGCTTAACTATTTTAATGTTGATGGGCATTTAGGCTGTCTCCATATTTTTGATACGTCTCTTGTAGACAGCTTATTAAAGGATCTTATTTTCTTATCCATCTTGCTCTTTATGTCTCTTGACTGGTACATCAACTCATTTAAGGACAGTTTTGCTGGGTATATGATTCTTGGTTGGCAATTTATTCTTTTAGAGTTTTGTATGTGTCATCCTATTACCTTCTTGCCTGCATGGTTTCTCCTGAGAAATCAGAGTTTAGTTTTATTGCTTCTCCTTTGTAGGTAGCATTTCTTTTTCCCCCGAGCTGCTCTCAGTATTCATTCCTTGTCTGATTTTGGAAAGTTTGATTGTGATATGTTTTGGTGATTTTCTTTTGAGATCTATCCTGTTTGGGGTTCATTCAGCTTCTTGTATACCTACCTTCTCATCTTTCATGATGTTAAGGAAGTTTTCTTCCAACAACTCTTTGACTGTTTTCTCTGTACTTGTCTCATCCTGATCTGGAATTCTGATCACCCATAAGTTGTTTCTCTTCATGGTGTCCCACATAACTCTTAGGCCTTCTTCAGATTTATTCATTTCTTTTTTCTGGTTGCTCTTCTAGCACACTAGCATTGAAAGATTTCTCTTCAATCTCACTAATTCGGGCTCCTGTTCCTTCACATCTACTCCTTTGCATTTTGAATGTATTTTCCATTTCTGAGATTTTAGTATTAATCTTCTGGGTTTCTAATCGCAGGTTTTGTATTATTTCAAATTTTGCATTTATTTTGTCTGTTTGTTCTTGTAGTAGTGTTTTCCAGAATTCTTCTTAAGTTTTTATTGAGTTCTCCTTGCTTTCCCAGATCTTTCTATCAATCTTTTGAAGGTACCTAATTAATATTCTTCTGAATTCTTTTTCAGTTTATTTCATTACCTTTTCTTCTTCAGAAACATTTTCTGGCTCTGCAGTTTGGTCATTTGTTTGAGCCATTCTCTCTTGTTTCTTCATGAGAGCTAAAATTATCTGTTGTCTCTGGGGCATTGTGGGATTGTCATATTTGTAAAAATGAACAATGCAGTAGTTGGACCCAGAGGGAAATAATCTCTGGGGACTCTTGCAATTCAAGGAGCTCATGATGTGGTAGTGGAAGGGATGTGACAGAATAGTTCCTGGCCCTACATGGAGTTCCTATTAGCCTCGGTGTTGTGTATGTTCAGAGCACTCAATCTGGAAGTAGTTGGCAGGGGCCCTTGATAGAGCTGGTTTCAATGTCTGTTAGGACCACAGGGCAGCTGGAAGCAGGTGACTGGTTAAATGCTGGTCTGGTGGCTCTGTGGGTTTTATAGATCTGGAACTGAACCCACCTGAATCCAGGCAAAATCCACCAAAGAGGTGAAGCCAACCACCAACTCACACTGGTGTGGCTCACAACCATGTGGCTTCCAGCTCCCACAGAGGAGGGTCTCCACTGGGGGTGGATGAGGGTGGGAGCTGGCCAAACTTCTGGTCACTAGGAGAGCATGGAGAAAAAGAAGAAATTGCACCTTTTCTGTCACCTTCTCGCATTTGCTCTGCCAGGTCCCTTCTGCTGCCAAAGCTGCTCACAAGATGGGGAAGCTGTGTCTGGCCAATTGTTCACCAGTCAGTCTCTCTCTCTCACCATTTCTGCCCACTTGCTCAACCTCTCCTCCCAGCATGCACTTCATTTTCTTTACTTCTGAAGTTCAGGTGCCAGAATTTTCCTCTGTGTTTGTTTTATTTTGTCTCTTGTATCTTTGTTGTAGACGGCCCATGTAGTGTATCTGCCTAGTCCGCCATCTTGCTGTAGGTTCTCCTTATTGATTTTTGTCTGCTCATTCTCTGAATTATTGGAAGAGTATGTGAAATTTTTACTATTTGTTTATTTTAATTTCTTCCTTAAATACTTTGAGACCATGTTATGAGGTCTAAAAATTTTTTAATGCTATATCTTTATAATTCATTGAATCTTTTTATTATTATTAAATGTCCTTTTTTATCTCTGTTGTTGTTGTTATTAGGTGCTGACACATTGGTTCCAACACACAGCGACCCTATGCACAACAGAACGAGACAATGCCTGGTCCTGTACCATCCTCACAATTGTTGTAATGTTTGAGCCCATTGCTGCTGTCACTCTGTCAATCCATCTTGTTGGGGTCTTCCTCTTTTTTGTTAACCCTCCACTTTACCAAGCATGATGTCCTTCTCTAGGAACTGGTCCCTCCTGATACCATGTCTGAAGTATGAGAGGTGAGGTCTTTAGCGCTAGTAAACAGCATATGGTTGGATTATTACTATTTTTTTAAAATCCAATCTGACCACCATTGTCTTTTAACTGGAGTATGTGTCTACTTAATTTAATGTAGTTAATAATACATCATTATTTCAGTCTATTAATTTCAGTTTTTCCTATCTATTCTATGTAGATTTTTGAGATTTACTGAAATACAATTTACTACAAAGTTCACCCAGTCAATATTTCTTAGTATGCTCACAAAATTATACAATGATTATCATAATCAGTTTTAGAACTCTTTCATCACCCGAAAAAAGACCCCTCTACTCTTTAGCATTTATTCTTCACTCTCCCATCTACACCCCCAAGCCCTAGGCAACCACTCATTTACTTTCTGTCTTCATAGATTTGTCTGTCTTATATATTTCATATAAATGGAATCATATAATATGTGTTCTTTTGTGTCTGATTCCTTTCACTTATCCTAATATTTTCAAGCTTCATTCATGCTGTTGCCTGTATCAGTACTTCAGTACTTTTTATGGTTAAATAATTCCATTGTATGGCTATATCACAATATTTTTATCTTATATATCAGTTGGTGGAAATCTGAATTGTTTCCACTTTTTGTATATTATGAAGAATGCTTCTAAGAATATTCATATACAAATTTTTGCATGGACATGTTGTCATTTTCTTGAGTATACCTACGAGTGGAATTGCTGGATTACATGGAGGTACAGTTCTACTTTGCACATATTTCACCATGAGTTGAAATTGACTCAGTAGCAACTAACAACAACAATGGTAGCTCTATATTTAACCTTTTGAAGAACTGCCAAACTGTTTTTCAGTGATTGTACTATTTTACATTACCAACAGCAGTGTATGAGGGTTCCAATTTATATGCATCCTCATTAACACTTGGTATTGTTTTAGCCATTCTAGTGGATATGAAGCGGGCATCTCATTGTAGTATTACGGTGTATTTCCCTACTGGCTAATGATGGTTAGCATCTTTTCCTGTGCTTATTGGCCATTTGGAAGTCCTGGTGTGGTGCTGCGGGTTAATGCACTGGACAGCAAAGTCAGTTTGAACCACAAGGTTGGTGGTTCAAACTCACCAGCTACTCCTCAGAAACCCTATATAGGGTCACTATGAGTCAGAACTGACTCAACAGTACTTAACAACAAAACAATAACATTGGCCATTTGTATATATTAGTTGGAGAACAATTTGGAGTCTGTTTAGATTGTTTTCCCATTTTAAAAATGGGTTGTCTTTTCATTATTGAGTTGTAAGAGTTCTTTGTATATACTAGACACAGCCCCTGATAAGATGCATGATTAGCAAATATTTTTTCCCATTCTGTGGATTGTCTTTCCACTCTCTTGATGGTATCCTGTGAAGTACAAAGACTTTTAATTTTCATAAAGACTAATTTGCTTTTGCTGCCCAAGCTGTTGGTGTTGTATCTAAGAAACCATTGCCTAATTAATCACTGACCCTAGGCTTGTTTTCTTCTAAAAGTTTTATATTTTTATCTGATTATTGTATATGATGTGAGGTCATAACATATGATGTGAGATCCAACTTTATTTATTTAATATATTTATTGCATGTGGGTATCCAGTATCCCTGCACTATTTGTTTAAAAGACTATTACTTCCCCCATTTAATTATTTTGGCACCCTTATAAAAAATCAGCTGACTGTAAATGTGAGGGTTTATTTCTGGACCAGTGATATTCTATTGATCTATATGTTTATTCTTTTATACTAGTACACGGGAGAAAGATGAGGCTTTCTGCTCCCATAAATATTTGCAGCCTCAGAAACCCTATACAGGGTCACTATAAGTTGGAACTGACTCCACGGTACTTAGCAACAACAACAATGCTAGTACCACAGTGTCTTGTATAACTCACTTACTTGTGTCTTTGTTGTAAATTTTGAGATTAGGAAGTTGTGACTTTAGAAAATCATTTGTTTCTTTTATACTGGTAGCTTTTTTTTTTTTAATGCTGGGGTATCATGATGTGTCATTGGTGTCTGTGATAATTAAGGTTTTGTGTCAGCTTGACTGGGCCAGGGTTCTCAATGGTTTTAACAAGATGCAGTGATGCCCCTGATGAGATCTAATATAACATAATCACCTGCATAATGAGATCTGCTCTGAGCAACCAACCAATTAAAAGGAAGTTTCATTGGGGGTGTGGCCTGCTTCCAATATACTGGGCACTCTGGCAAAGCTTGCTTGCTTTTTGCTGGATCTGGATCCTGCATCTGGCTCTTCATTTGACCTTGAGTTCTTTGGACTAGGTCCTGGGGGTTTTCAGCAGCCTGTCATCTTACTTGCCGACCTTGGATTCATTCTGCTCTGCAGTCAAAAACCCACTGTCTGACCTGCTGGATCTTGGATTCATCAGTACCTCCAGCTACACGAATCAGGAGAAGCTTTCAGCCTAACAACTGACCCTCAGATTTGGAACTTGTCCACAGCTACAACGGCATGAGCAAGTTCCTTGATAAAAGCCTCTGTGTGTGTATATAAGCTTCTGTGTATGTATGTGTGTGTATGTATTTGCGCCACTGTTTTTGCTTCTTAAAGAACCTCGCCTATGACACTGTCTTTGTTTTATTTTCTTCTTTTTTTTCAATTGTGAACCTAGTGATAGTTTACATGGGAGAACATTGGCTTTACACCATTGTTTCATTTCATTGCAGTGATTACAATATCCTCCATGCATGATCGTTCAACAGTATTTGCTTCCATTCCCTCTGTTTTTCTTTTTTTGGAGGGGTGGGAGGAGGGTGGGGAGATGTACACAAAAACACTCAGGCATGTATAATAATTTAAACAACCAAAGGGCACATTCTGCAAGCCTGCCTCCTGGCCGCCAGCTCTCAGTCCCTTTCTTTCCATGAATCTAGAGTCCTCAGCTGCTCCCTCCCTCCATGTCCCCATCTCTGCCTCCATATCTGGTGTCACTGCTTCTCTGGATATGATCCCACACTCTGCTTGTGCTCTTCTCCCTTGATGGTCCTAGGGTCCTCTGTTTCTGGACTGTAAGATTAATTACTTCCTGTTTTTGTTACAAAACTTCTGCCTTTACAGTTGTGGACATTGTTTTTGTTTTTGTTTTTAACTTTTTATTCTGAATTAGGTGAAAGTTTACAGAATACTCAACTTTACATTCAATAATTCATATACATTTTGTCTCATATCATTAATTGCAATCATCACAATGTAACATCACTTATCTCACTTCCTCCCTGTATTTCCAATTTTCATTCTCTTTTTTTCCTAATCATTTTGATCTTGGGTAAACACTGCCTTTTTTTTTTTTTTTTTCCTAAATGGTCTGAGCAAGAGGAGGTGCTATATGATGATATGATTCTGCTGTGAATGATTGATAACTGTACCAATTGTGATAGTATAAACTTAGAACTCTAATGTGGGTCTAAAATGAGCCATCTCAGAAGCAGGAAGGGAGATTTCATTACTATCAAGGAAGAACTAGGAGTGGAACACACCCTTTGAACCCTGAGATGCCTACATACTGAACATCTTCTAGCTAGGGACAGAAAGCTGCAACACCAGAAGAGTGACAGAGAAGCAGCAGCAACAGAACCAAGATCCAGAGCACCAAACAGAACAGTGGGCTTCCCTGTTCCCGGAGCAGGTAAAGTTGAGTAACTGTGGGCAGCAGACTCACTAGCAGAGTGGGATGCCTCTAGGCACTTTATTGGGGAGCTAGGTTTGCTGACCCACAGAAGTAGAGCTGAGTACTTTTGGGATGAGGCTTATAGCTGAGTGGAGTGTCCCTTAGGCATTTACCAGCAGCCCTAAAAGAGCTTTTTAATGTTGCTGAAGCAGGACATAGGCTAAGCCAAGGAGCACAGGGAGCCAGAAAGAGGCCTGCCTGGGGGCACAGTTGAGGGAATGTTGTCCTCACTGGAAGAACTGTGCCTGAGCACTTTGACCCTGAATTGAAACTTGTTAACTTGTTAACTTCCCTAATGAACCCTGGAACCAAGAGTATGGTATCAGAGTTCTATGTGGCCACTAAAATGAATTCTTGAACCCAGAGGAGATGTAGATAGGAAGGAATGGTTGCTGCCATCTTTAATACATATTATATTAAATTCTGGATATTTTCTTCTGGCTTATTTTCCAGTCCATTGATTTTCTAGTATGTCTGGCGTGGTGGTGGTGATGTGTCGTGGAGTTGAATCCGATTCATAGTGACCCTGTACAGGGTTTCCAAGACTGTAAATCTTTACAGGAGCAGAAAGCTTCATCTTTCTTCTTTGGAGCAACTGGTGGACTTTGTTCGACTGCTGAACTTGTGGTTAGCAGTCCAACGCATAATCCACAACACTACCAGGGCTCCTTCTAGTATGTCTAATCTGCTTCTAAAATATCCATTCACTTCTTGACTTTAAGTTTTCAATTCCAAAATTTGTACTTATATTTTGCTGAAATCTGCTATATCATTTTTTGGTGTGTTCTCAGCCAAATTTTTCAGCGTGGCTTTTATCCCTTGAATGTTGTTCTTGTTAAGCACTGTTGAGTCAGATCCGACTCATAGCAACCCTGTGTAGGGTTTCCAAGGAGTGACTGGTGAGCTTAAACTGCCAATTTTGCAGTTCAAACCAACCTTGCAGTCCAGCACACTAACCCACAGCATCACACCAGGACTTCGTTTCCTTGAATCTAACAAGTATAATTTTTTTGGTAATCTATGCTGGTAATTTCAGTATCTGGAAATGCTGTGAGTCTGTTTTTGTTATCTATTTTATCTACTGTTCTTGCTTGTGTTGTCTTACATCCTTGGATTATCTTTGTGAGCTGAACATTGTATTTGAAATATTGTAGTAATACCATGAAACCCAGAATAATATTTTCTTTCTCCTAATAGGATTTTTTTTTAATTGCTTTGCCAGGCTTCTGAGAGCATTTGTAGTCTGGAATCACTATAAACCAAATTCAAAGATGGATATTTTCTGCATCGCTCTTACATGTATGCATGACTTCAACATTTCATCCAAAGCAGGGGATATTCACTAGATTTCCCATTCTTCACAGGAAATGAACTCTGAATTTTTTACCCTTGCCCATCAAGGCTGTCAGAACCAAAGTTTGGCCTCTTCTAAAAAAAAAAAAAAGGCATACGCGGTCTTCAGGGCAAGCTTCCCTTCTCTATTTTCCCATTCTCTTCAGTATCTCAGCATTCAATTAATTAATTCCTTAAGTCTTATTACTGTTTTGATGCTTTAAAGAAAACTCTTTAAAAAAATTTTTTTTAAAGTTTTCTTTGATGGGAGGGTTTGTTTGAATTATCTAGTCTTCCATATCTAGAACTGGTGGTTCCTCTGACCCCTACTTCAGGTGTCTAGTAAATAGTAATATCCTCAGGAATGGCAGGGTTCTGCTGTGCCTTGTGAGAACCATGGCTAGTCTAAGCCAACCATGATCATAATGTCTTTCGTCATTGCCTGTCAAAAGTGGCCATATGACTCATTTCAGCCAAAAATGCACCAGCGGAAGACTTCTTGGAACCTGTGGGTAAATTTTTGTGCCTTTGTGAAAGAGAACTGTTCAGGGACATGAGCCCTTTCTCTTGTTTTAAATTTGGGGTGATATTATGAAGGGAATCCCACGTGAATCTGTGTCAACCTCTTATGACTGAGGGAAAGGCCAAGAAAATTGTATAGATGTCAACACTATACAATATTGTTAAGCCACTTAAAAACCCCGGAACCTTTCAGCTTCCTGCCTTTTTAAGAATGCAATATACATCTTCTTGTTTCCCTGTTAGTCTGGTTTTCTGTTATGTACAGCCCGATGCATTCCTAACGATAAATCATTCTCCAAGGCTCAGCTTTAAATGTCATTTCCTCAGGTAGGCTTTCCTGAAGCACCTTTAATACCCTATATGGACTCCTGGTGTGGCACTGTGGGTGAATGCACTAGACTGCAAGGTTGGTTTGAACCACACAGGTTGGTGGTTCAAGTTCACCAGCCACTCCTCAGAAACCTTATACAGAGTCGCTATGAGTCAAAACTGACTCGACGGCACTTAAAAACAACAACAGCTCTCCCTTTGGTGTTAAGTGCTGTCAAGGCAGTTCTGACTCATAACAACTCATAGAAACCCTGTATAGGGTTTCCAAGGAGCAAGTGGTAGTTTTGAACTACTGTCCTTGTGGTGAAGTCCAGTGCTAATCCTACAAGGCCACACCAGGAGTCCATACTCTCCCTTTAGCATCCCATATTATACTTGTAATTTTTTGTTGGCTGATGGTCTTTCTCTCTTGGCTGTAAGTGCCATGAAAGAAGAAACTATGATAAGTATCCTAGAGCCTAGCCCAGTGCCAGGCAACCAGAAAGCCAGTTGCAGTCAGTTTATTCCAACTCATGGTGGCCTCTTGTGTGTTAGAGTAGAACTGTGCTCTGTAGGTTTTCAGTGTCTCGTGCTTTTTAAGTAGATCTCTAGGTCTTTCTCCTGTGGTACCTCTGGGTGAACTCAAACCTCCAACCTTTTAGTAGCTGAGCATGTTAACCCTTACAGACTCTAGTAGGAGTCCTGGTGTGGCACTGTAGGATAAGCACTGGAGTGCTAACCACAAGGTCAAAGGTTCAAATACACCAGCTGTTCCCTGGAAACGCTCTACAGGGTCACTCTGAGTCAGAACTGACTACACAGCACTTAACAACAACAATAATGGGGACTCCTGTACTAGGTACACCAACCAGCCTTTTAGTAACTATTCAAGAAAAATTAAAAGGCCAAGAGCATGGATGGAGGGAGAAACAGGAAAAAAAAAAAATTATTGAACATGTTAATTAATGTTTGCGCAAATGTGCTTCCTCTATTGCATGAAAACTTTTAGAGCTCAAAGAATTGGTAAAGAAGAATTGGAATGACCATTGTGGGAACTGGGTGTGAGTGTTTATCTGGTACAAGTAAGAGTTGCCAAGTATAGAATTAGAAGATTTCTTCCAGCAGGGTGCAGCTGTCTGGGTGTGGGAGAGAAGTTAGGTAATTTGACAGATCCAAAGATGAGGACTTGTAGGGCAGGCTGATTTTTGTCCTTTTTTCAAATGAATTAAATGAAAGTAGATATGGGATTGTGCTTTCATCGTCTCCATAAATGAAACCTTTTAGAGTTCAAAGGCTTGGCTCTTGGTTCCAGATTGGAGAAAATTGTCTTGACTAAAGCACTCACCCTAAAATTCTTCCCTCATCTCCCACTTGCTTAGTGGATAAGGACCAGAGCTCGAGAGCTCCATAGACCTTCCAAATTTCCTGGTGTCCACAGAAAGCTTTTATGGGGATGAGGAGGTGTCTGGGAATTTCCTAAAGTGTGTGCAAATTTTGGTGTATGTGCGTGCATCCTTCTGAAGAGAATGTCTGTAGCTTTTAACATTTTTAAAGGGGGCTGTGATTCAGAACGGCATGAACTACTGAGTTGGGGTTGGTTCCTGCTGTGGACTACAGTATGGATCACTGTTGAGAATCATGGCTTCACTTATAAGCAATCAATTCCTGTTGACCATCCAGGGGTGGCCTGGCACAGAGTCCTGAGCTATGAAACCTTGGGGAAGTAACCTGCTCCTCATTTTTTTATTCTATACAATGGGGGTTAATCAGAGTTCTGATCTCAAAGAGCTGTTGTATAGATTAAATGCAAATGCTTAGGATCATGCCTGTCACTTAATTAGGGCTGGTTTTTATTATGACTAATGGTTAGTGATGTGGCAGGATACACATTCTAGGATGAAAAAGCTGAGTCAGAGGCAGGACTTGGGGAGTACAGTTGCAGTTGGTTTTGTATAAAGCACAAGATCTGGCCACTGTCTCTCCTCTGGTGCTTACTGTGTGATCCTGGGCAAGTTCCTTAACAGCTCTGTGCCTGAGTACCCTCATCTGTGATGATGTTGTTGTTAAGTGCTGTCGAGTCAGTTTTGACCCATAGTGACCCTGTATAGAGGTTCCAAGGAGCAGCTGGTGAGCTTGAACCGCCGACCTTGAGATTCACACTGACTTTGCAGTTCAGCATATTAACATGCAGCGTCACCCCAGGTCTCCTCATCTGTGATATGAAGCTAATATTAGTAACCACCTCATAGTATTGTGGCAGGGGTTCTCCGTGGGCTCAGAGCAGTGACTCCCACTCACTAAATCTGATGTTGCTATTACTCCTGTCGACATGATGGTGTTTCACACCCTTCTTGAGCTCCCTCACACTAAAACCTTCACAGTTCACAAAGCACCTTCACATTTAACACATCAGCAACTCTCCAGGTGAAGAAATTGAGACCCAAAGAGAGTAAGTGACTAAACTTTTTCTCAGTACCTCTCCCTTTCCTTTCTCCTCCCCAATTTCCATCTATAGAAAGTTCACTTGTTATTAAAAATGAAGTTCTGAAACCACACCATCCAGAAAGCCAAAGAAAGTTGCTGTGGAGTCAGTAGGTCCCTAGGTGGCACAGATGGTTTGTATGTCACATTGGTGTGGCACTGTGACTTAATGTACTGGACTGTTTGAACTGCAAGGTTCGCGGTTCAAGCTCCCCAGCTGCTCCTCGGAAACCGTATACAGGGTCACTGTGGGTCGGAACCAACTCGACAGCACTTAACAATAACAACAACAACCATCCTAAAGGGAGTCCTGGTGTGGCACTGTGGGTTAATTCCCTGGACTGCAAAGTTGTTTGAACCGCAAGGTTAGCTGTTCAAGCTCACCAGTCACTCCTTGAAAACACTATACAGGGTCTGCTATGGGTTGGAACCGACTCGACGGCACTTAACAACAACAACCAACCTAAAGGAGTCCTGATGTGGTGGTGGTGGTAGTGGTGATGTGCCATGGAGACAGGGGATGTGCCATGGAGTCACTCATAGTGAGCCTGTACAGGGTTTCCGAGGCTATAAATCTTTAGAGGAGCAGAAAGCCTCTCCCGTGGAACAGCTGGTAGTTTCGAACTGCTGACCCTGAGGATAGTAGCCTGATTCGTAACCACTACACTACCAGGCACTATAGAATCAGCACTGGACTGCTAATGGGGTTGCTGTGAGTTAGAACTGACTTGATGGCACTTGACAACAGTAACCAACCTAAAGGTTGGTGGTTTGAATCTACCCAGTAGTACCATGGAAGAAAGGCTGCCGGAGTGGACTCCGCTGGTTTTGGTTTTTTGTCCAGTCTGTTTTGACCCGTAACACTTAGCCATTTGCCCTACGCCAAACTCCCTTGCCTTCCAGAAAGCCTTCCTAATCCTCCTATGTTCTGCAGAAAATGACTGCTGCAAAAGAGCTGCTGAGTGGAGAACATTTCTATGTTCAAAATTAGAGAAGGAAGGACCCAGGAATGAAAGTGCCTTCAGATCTGAGACTCAGCAGTTCTCTGTCAGTTCCCTCGTTCCCCCAGGGGTGGAGCTCTGAGCCCTCAGACAACAGAGTTGCTGGCTTGTTTCACTGGAAATGCTGATCAGACCTTTGGACTCAGCTGAGCTAGAGTGTGAGAAGCCAATTGGCTCTAATTAAGTCCCCCAGGCATAAAATCACAAAAGAGTTTTTGTTAGAGGCGGATTGGGAAGGAGGGGCTCCAGAGATCTGGAAAAACGGCTGGACAACCAGGAAGAGAGAGAAATGAGGGAAAGGCAGGAACCTTGCCTAGAACTAGAGCTAGGGATGCCTGCAGCTGCCTGGAGACCCATTGAACTGAATCAAGAGTCTTATCTACCTAACCTCGGGAGAGTTACTCATTTCACAGGTATTTACTGAGTATCCTATGTGTCAGGCTCTGTTCTAGGTGCTGGAGATAGAAGCCAGACAAGGCCACTGACTTGGCAGAGCTCACAGCCTTGTGAAGCAGACAGACAGTAAACGACAAAAAAACATTTAGAAGTGGTAAATGCCCTGTGGCACTGTAGGATAAGCACTGGACTGCTAACCACAAAGTCAGTGATTCAAGCCCACCAGTCGCTCCTTGGAAACCCTATGTTGTTGTTACTAAGTGCTAACAGATGGGTGGTAAAGGTGCAGGAAGTGCATTCTTTGAGAATCAAGCCCGAGTCTCCTACATGGAAATGGAGAATTCTATCAAGTCAGTTCCAACTCATAGCGACCGTATATAGGGTTTCTGTGAGTCGGAACCACTCGACGACACTTCACAACAACAACAGCAGCAGCTGAGTGTGCTGAAGAGGGGTCAGTGGTAGACTTCTCCATTTCCATGCAAGAGACCCTGGCTTGATTCTCAGTGAATGAACCGCCTGCACCCTCACCACCCATCTACCAGTTGTTGTTGTTGTTAAATGCCATCGAGTCGATTCTAACCCATAGCGACCCTGTATAGGGTTTCCAAGGAGGAACTGGTGAGTTTGGGCCACAGACCTTGCAGTTCAAACAAGTTTGCAGTCTGATGCATTAGCCCACGGGGCCACACCAGAGGCCAATCATGGGGTGATTTAGGGCCAGACAGTATGTTGTTTCCTTGTGCACTGGGTCATCAGGAGTTGGAGGCCAACTTGACAGCAGCTCAATGTTGTTGTCGTTAGGTTCCATTGAGTCGGTACCGACTCATAACAATCCTATGCACAGCAAAATGAAACACTGCCCGATCCTGGGCCAACTTCACTGCTGTTGCCACGCTTGAGTCCATCAATGCTGCCACTTGACCAATCCATCTCATTGGGGGTCTCCCTCTGTTTCTCTGACCCTCCACCTTACCAAATATGATATCCTTCTCCAGCGACTTGCCCCTCCTGATAATATGTCCGAAGTATGAGAGACAAAGTTTGACCATCTTGGCCTCCAAGGAGCACTCTGGCTGCACTTCTTCCAACACAGATCTGTTGGTTCTTTTGGCAGCCCATGACACTTTGAATATTCTCCTCCAACACCATAACTCAAAAGCATCAATTCTTCTATGGTCTTCCTTATTTACTGTCCAGCTTTCACATACATATGAGGTTATTGAAAATACCATGGCTTAGGTCAGGCGCACCTTAGTCCTCAAGCTGACATCTTTGGTCTTCAACACTTTAAAAAGGTTTTGTGCAGCAGATTTGCCTAATGCAATACGTCCTTTGATTTCTTGACGGCTGCTTCTGTGAGTGTTGATAGTTGATCCAAGAAGTATGAAGTCCTTGACAACTTCAATCTTTTTTCTATTGATAAGAATGTTGTTTATTGGTCCAGTGGTGAGGATTTTTGTTTCCTTTATATTGAGATGTAATCCATACTTCGTTAGTAAATATTTTAAGTCCTTTTCACTTTCAGCAAACAAGGTTGTATCATCTGCATATCGCAGGTTGTTAATAAGTCTTCCTCCAATCCTGATGCCATGTTTTCCTTCATATAACCCAGTTTCTTGGATTACTTGCTCAGCATACAGGTTGAATAAGTAAGGAAAATGAGGCATGAGAAAATAAAATAGGATGCTGTGAGAGAGAAAAGGTGCAGGGGTGGAGCACAGTAGAAGGGTGGTTAGGGAAATACGGAAGAATGATATTTGGGCTAACACACAAATGACCAGAGGGAGGCAGCTACGCCACCACCAGGAGAAGTCTTCCAGGCAGAGGAAATAGCTTAAGAAAGGCCCTGAGGTAGGGTCAGTTTTAATGTTTCATAGAGAGAGAAAGAAGGTCAATGTGGCTACAGTGGAATAGGTAAAGGATAATAATGGTGGGATTGAGCTTGGACCAGGTCATACATGAAAAGTCTTTGTTGTTGTTAGGTGCTTGGGCTAGACCATGAATAAAGGGTGTTTGTTGTTGCCCTTACGAGCCCTCGAGTCAGCACTGACTCACAGTGATCCTATATATAACAGAACAAAACATTACCTGGTCCTGTACCAGCCTCAGGTATGTCTGAGCCCATTGTTGCAACCACAATGCCATTCCATCTCATTAAGGGTCTTTCTCTTTTTCACTAACCCCCCTGCTTTACCAAACAGGATTTCCAGGAATTGGTCTCTCCTGATAACATGTCCAAAGTACACAAGATAAGGTACAACTATTGGTTTCCCCTCATTCAGTGCAAAGAAGAGTGAAGAAAATCAAAGACTCATGGAAATAATTAGTCCAAAAGACTAACGGACCATAGAAATCCAGCCTCCGTGACCTGGAGACCTTCTAGAACTAGATGGTGCCCAGTTACCACTGCTGGCTGCTCTGGATAGAGTGGGAGGAAAATGTAAAAGAAAAGTCAAAACAATTTAAAAGATCAGCTTATTGTCCTAATAAAGACTGGTAGACCCCTGGGACTATGGACCTTAGACACCCTTCAAACCTGGAACTGAACTCACTACCATGGCTCAATTTTTAGTCAAACAATAGACTTAAAAGGTGAACTATAACACCAGGGAGGTACACACTCCTTAGAACAATCAACCATACAAGAACAAAAAGGCAGCATTTGCTCTGGGACAAAACTTGAAAAGCAGGAAGGAATAGGAAAGGATGAATAGAACTGGGAAACATGGGAAGAGTGCTGTTACATTGTGGGGATTGCAATCAATATCACAAAACAAACTGTGTGTGCATTTTTTTTGAATGAAAACCCAATTTACTCTGTAAACTTACCCCCAAATTACAATGAAAAGACTAAGTCATGCCATCTTCGCTTCTAAGGAGCGTTCTGGATACATCTCCTCCAAGAAAGATTTGTTCATTCTTCTGGCAGTCCGTGGTATTTCAATATTCTTCACCATGAAGGGTCATAGAGACCACTTTGAGAGTTGAGATTTTATTCTACTCTAAATATAACAGAAGATTATAGGAAGAAGACCCTAAGTGATTGGCCTGCCTCCACCATTTTGTCAAGGCCACTTGGGGGATGTGTGTCTTTGGGGACAACACTAAGGAATTAGAGTGTCAATGAGACACAGTTACTATAAACCATAGCCAGAAGGATCTCCTTGTGGAGCAGAGGTTTCTATTTTCAGGGCAAAACAGGTTACATAGAGTATATTGTACACTAAATTTTTAGATAGGGAACCCTATCTAAAAAACTCAGAGCTTTTTTTTTTTTCAATTTTTAAAAACTTTTTATTGTGAATTGAGTAAAGGTTTATAGAGCAGAGCATCAATTTTACATTCAACAAATCATATACTTTAATTCATTACAATTATTGTAATCCCCTCCATGTACCAACTGTTAACAGCGTTTACCTCTTTTCTCTTGTAACGATTACATTCCTCCATCTTCCTCTGCTAACCTCCCTCTGTTGTATATTGCCTGTGCCTGTCCTGTCAACCATGTTCACATGTCTACCCTCTAGACCATGAATAATTTTCTCCCACACCCAACCCTATAATCGTCATAGATTTTTTTTTTTTTTCCTTAGCTTTTTACACTGGTCTCCAACAATATTTGTCCTTTTGTGATTGACTAATTTCACTCAGAATAATGTCCTCCAGGTTTAGCCATGTGAGTGTTCCACAGATTCATCATTATTCTTCAACGTTTTTAATATTTCATTGTGTGTGTATATACTAAAGTTTGCTTAACTCATCTTCTGTTGATGGGCATTTAGACTGAGTCTATTTTTTTTTTTTATGTCTCTTCTAAACAGCATAATGAAAGATCCTGTTTTCTTATCCATTCTGCTCTCTATGTCTCTTGGTTGATGAATGTAATCTATTTACATTCAGTGTAATAATCAATGGGTATGAATTGATTGTTGTCATTTTTCTGTGGGGCTTCATAATACATTTTTAAAAAATGTTTTATTGTGAATTATATGATAGTTTACATGGGAGAACTTTAGTTTTACATTCGAACCCAGAGCTTTTATCAGCTTCTCCAAGAAATCTTTGTGACCAAAAAGATTAAAAGCCCCCAGTATATGAGGAGTCATGTTTATAGTATTGAGCCCTGATGGGGCAGTTAAGCACTGAGCTGCTAATCCAAGTTTGGAGGTTCAGACCCACCAGCTAGCTACCCAGGAAAAAGAGAGGCTGTTTGTTCCTGGAAAGGTTTAGTCTTGGAATTCCTACTCTGTCCTGCATGGTCACTCTGGGTTGGAATCATCTCAGTGGCGGTGAGTTATGTCTAACAACACTATAGTAATATGTGTTTGCTTGTGCCTAGCTGTCTTGGTGAGGATACAGGCATTTGCCTCTGAGGAACGAGACTTACCTTTTATCGGGTACTACTTGTATGCTTCGTTGTTAAGTGCTGTAGAGTTAATTCCAACTCATAGTGGCACTGTATAGGGTTTCCAAGGAGCAGCTGGTGGGTTTGAACAGCCGACCCACCAGGAGTCCACTGGTATGCTTTACAAATTTAAAAAAGGTCTGCACAACAAAACATTAAAAAAAAAAAAAAGGTCTAGCGGTTTTAGTGTAAAGGATCTCAAGGTGGAGAGGAGTGGATGGAGCTGAGAAAGAAAGTTCTCAAATCTTGGCGGTGGAGAAACCCGGGGAACATGTGTCTTTCCCGATTTTAGTCCAGTCTTCTGAGGCCAGGGTGGGCCAGTGACAAACCTACAGGGTCCTAACTTGGCGTTTTCCTAACTTGTGTTCACATGCCTCTAACCTTAAGACCTTGCCCAGAGAGGTGGGGTGCTAGCAGCTTCCCACCTTGAGCCCCCCAGAAGAGATGGACAGTCAGCAAATGCAAATTGCCCTGCTCTGAGCCAGTGGCCAAACAGATCCCTTGGATGTATCCTCTGCTTGGGTCCTTCTCTGCCCAGGTAGTAGGCTCCTTTGGGCCCACAAGCTGATGGAGAAAAGCCCAAGCCTCCCTTGAGCACACACAGCACCTGCCGATCCCACCAGGAGCAATTTGTTCCAATTTGCTGATCTCTACGTTGTGTTCCCAATAACTTTTGTTGGTCATTTGGCTTTAAGCAAAAAGTTCACCTTGCTTTGTTTGCTCCATATCCCTGTTCCACCCTGCCCAGGCAGAGGACGCCAAGATAGGATTGTTTTCTCTAATTCTCTCTAGAATCTTGGCTTAGATTTGCTTCACCTCCCCACAAATAGGCTCTAGTATGGCCTTCAGGATCCACCTGCTCTCAGCCATCAGCCAGTGGGCAGAGTGTTCATATCTCCAGTAATCCAGGGCCACGAGTCAGGGAGTAGAGTCAGCTGCTGATGACAGGTCCCTGGCGGGGTGCAGAGCACACACTTGGGGAGGGCGTAAGGTAGCTCTGTGTAGGTCACTGAGATTGAAAAGCTATGTGCAGCAACTCAGACAAGATACAATTCCTTCCTGGGGGGCTACAGAATGGGGTATTAGAGCAGTTACTAAGACACACATACACAAAGAGAATTTTAATGTGGGATCTTCTAACTCTGAATTAATGAACAATTTCAGTTACTATTTGTGAAGTCTTTACTGTGAGTTTGATCCCTGGGTGGTGCTACTCAAAAGGTTGGAAGTTGAAGAACGCCCACAGGGGCCTTGGAAGAAACGCCTGGCATTCAACTTGTGAACAATCAGCGATTGTAAACCCTAAGTACAGTTCTACTCTGACACACCCAGGTAGCCATGAGTCAGAGTCAGCCGGTTGAGTACTATGGGTCAGGTGCTGTTTGGTGTAGTGCTTTATGTACCACCTCATTTAAATCCCTCAGAGTCCCATTGGGGTGGTATCACTCAAGACCCCTTTTCAGCTAGCCAATCAGGGAGGGATCTGAGACCAGAGGCCAGACAATCTGGAAACACTGTGCTCATCCTTGCTCATGAATAAAAACTAAGTGATTTTCAGAAAGCCTGAGAATCTTGTATCAAGTGGGACCCAATGTGCAGCCCAGCAACTGGAGAAGCAAAGTCCACGTCCTGATAATTTGTTCTGCACAGCTGTGGGCTGAGAAGCTGACATCAAGGCCTGAGCCCCTTGCCCTACTCCATCCCTCACAACCTCCTGGGCTCATTTCCTTTGTAAAATAAGGGCTTGGACCGAATTCCTGTCTGGTTCCTTCTAGTTCTGAAATGCTGCAAATTACTTGGGATAAGATCGCAAGTTCCCTCCTGCTAGGACAGTGGTTATATGAAACCTTAATTGGGCCTCCTAAGCCCTCCCCTTGCCCATGAGGGGAAAGGTTCTGGGCCAGGAGTCCAGAGATCTGGGTTCTGGTTCCAATTCTGCCAGAGCTGGTTCCAAAGTCCAGCACTTAGCAGATCAGACTTCATTTTTCTCATGTTATAGCAGAACTAATGTCCACCAGCCCAACCCTCTCAGAGTATTTGGGGATGATGAGCCTAAAAGCCCTTGGAGACTGTGAGGATCTGAGGTGTTCTTTTTTTGTATGTTAGATATTTATCTATTTACTTACTTATTTTTGAAATTTTTATAAAATGTGGAACACAATTTTTTTTCTCTCTCTCTTCTACTGGTGTTTTCCAGTTTCTGAGATAAGGGCAGGAACCCTGATGACACAATGGCTAAGTGCTCGGCTGCTAACTGACAGGTCAGCAGTTTGAACCCACCAGCCTCTCCTCAGAAGAAAGATGTGGAATCTGCTTTCATAAAAACTACCAACCTCCCTAAAACAAAAAAGAAACAAACCCTCAAACTCTCTGCCATAAAGTCTGACTCAATGTGACCCTATAGGACAGACTCAAACTGCCACATAGGGTTTACAAGGCTGTGAATCTTCGTTAGGTTAGTGTTATTGTTAAGTGCCGTCAAGTCGGTTCTGACTTATAGTAGCCCTGTATAGGGACTCTGAGGAGCAGCTGGCAAGTTTGAACTGCTGACCTTGTGGTTGAAACTGACCTTGAGGTCCAGTGCTTACCCCTCAGCACCACATCAGGACCCCTATGTTGGGATGTTGTTGTTAGGTGCCATTGAGTCAGTACCAACTCATAGTGACCCTATGCACAACAGAACGAAACACTGTCCGATCCTGGGCCAACCTCACAATTGTTGCCACGTTTGAGCCCATTAATGCTGCCACTTTGCCAATCAATCGTGCTGGGGATCTTCCTCTTTTTCTCTGACCCTCCACCTTACTTTAACAACCTAATTTTCAACCCACTGTGCTACTAGGCCTCCTTCCATAAATATTACCATCTGGGAAACTCTATGGCAGTTCTACCCTATCTTATAGGGTCACTATGAGATGGCAGTGGGCCTATTTTGGGTTTAGAAATATGAGCAAGACCTAAAGTGAGAGAAAACTGTGGGCATTTTTGACAAAACTACCTCTTCTTACTCTTTCCTTCTGAAAAAGCCTGCCATCCGTGTCCAGGTTGTCCATCCGTGTCCAGGTCGTCCCTCTGTGTTACCAGGGCCTTCCCAGTGGATGGGAGGAAAGAAACAGATTCAACTGCCTCAAAGTGCCTAAGGTGTGGCAAGGGGGCACTGAAGAGCTCAGAAGCAGGGCTTTTTCTGGCATTGACCCTGGGCTGACTCTAGGCTTCAAAACAAATGCCAGGGAGGGGTGAGTCCAAATTAGAGGACTCCTTCCTCAAACAATGTTACTGAGCACCCACCTTCTATAAAAACAATGAGCTCCCCTGCTGTAGAATCCCCTAGTGTTAGTATAGGAGCCCGAGTGGCAATAACTAAGGTAGGCCTGAGTGAATGTGTGGCCCTAAAGAAAATGGAGTTGGAGAAGTATGGTGAAGCCAGAGTCAGGGAAGGTACAGGACTGAACACAGGGCTACAGGGACCAGGGAAGGATGCCGAGCAGGACAAACATGTTTCTCAGGAATAGCAGCATCAGCTTATAGCACCAGAAGCCCCATCAGTGGCCAGTAGTGACAGCCAAGCTCGCTCGCAGGATCTATGGATGGGCTAAGCCCATGTGCCTATGGTCAGAGGGACAAAGTTGCCTGGTCTCCTGCCTCAACCTGCATGTCTTCTCAGCAAGTCCCAACCTTCCCCTTCTGACTTCAGGTCCCTGGTATGTACAGTGTCTTTTCTCTTGTTCTGGAGTAAGGTGCCTCCAGGACTGATGTACTATACTAGGTCTTTCCTACCTTCAGCCAGTCTTGGGAGCTTTCTCACTCAGTAAATTAGACATTTCCATCTCAGTTTGTGTCTCCATTTCAGTAGGGCCAGTGGAGCTGTGGTCATTTCTAAAAACCTGGCTAAAATTTCCCTCTTAGCATCCACTATGAAAGCACTGACTGGAACTTACCACACAGATTTCAGTGGGCTACAAGGGAAACAAACTGCTGGGGTCCTGCAGGGGAGACTCAGAAGAGTAAGGGAAGGCCCTTGCTCTTTGAGCTTATAAACTAATTGTTGAAAAGTTAGACATTAAAGAGGTAGTTGTCTACACCCACCTTGTGCCTTGAGTGTGTAGATTACAAGTACTGAAAGAGTTGCAAGGGGAGAGACCACACTCTTGGAAGAGGTGGCATTTGAATCAATCTTGAAGGATAAGTAGGATGGGAAGAAGGTATTCTATGGATGTCATGAGTAGAGGTCACACATTTGCATCGATCACTGTTTCTGTCATCCAGGTAGGAGGTGAGGAGAGCTTAGTCAGGTGGTGACCCCAGGAAGAACAAGGACACATAAATGTGTGAATGAGAGGAAGTCATTGGGCTGAGGCCAGGATTTCACATTTATGACTATCGGGAGTTCAATTCTGTTTACCTGTAAACCCAAGGCAAGTCATATTCCTGTCCTGGGCTACTTTCCTCATCTGTAAAATAAAAAGGACTAGGCTAGGTGATGTCCAAAGTTCCTTATTTTCCTAGAACAAGGAGAGAAAGGAGTCAAGGTAATTGTAAGGATCTGAAGCACAGTACCAGTAACAGGGCTGAGACGTCAGGAGAAGGAGCAGAGCTGTTCAGTTTTAGATCAGTTGAGTGGACTCCATAATCCTTCCGTCCGCTGCGTTCTTATCACCATGGCCACAGATCATGCGTTCTGAGGCTGTTCAGGGCACTTGCTGCTACTCTCCTCCATGGCTGCATCAAGACACAGCAATGACCAGGAGTGGACCTCTGCCCCAGATGGTCCTAGCAGCTTTCCCTGCAGGGAGTAAACACCTTCTCATCAGCAAAACAAGTTGGGTACAATCCTGTAGCAATGCCAAAAGTCCACGGAGTTCCTGAAATGGGCAATTAAGCTTCCATCATCCCAGGGGACTTGGCACTTGAAATAGAAATTGGATTGACACTGAGAAATAAATTACAGTATAGTTCATGCATACCTGAGTTTCAGGACCCAAATTAGTATCTGGTCCCCAGGCAAACTTCTCAGTGAGCTGACATTAGGGTATGCTTAAGAACCTCTGTGAAGTCATGAGCCAGGACACCCAATGGTGGGGACTTGGCACCTGTATTTTAATAATCTCTGCCGATGATGATCAGGCACCCCAAAGTGAGAGATGTCCTGATGTGGTCAGAGCTTCCACAGGGGTTCAGGCCAGGAATACCATGACTCACTCAGAAAGAGGCGGTGCTGGGGCTTGGAGGGGCTGTTCTGGTCTCAGAGGAGGAGGAGGGAAGGACACTTAAGTAAGGTTCACAAGGTCCTGACTGAGGAGTGGCTGGACAGTAGGAGTGGAGAAAGCTAGAGAGGCAGGCTGAGGCCTGAGGACAAAGGTTTTGAACTCCAAGTTAAGATCTCCGATGAGATCCTGAAGCTGCGAGGAGAAGGGAAGCACATGCGGAGCTAGATCTCTTCCAGCACCAGGCACAAATGGGATAACCACCTTGGTCCCTCCAGGCCCTTGGGGTCTCTGAATGTGCCCATGGTCAGAAAAGTAAGCACACATCACCTCCTGCCTCAACCTGTGTTTCCTTCACAGCAGGCCCCAACTCTTCTATTTCTGACTTCAAGACCTTGGTATGTATGAAATTCTTGCCTCTCCTTGGCTGCCCTGCCCGCCTCCCTGGCCACAGTTACAAGCTTTGTACCCTTATTCCTACCCTTTTATGTCTGCCTTTGCTAGGCCCTCAGCACAATCTGTCAAGATTAGTTTGACATCAAACTGGCTTTCTCTAAAATTGCAGGGAAACTTCTAGGCACAAGAGCAAGATTCGTCTGGGGAAAATTACCACCACTCTTAGGCAACCCTAGAGGGACAGTTCTCAGTGATGACCCACTGGAAAAAGGAGTAATTTCTTGAGGCTCAGATGAGAGGAATAATGTGTTCAGGTTCTGTCCCTGACACTCCACCTGACTTGCTTGCTCTGTACCATAATCCTGAAAGAAATACCCCTTCCTCAAACCCCAAATCAGGTCCACGTAACCTCTGGAACTTACTTTCCCGTGTGTGCCTTTGCTCTGCTTGGGAAAATTCTTAATTTACTTCTGGAATAAGATTTTTGTTGTTATTGTTAAATGCCGTTGAGTTGGTTCCGAACCATAGAGGGTTCCTGAAGAGCAGCTAGTGAGTTTGAACCACCGACCTTGCAGTTCAAAACGACTTTGCATTCTAGCACATTAACCTAAGTGCCGTACCAGGATTAAGATGAGAAGTTGGAAATGGGGCCCAATTATCACATGGGCCTTTGTACTCTCATAGAAGTCTCTTTGGGAAGGGAAAATAAGTTTCTGTCACCTCTCTTACTTGGGACAGAATGTATGACCGCCTACTTTTAATTCAGCATCTGCAACTGATCTCGGAGTTGGTCACAGAGCTATGTGTGGTCAGTATATTAAGTACAACTCCAGACTCAAGAAGGAAACAATAGGTTGTTCTGTTTTCTCAAAATGCCCTCCTCCCATGCTAGGCAGCGCCTGTCCCTCTTGCTGTGAACATCTTCCCAAGCACCTTTGCCCTCAGTAGCTGCTGAACCTCTCTGCCTGTTCACATCCATCTCATGTTCTGGTTGTGAAAATGTTACCAACTGTAAAAATGTGGCAGCAAAGTCTGACCTCCTCTAACTTCACAAGGGGGAAGGAGCGTCAAGCTCAAACACCCAGGGCTTGATTTATGAAGCAGAGGTCAGAGCTACCTCTTTTCTCCAATCTTTTTTTTAATCAATTCTGATTTTAATCATTCTATCCTTCTCTGCTGGAATCAAGAATTCATTACAGTGAACACACAGGACTAACAGACTATGCTCAGTTATAGGCTTTCTGAGGGAAAGAGCAGGTCCAACTCAGGATCAGAGTGACTCAGAAGTAACAAGAACTCAGGGAACTGTTCTTGGTCAGGACAGCTTCTTCTCACCCTCTGCTATACTGGTTTCTGCTGAGGGCCTTCTCTGGTGAATGTTACAACTCTAAGCTTGGCAGGTCCCACGGTGGAACAGAAAGTCATCTCATGCCAGGTTCCTGGGTCTTGTCATTTCTTGCCACTACTGTCTTCCATCTGCTCCACCGCTGTCTCTCGCTGTCTTCTGCGCTACAACTCCTCACTCTGTCTCCTGGGTCTAGGAGGTTCTCAGCATAGGATGCACTGGGCTGGGAAGCCCACTAAGTCATCTTAGAGGTGCTGTGGGGGGGAAGACTGGTGTCACATCTGGTAAATCAATCAATCAATAAAGGCTGGGGAGAGAGGACCTGTTTGCTCTCCACCTCTTAAGAATTAACATTCGGCTGTTGATCTCGGTTCTCCTCCCCCTTTGTGCAGTTACAGGAGTTCAAATGCTGCCTCCAAGTCATTTTTAGAGTTGGCAACTTTTTATAGCTGACATCAGAGGTGTGATTCATTGCAATGGCTCCAGTCTCATGGAAACATGTGATTTTTGTAAGAGAAAGAATGAAGGGGTATGGGAAGTGAAACTTTGGATTCTTAGATGATGACTTTGGATGTTGTTACTTGTAACAGCTGAAAGGAAAGAATGCTGCAGCAAAGAGGAGAAAAGTTGCATCTGGAGTGGATCAGGTAAAAGCCATACAGGTTAAACAAGACTATTGATAAGGGGTCAGAGTCTTTTGGTTCCATCCAGCTAGAGACGCAAGTTCATATACATATGCATGGAAAGATGAGCCAATGTAGAGAAAACCAAAAACCCAAACCAAACCCACTGCCACTGAGTTAATTCCAACTCATAGCCACGCTGTATAGGTTTCTGAGACTATGATTGTTATAGGAGCAGAAAGCCTCATAGTTCTCTTGGAGCAGCTGGTGAGTTTGAACTGCCAACATTGTAGATAGAAGTCCAGTGGTTATCCACAGCACCACCAAGGCTTGAGAAGGTGACAGTGGAATGTATTTTAAAGGGTTGTGTGTTTATTTGAATGTACTATGGATATTGAATGTTTCTCCTACCTAATGCTGTAAAACAGGTCTGCATGTATGATGGAAATTAATATATTGAGTATTATAAATAACAGAGAGAGTGTAATTCTGCCTTCAGCCAATATTTTATTAGATGTGTTAAAAAGGAAATTGTTGTTGTTAAGTGCTGTTATGTTGATTCTGACCCATAGCCACCCTGTATAGGGTTTCCAAGGAGCAGCTGGTGGGTTTGAACTGCTGACCTTGCAGGCAGCAGTCCAGTGCTTATCCGATAGTGCCACACTGGGGGTCCAAACGGGGAATTAGGATTTGCAAAAAAAAGTCAGTGCCCATTAGAAGAAACACAGTCTGTTTGTTTCAATCCAGTAACATTGTGTATAGAATATTGGGGGCTTCGGTAAAAATGCAGCCCTACCCAGAATCTTTCCAGTTAGGAAATTTGCCAAAAAAGACCAAAACTGCTGAGAGAACAGGAAATCTGCATTTGGGGGAAAAACATTTTTGACCATTTTGCATTGTGAATTTTGAGCAAGCAAAAAAGATGGTGCTCATCAGAAAAAAGGCAGTGAGTAGAATGGTCTGGGTGGTCTTAAAAGGAGGAAAAGTAACATTGAAATTGACCTCAGTGCTTTTGTAGTACATAGGTTAGTTTCAAACAGATTCAAACAAGATTAAGTTCACAGAATTTGTTTCCTCATTGCAGTAGTAAGCTACAGGGAAGAGTAAATGAAGTTCTGAGTAACTAGATTATTATTGTATTGGGGTGGGGTGGGGTAGTCTAGTGTATAGCTTTTTTGTCCATTGATTAATAAAAATCATCTTTCTTAGAAAAAATAAATAAAGAGAACCAGTGAATAGACAGCTTTGTATGCTCACTTTAGGTGACCACTTGGTGCCGGTAAGATGAATGCAAGTGGAGGAAGCACAGAAATCAAGAGATGGGCTAAATTTGAACATGTCTCTTTGAAACCATTGACCTAACCCACGGAGGTTAGGGAGGAAAGGCAGAGAGAGGAACTGGCTGGTTTGAAGTACAAGGGGTTGTGTGGGCTTCTGAGCCCATGGGTGGTGCCCACTGAGCTAGCCTATGGAGACTAGTGCTGACAGACAGACAAAAAAAAAAAAAAAAAAAGACTGGCTACTTTGAAGCGCCAGGTGTGGACTCCTGTGGACTACAACAGCTGATACCCATTGACCTAGTCCACAGACGCCAGGGATGAGCTGACAGAACCTAAACAAAGGAAGAGAAAGATGTTTCACACTGTGAGCTGGTGTACAGTGCTGCGTTTTATTTATTTATTAACTTTTATAGTGCATTGAGTGAAGTTTTCATCAGTCCAACATACAACACAACATATACTTCATGCCATTACAATGACTGCAATCCACTCCATGCACCATCAGTTCACAGTATTTACCTTTGTTCACTTTATTTTTTCCCCGGATCCCGACCTCCCACCTGCCCTAGAACCATCATAGAATATTTAATTTAGCAAGAAAATTGTTTAGCTTTATACAACAGTGGACTCATGCAATATTTGTCCTTTTGTGATTAGCTATCATCACTTGACATAATGTCTCTAGGTTCATCCATGTGAGATGTTTTGCGGATTCTTTGCTATTCGTCAACACTATATAATATTCCATTGTGTGTATGTGCCAATGTTTGTTTGACTCTTCTTCTGTTGATGGACATTCTTGCTATTGTGAACAGTGCTGCAGTGAACATGGGTGTGCATGTGTCTACTCGTATCACAGCTCTTATTTACCGAGGACATAGACCAAGTAGAGGGATTGCTGGATTATACAGTATTTCTATTTTCAACTTTTTGAGAAGTGTCAAACCATTTTTTTACAGTGGTTGCACCATTTGACAGTCCCACCAGCAGTGTAGGAGGGTCCCAGTCTCTCCACACCCTTGCCAACATTTGCTGTTTGCTGCTTTTTGGAACTTTCCTATTAATTCTGGAGTAAGATGATATTTCATTGGTGTTTTGATTTGTATCTCTCTAATGAAGAAAAGATTGAAGTTGCCAAGGACTTCTTTCTTCTTGGATCAACTATCAACACTCATGGAAGCAGCTGTCAAACGACTTATTGCATTAGGCAAATCTGCTGCACAAGAACTTTTTAAAGTGTTGAAGAGCAAAGAGGTCAGCTTGAAGACTAAGGTATGCCTGACCCCAGCCATGGTATTTTCAATAACCTCATATGCATGCGAAAGCTGGACAGTGAATAAGGAAGACTGTAGAAGAATTGAGTTATGGTGTTGGAGGAGAATATTGAAAGTGCCATGGGCTGCCAAAAGAACCAACAGATATGTTTTGGAAGAAGTGCAGCCAGAGTGCTCCTTGGAGGCCAAGATGACCAAACTTCGTCTCTCATACTTCGGACATATTGTCAGGAGGGACCAGCCACGGGAGAAAGATATCATGTTTGGTAGGGTGGAAGGTCAGAGAAAAAGAGGAAGACCCCCAATGAGATGGATTGGCCAAGTGGCAGCATCGATAGACTCAAGCATGGCAACAGTAGTGAGGCTGGCCCAGGATTGGCCAGTGTTTCATTCTGCTGTACACAAAGTCACTATGGGTCGGTACTGACTCGATGGCACCTAACAACAACAGTGGAGTCCTGATGTGGCATAGCAGGATAATGCACTGGTTGGCAGTTCAAACCTGTCAGGCACTCCTCAGAAACCCTATACAGGGTCGCTATGAGTAAGAACCAACTCAATGGCATTTAACAATAATAACAACAACAATGGCTAAAGATCACGAGCATTTCTTCATATGTTTATGGGCTACCTGGATATATTCTTTGGTGAAGTGTCTTTTCATATCCTCTGCCTATTTTTAAATTGGATTATTGGTCTTCTTGTTGAGGCATTGAGGTGTTCTGTAAATATCAGAGAGTAGTCCTTTGTCTTCTATGTCATGGGCAAATATTTTTTTCCAGTCTTTGGGTTCTCTTTTCACTCTTTTGACAAAATCCTTTGATATACACAAGTGTCTAATTTTTAGAAAGTTCCAGTCATCAATTTTGTCTACTCTTTGTGTGTTTTCAGTAATGTTTCATAGTATATTTATGCCATGTATCAGAGCTCCCAAGTTTGTCCCTATTTTTTCATTGATGATGTGTATAGTTCTAAGTTTTACATTACGTCTTTAATACACACTGAGTTCATTTTTGTGTATGGTATGAGATATGGGTTTTGTTTCATTTTTCTGCAAATGGGTTTCCAATTTTGCGAGCACCATTTGTTTAATTTAATGCATTTGGGCCCTTTGTCAAAGACCATAAGTGGATGGATTTATTTCTGGGTTCTCAATTTTGTATCCTTGATCTATGCATCTTTTGTTGTACCAACACCAGGCTGTTTTGACTACTGTGGCTGGGTAGTAGGTTTTGAGATCAGGAAGTGAGAGTCCTCCTACTTTGTTCTTTTTAAATAATGCTTTGCTTATCCGGGGTCTCTTTCCTTTCAGTATAAAGTTAGTGATTAGTTTTTCCATCTCTTTCAAAATGATGTTGGAATCTGGATTGGAATGGCATTATAACTATACATTGCTTTGGGTAGTGTTGACATTTTCACAATGTTAAGTCTTCCTAACCATGAGCAGGGTGTATTCCTCCATTTCTGCAGGTCATTTAGGTTTCTTGTAGTAGGGTTTTGTAGTTTTCTTTCTATAGGTCTTTTGATTCTCTGGTTAGATTTATTCCCAAGTATTTCATCTTTTGGATGGCTACTGTAAATGGTACTGTTTTCCTGATTTCCTTTCCAGAGCTCTCTTTATCACTGTAGAAGAATCCAACTGATTTTTGCTGTTGATCGTGTACCCTGCCAACTTTGTTAAATCTATTGATGTGTTTTAATTTTCTTGTGGAGTCTTTTGAGATTTTCTAAGTATAGGATCATATCATCTGCAAATAGAGTTTTACTTCTTCTTTGTCAATTTTGATGCCTTTAATTTCCCTTTCTTGCCTTATAGCTCTGATTAAGACCTCCAGCACAATACTGAATAGGAGTGAAGACAAAAGGCATCCTTGTCTGGTTCCTATATGCTAGGAAAATGGCTTCAGTTTCTCATTGTTGAGAGTCATGTTGGCTGTTGGTTTTGTATGCTGTTGTTGTTAAGTCCCAGCTTGTTGGTTCCAACTCATAGCAACCTTGTATAGAGTTTCTGACAAGCGGCTGGTAGGTTTGAACTGCTGATCTTGTGGTTTGCAGTCCAGTGCTAATCCTACAGCACCACACTAGGAGTCCAGGAGTCTGTGCATGTTGTTGTTGTTGTTAAGTGCCATTGAATAGGTTCTAACTCATAGAGGCCCTGTATGGGGTTTCTAAAGAACAGCTGGTGAGTTTGAACCACAAACCCTGTGGTTCAAACCAATATTGCAGGTCAGTGCTTTATTCCACAGTGCCACACCAGGACTCCAAACAATCTGTCTATTCCTATTTTGTTGAGGGTTTTATTAGAAATTAGTGTTGGATTTTGTCAGATGCCTTTTCTGTATTAATTGATATGATCATGTGATTTTTTTTCTCTTTGTTTTATTTATGTGATGGATTACATTGATTGTTTTTGTAGTATTGAACCATCCCTGCATACCTGGCATGAATTCCAATTGGTCATGATCTACTATTTTTTATATCGCTGGATTCTATTTGCTAGAGAATTTTGTTGAGAATTTTTGCATCTATGTTCATGAGGGATACTGATCTGTAATTTTCTTTTTTTTAAATGTTTTATTTTGAATTATGTGATAGTTTACATGGGAGAACATTAGTTTTACATTCATTCTATCGTATATCATCTCATTGCCATGGTTAAAATCCCCTCCATGCAATCCT
>NW_006408560.1:7153868-7181546 GCF_000296735.1 Chrysochloris asiatica
GTTCTGCTGTGCATGGGGTCGCTATGAGTCGGTTCTGACTCGATGGCACCTGACAACAACAACAACAACAACAATCTTTATTATTTCTTTTCTTCTGTTGGCTATAGGCTCATTTTGCTGTTCTTTTTCTAATTGTTAGAGATGTTTGGTTAAGGTGTTGATTCTGGGTCTTTCCTCTTTTTGGATGTGTGCATTTATAGCTATAAATTGCCCCCTGAGCACTGCTTTTACTATGTCCAAAGGTTTTGGTAAGTTATGTTTTTGTTCTCATTAGAGTCAAGGAAATTTAAATTTTTCATTTATTATTTGATCTATTACCCAGTAGTTTTTAAGCAGGTGTTATTCAATTTCCATGTATTTTATTTTTTCCCCTTGATCTTATTATTGATTTATAATTTTATAGTACTGTGAGCTGAAAAGATACTTACTTTATAGTGTTTTAATTATTAAAAAATTCATCGAGGTTTGCTTTGTGACCTAACATATGTTCTATTCTGGAGAATGTTCCATGTACACTGGAAAAGAATGTGTATTGTTCTGCTGTTGGGTTGAGTGCACTGTATATGTCTGTGATGTCAAGTTGACTGATTGTCTTGTTTAGTTCTTCTGTGTTTTTGTCGAGTTTCTTTCTAGTTGTTCTGTCCATTAAAATCTCCTACTACTACTGTAGAGTTGTCTATTTCTTTCTTCAATTCTATTAGAGTTTGATTCATGTATTTTGAGACTCTTTCATTGGGGGAATAGATATTTATTATGTTTATGGCCTCTTGTCCAATTGATCCCTTAATCATGATATAATGTCCTTCTGTCTCTTTTGTTGACTTTTGCCTGAAAGTCTATTTTATCAGAGATTAAAACTGTCTCTCATGCTCATTTTTGATTGCCATTAACCTGATATATTTTTTCTATCCTTTGATTTTAAGTCTCTGTCTTTGTATGTAAGATGATTCTCTTTTAAATAGCACATTGAAGGATCCAATTTTCTTCTATTGCTTGACTGGTGCATTTAATCCATTTACATTCAGTGTAATTTTCAATAGGTATGAATTGATTACTGTCATTTTGCTATGTTTTTTTGTGATACTATTGGTTTCTTTGTTCCACATAATTTGCTGTACTGAATCCATTTTGTTTGTGGAGTTTTCTTTGAATTTTCTTCATTTCTGTTGTGTTAATGTGTACTAAATCCTTCTGATTTTCTGCTTTTTTATTTTGATGTGAAGGTATATTCATTTTCTTTGAGATTATATTGAAATTTATTTTTTCCCCTGCTTAAAACACTCTATTTTATCTTGAAATCTACTTGGCTTCCTTACCATTTAGAAGTTCTGTAGCTACACTATTCCCTCTTTTGCTTTGTAGCTGACTTCCTTATAAGTTGGTATCTTTGGTTATCTTGCAGGTTTGTTTTACTTCAAATATTTCTGTATCTGGATTGAGTTCTGGGTGGTGTTGTCATGTATGCTAATCTCAGGTTGTTGTTTGTTGTTGTTGGGTTTTCAGTCCAAAGAGCATCCTTAAGTAATTTTTGTAAAGTTGATCTTGTTATTACAAATTCCCTTAATTTCTGTTTATCTAGAAATTTCTTACTTTCATTGTTATATTTAAAGGACACTTTTTCTGGGTATGTGATTCTTAGTTGGCAATTTCTTTCTTCCAGAGTTTTCTATATGCCATACCATTGCCTTCTCACCTGCATTGTTTCTGTTGAGAAATCAGAGCTTAATCTTATTGGATCTCCTTTGTAGCTAAATTTTCATTTTTCCTGAGGTGCTCTCAGGATACTTTCTTTCTTTAGTTTTGGAAAAATTGATTATAATATGTCTTAGTGATTTTCTTTTGGAATCTCTCCTGTTTGGGGTTTATTCACTTCTTGTATGTTTATCTCCTCGTTTTTCATAATGTTAGGGACATGAAGTGACTGGCTTACATCTTTAATGGGTATGTTGTTGTTAAATGCCATCAAGTCAGTTCTGACTCATAGTGACCATGGAGAGGGTTTCCAAGGAATGGCTGGTTCAAACCGAGCTTGTGATCCAGTGCTTTATTCCACAGTGCCACACTACTTACACTCAAAATCAGGAGGGCAAAAGGGGCTCCCCACTGAATAGTGTCTTTTTTTCCTGATGGGTCTGAGGAAGAATGGGTAGGAAATTGCTTCTAGGATTTATATGATTCTGTTGTGAGTGTAGATTGTTAACAGGGTTAATTGTTATTTTAAAAACTAATTATAGAAGCTGTAAGCTTAAAAGGGTGAACTAAGGGGGAGGCATTGCTGAATTGGAGTACAATTGTTGTTAAGTGATGTTTGGTTCCAATTCACAGCATTCCTGTGTAGGGGTCCAAGGAGCAGCTGGTGGCTTTGAAATACTGACCTTGCAGTTAGCAGTTCAGTGTTTATCATACAGAGTCACACCAGGACTTCCTGGAGTACAAATCTTAAGTCCCTTAAAGGTTTTGCTATGCTGCTATCTTGTGAGGCTCAAAGCAAGCTTATAATCTCTCAGTTAAATTTTATCAGAGACCAGAGAGAGTGAAGATTAGACAACTCTTTTGGAAAACTGACCAGATCAGTGGACAACTGTAGCACACCTGAATGTCTGGTACCTACTGAAGGGCTAATTGTTAATGTCTGTTTTGGACAGGTAAAATGATTGAGAGGGGGAAGTTATCCTCCACCTATGAAAGAACCATGACTAGAGAAGTCTGCAATGCAATGGATCATTTTTATATGGCCTTTCTCATCAGGGTGAGACCTCCCATCAAATGATGGTGAGGGACTATGTAAATGAGATACTTGTGGCCCACCATGGGGACTGGATAGCTTGCTAATATGCAAATAAGATGCATGGTGCTCTTGTGAGGCTAGGACCATGTAAATACGGCTTATGAAACCCTAATGAGGGCATTGGTCAGTTTTGCCATCCCACTAGATTTAAAATGAGCCATACCTGAAGCAGACAGGGACAGTCTCACTATTGCCAAGAAGAGCTGAAAGCTCAGCATGTCCTTTGGATCCAGAGTCTCTGCACTGAGAACCCTCTAGACCCAGTACACAGAAAGAAGAGATGACAGTGAGAGGTGGTGGCACAGCAGTAGCAAGAATGATAGGGCAGGAACCCAGAGACCAGAGCAAGACAGCTGCTATGGGGTTTGCTAAGAGTTGTAACACTTACCTACGATGCTCCGAGTCGGGCCCAGCAGCAAAAGGCAAGAAGACTCTTTCCTGATCAAGACAGTAGCCTGAATTGTTCCTGTTAGTTCTGAATCACTCCTGATTCCAAGTTGTACCCAGGAAGGGATTATCCGACAAGCAAGGTAAGCAGGTGCTTACTGGTACATACTTACTAAACTGTAGTGAACAATTTCACATTTTTGTTCACTAAAAATTAGTAAGGAAGTACCACTAAACCCTTTGTTACCTTGTTTACTGGGTACTCTGTCCCTGTTGGGGACTGTAAATTTGGAAAGAGGCTTGATTCTATAGGAAGGTGCTATGGGGATGAGAGAGACAGATGCCAGTTATACCTAGAAGCACAATCTTTGATGTGGTGAAAAATGTGAAATTGTTCACTAGAGGTTAGTGAGTATGCACAAATAAGCCATACTTCCCTTGTTTATTGAGTAATCTGACACTGGTTGCACCCAGTTATTTCCCTAACAAACTACTAACTGTACGTGTGGCTCGTGACTTTTGTGAGACATTGCAGGGAATTTTGGAGCCCAAAGACAGGTGGGAAGTGCTGAGGGGAGGAGGAGGGGTTGATGTTAGAGACGATGCAGTGGCACAGACATTTGGAAAAAGTTGGACATTTGGGACATCTTTAACTTCTGCCTCATAGGAACTAGCTTTGTGTTGATTCTTATCAAATAAATTATTAATTTACCTGTCCAGGAACCCAAGACACAAGGAGCCTGCCAAGCTGGGAAGGCATCACAGAACTCAGTCATGGTGGCCAATCTGCTGCCAGATTTCTGAGTAAGGAAGACAGGTTCTGCCCAGACAGCAACAATTTTCCCCCCAACCCCTGGCACAAAGGTAAGATCATTATTGTCAACCTGCTGTGAAAACATTTGCGTACTCTCTCTCACTGGCAAACTCTGACCTGAGTCCTGCTGGCCTTGAAGAGAACATTCTCGACAGTGAACTCCTGGCATCACCACAGGGCAGTTTTGCATCTTGTCATAGTGCAGTCTTGATCTTCATGGCATATCAGCTTAAAAAAAAATGGTTGAATAACATCATTAGTAATAGCACAGTTTTTATGTATGACTCCACAGCTTTCACACACATGTTCTCATTACTATTTTAGTCTTAGCAATAGCCTATAAGGTGTTATTGTTACCCCAATTTTATAGATGAGGCTTGGTGCATCCGAGTCACACAGCTTCTGAATGGCAAGGCTGGGACCACAGCCTGAATCCTGTTCTTACAGTCTCTTCGGTGCTGTTTCTCACCACTGCACATCATCAGCAACTGCAGCAGCACATACCACCCTGGGCTCCCCTGGGCCCTAGTAGCCCAGAGAGTGTTGTTATGTGCCATGGAGTCAGTCCTGACTCATAACGACCTTGTATAGGGTTTCTGAGGTTGTAAATCTTTATTGGAACAGAAAGCCTCGTCTTTCTCCGGCGGAACAGCTAGTAGTTTCGAACTGCTGACCTTAAGGTTTGCAGCCTGATTCATAACCACTATGCTACCAGAGCTCCTTAGAGAGAGTATGGCTACTCTGAAATGTTCCCTAAGGCCTTCAGGATAGGGCTGAGTGGTGACTTATGACAGAGGGATGAGGTCCTAGTTAATTGTTCCCCCCACCCCATTTCAGTAAATCTGCAAAACAGCCTATAACATCATCTGAGAAATCTTTCCAACTCACTAGACAATGAACGTCTTCAAACAACATCCAGGCCTAATCTGGAAGTTCTAGTTTATGGCTATCTTTCTCAAGCACATACGTAGGAGGATGTGCACATGAGTTCAAACCACTTAGCATAGTTGTTGAAGTGCTGAGGGTTTTGTAAACGTAATGGCTTCCAAGGTCATGTTCGATCAATTCATCCAATTTCATAAACATTTTCCGAGCACTTCCTGTTTTCAGAACACTGATCAGACACACCCCTCAGGGCAGTGCCAAGGCAAAGGCTGTCACTGAGGACCCCAGGACCCACCTGAGAGGCACTGGTAGACAGTAGATCTAGAAATCAAATCAAGATTTCTGGCTTTGGGAATTTTTGACCAAATTTAGTCTACAGAGCAGTGATTAGGAGACTAGAATGTCCTATTCACATACCAGTATTCATCTAACCAAATGGGTCACATCCTGTTTCTTCATCATTTCATCACCCAAGAGCCAGTCCAGCCATGATGGGGCAAAACAACAATGAGAAAGTGCTGGAATGTGGCCAGACTTGAGGCAGTGCTCACCACTTCTCATCCATGGGCTCATACCTCAAACATTTAATAAATGCCTACTATGTGCTGTGGGATAAGCATTGGGCTGCTAGCCATAAGGTCAGTGGTTCAAACCACTAGTTGCTCCATGGGAGAAAGATGAGACTGTTGCAGATGTAGTCTCAGAAGCCTTATATGGGGTCCCTATGAGTCTGTATTGACTTGATGGCAGTGAGTTATGTGCAAGTCAAAGTGCCATGATGAGGCAGTGGTAAAGTGCTCAGCTGCTAACCGAGAGGTCAGCAGTTCAAACCCACCAGCCACTCCATAGGAGAAAGATGAAGTAGTCTGCTTCTATAAAGATTGTTGTTGTTAAGTGCCCTGGAGTTGATTCCGACTCATAGTGACCCTGTATAGGGTTTCCAAGGAGCCCCTGGTGAGCTTGAATCACCGACCTTGTAGTCAAAAGGACTTTGCAGTCTGAGGCATTAGCCCACAGCTCCACACCAGGACTCTTCTCTCAAGATTCCAACCTTGGAAACCCTCTGGGGCAGTTAGTTCTACTCTGCCCTACAGGGTCACTATGAGTTGACAGCAGTGGGTTGTTTTTTTGTTTTTTTCATATGTGTAAGGCAGGGTGGTGGAAATAAAGGTAAACATGGAAGGGAGTTCCCCGCCCTCAGGGTTCCTTGTAGAGAACAGGTAACAATAGGCCCTTCTCATAACCTGTGGGAAGTGGATGAAAGGGGTCAACTGAAGGTCAAATGATCAGAAGAACTGTACCAGTAGAAGAATGACAAACAGTGTGAGATGATGCGACAGGTCATTGGGAATCAACAACCAGGGACCAGCCTCGCATGTAGCAACTGGGAATAGAGTGGCTCTTCTGGAACAAAGGAGCTTAGCAAACCTCGATTCTGAGAGACAGTAAGGCAACACCAGGCTTTCTGAAAATGGTTGCTATGCCCACTAACCAACAGACAGTTTCACATTAGTTTCTGGTCCCCACCTGTACACAGTGGCCTTCGCAACAGCACTATCTTGTAATAGGAAGAATGTCTCACATGAAACATGAAAGTCATAGTTATTTAAAACATGATGAGCACATTCAATATCACTAAACTGTTTGTTGAAAAGGCAAATGTAGTTTTTATTACTACATTACTATTACTAGTATAGGCATATGTTTTATTACCTATACACTTATCACAATTATAAAACAAAAGCGGTTAGTGATACGTTTTGAAAAAAATGTTATTTAATTCAACACAAATACAACTTTCTTAATCTACTATGCCCTCCCCCCTATTTTTTTCTTTTATTAAGTGAAATCAGCTAATTTTCCTCAAAACATTTCACTTGCGCAAAACAAATAGATAATGCCTAAATTAAGAATCTTGGCTTTCATACTTTCGAACTGTGAGATTTGGAGCAAGTTACTGAATTTGTCTTTGTTTCCAAATCTGTAAAATGGTATAAAAGTTCCCATCTCACAGGACCCCTGGTGGCACAGAGGGTTACTCAGGCTTTTAACCACAAGGTCTGTGGTTTAAATCCACTAGTTGGGGGGAGAAAGATAATGCTGTCTACTTCAGTATAGATTGACAGTCTTGAACACCTATAAGGTCACTATGAGTCAGAATCGACTCCACAGAAGTGGGTGGGTGGGCTCTCACAGGATTACTATGAAGACTGAGTACAGTAATGGGTATAAAGTTCTTATAACAGTCCTAGGCACAGAAGAACTACTGTGTTCACATTTAGCTATGTTGTTATTATTGAATCACTAAGTTGAGCTCAAAGTCAGACCAATACTCAGCCTGTCCTTTATCTGTCTTATCCCTCTAGTATTTACATAATCTTTTTAAAAAACTTCTTTTTATCATTGAGACAATGCCTACAAACTTGATCTAGTACTTCACAAGTTGCTGAAGCATAGGAAATGCTTGTTTTCAGACAATATTTTCAGACCACCAGGTCATGGGAGGTGACAGCTGTAGTAAATCTCGTGAGCTCTTTGGTCTGCAGCCATTTCTTAATGGAAAGGACTATTTCTGACCTTCAGTTCACCGCAGCTACAAATGTCAAAAGCAGACATTTTCCTCTCCCAGGACTCCCTTCCCACTTTCCTATCCTTTCTCCCACCTTCCTGTCATGCAGCTCACCTCCTTGTACATAAGTGGATGCTAATGGGATGTGATTGAGGGGACACTGAAGGATCTCCAGCCCATGGGCAGGGCAGTTCATCATAGTATTGTACTCTGAGGTCTGAGCAAAGGGGCTTCCCACTCCTAATCTGTAGCTATAAATATACCTCTGGGTTTGGACTGTGTGTCACCAGGAGTCTCCAGATAAACCACCACTCCTGGGAGGGGTCCATTAACTCATTATCTCCCCAAACTCTTTATGAACACAGGACAGAGGAGATTTTAAGCACAGGCACAAAACTAGAAGCTTGAAGGCAAATCTGACCCACAGTCATGTCTTGTTGGGTCTACTTAGAGTTTGGGAGCATTCGTGGTGATTCAGTGCAGAATTTGTGCCTTCATGCAGGAGACCTGGGGGGCTTGCATGTTGCCATGATGCTGATTAGATTTCAGAAAATGTTCCAGACTAAGATTGACTGGACAATGGTTCATTCAGTTTTGCATGGGGTCATCATGAATTGGGGGTTGACTACACTGCAGCTAACAGGATGGTGTCTTAAAGTCTGTTTCCAGTGACTTTTAAAATCCGAACATAGCTTCTCTTGGAAAACAAAACCACAAAGACAGAAGACCTAGCAACACTGTCCCTCATCCCCACTAAGTAACAGGGGTCCCAGCCAGCTCACCTGCCTGCCCAACGGGCCTCTGAGCTTGGGTGGAAATATCAGGAGAACAGGCCTGGAAACATGGAAGCCATTTGCCTGGTCTGTAACACTGCAGTTTAGATATTATCTTCTAACCTTACAAATTCAAAAACCAAAACACAAAATATAAAGAAGTACAGATGATTCATTCAAACAGCACAAATAAACTTTGTCTTGAAAGGACTTAATGGTTTTATTGAGAAAACAAAATATAAATGTCTGTGTTAACTTCAAATAAGGATACAATTCTTATATTTAAAAAAAAAAAAAGCATTTCATAGTTTCACTTGAATCATCTTTGAGATTATAACATTTGCTTCTGCCAAGCCCAGCATTTACCGCCCATGCCTCCAATTACCTGTAGTGTGGTCTAACTCCTTGAAGTCAGAGACTGACCTCTAACGTGCCCTCAGTACCAAGTGCAAAAGGTGCTCAACAAGTGCTAGGTGGAGACACTCGATATTCCTGTTACTTTGTGGGAATGCAAGACAATGTTGTTGAGCCTCTGTGTTTGTGTTTTTATTTTTCAAGAGAAGCTATAAAATATCTTGCTTTTAAAATATTGACAATTCACTGAAAAAAACAAAACAAATCAACAAACTTCAAAACACTGTATAGGCCCAACAAAACACAACTGTGGGTCATGGGTAAATAGCAAAACTAAAAAATAACAGTGACAATTTATAATCTATTATTAGGCATTGGATATGTTATTTTTAACACAACCAATATATGGGTGGGGAGTGGTTGCCTCTGTAGGATAAGCACTGGGCTGCGAACCACAAGGTTTGCGGTTTGAGCCCCAGTTGCTCCAAGGGAGAAAGGTGAGGTTTTCTGCTCTGGCAAAGATTTACAGCCTCGGAAACCCTATATTGGATCCATATATATGAGTCAGAATGTACTTGAGGGAGCTTAACGACATAAGGACAGTATCCTTGGGTGGCGCAAATGGTTAGGCACTAGACGACTAGGCAAAAGGTTGAAAGTTTAGACCCACTCAGAGACACCTGAGAAGACAACACTGGTGATTGGCTTTCAAAAGGTCACAGCTTTTAAAACCCTATGGAGCAGTTCTACTCTGCACACATGGCCCAGGTCACCATGGGTCTGAGTCCAAAGCCACTAGGCAGCAACTAACAACGACAACAGTATATAGATGAAGTTTGTGGTTAAAAAACTCAAAACAACACATAAGCATATAGAGTAAAAAGCAAAAAGTCTCCATCCCTTCTCCAACCCCAAGCCTCTCCCCATGTCACCACCACTATGGAATTTGGAGTGTTCTCTTCCAGATACAATTAGAAATGTTCAAGAATATTCATATATATAAGATTAGCCCCGTTTGTTTTCCACATAAGGAAACTACAGCATTGAGAAGTTAAAGCACTCATCACTATTCTACAGCGCTAATAAGAGCTGAAGCTGCGATTCAAATCCCCATCAGCCTGACTCCTAAATCAGCTCATTCCTTCCCCTATACCTGACGTGTAAAAATTTTATGAATGAAGAAATCCAGGATCTTAGAGGTCCCCAAGCCGTCAGAACCTCTATAGCTCACTGTCCAATTGGCAGACGCAGTGGTGACTGCCTTGACCCACACGGAACTGAGGTCCGACTAGGCCCTCACCGCTGGTGCACAACCCCCATCTGAGGCCTCCCAGAGGGGTCCTCTGCACCCCTGGAGCAGGCGCAGCGCTCGCCTGCCCAGAGCGGGTGTCAGGCCTGGGGTCCTGCGGAGCCCAGCGCGCAGGCTGGGAAAGATGGTGCCTCTAGCCCAGGCGGGGTGCGCCTCCTCTTCACCCCTCAAACCGTCTGAAGCGCCGACACTCAAGTCAAGGGTCCTGGTGGCCCGCAGGCCCTAGTGGGTAGCCTAGTCCCTGCGGCTAAGGGACTCGGCCCCAGCGCGTGGCGAGCGGCGGGGCGGGGCGGGGCAGGACGGGGCGGGGTGGGGGCGGAGCCGCGGAGGAGGCGGCAGTGCCTCGAGACCCACTCAGGGGCCGCAGTGGCCTCCGCGGAGTAAGGCTGTCTCGAGAGAGCGCGCGGGTGCAGAAGGGTTAACGGGCCGCCGGGGGCGCGTAAAGAAGGTACTGACTCTCCCCGGGACCCTCGGCCCTGTCCGTCCCCTCCCCCAGGTCCCGTTAGATCGGCCACCCGCATCGCCCCCGCTGCCTGCGTTTCGGGTCGCGCCCCCGCCACGACCCCGGCCCCAGCACCAGCCTTGGAATATCTTCCAGACCCTGGGGTCGAATTCCTGGCGAGAGGGCTTCGATCCCCTGGAACTCCGGTCCCATCACCCGGGTGGGGAATCAGCCAAAATTCCTACTCAGTCACTTAGTAAAATTGGAAAACATACCCAGGACCTCCAGGCACGCGCCGATGCCTTCTCCCCTAGGAGGCCCTCTCAGAGGATGTGCCCTCCCCAGCTCAGCCTTTTACTTCTTGAGTAGGGGTATAGGGCTATGGGAGAGATGCAAGTGGGTGCCCAATGATTCAGCTTAGTCTGATGGCAGAATAGGTCGACCTGTCGGGACACCTGTCGGGACGGTCCTCCAGAACCCAGGAGTGGAGGGCAGGATGAGGACTAGAGTTCTGACACAGGACAGGGACTCTCCACCATCACCCCAGATACACTGTCCAGACCCCCCAGAAACGAGGTTTCCCAAAGCTGGGTCCCTTTGGGTGTTGAGGGGTTAGCCCTGCCCAGGTCTTGGTTCCTGTATCTTCACTGGCCAGTGTGAGGAGGTGTGGCCATGAGGCGCCCAGGTTGTCCAAAGCAGTGTCCAGCCTGGCACCAGACTGACCGCTGCTGACCTCTTTTCCTTACCCTGGGAAGCGAGAGACACCAGATGAGGGACTTGAAAAGGGGTGAAAAGCATAAATGTGTGCTTGTTTCCAGAGGAGGGGGTATCGGCCCCTGCCCAGCTGTGCAGGGGGCGTGTGGGACTTTTCCAGAGAGGGAGCCAGGCCTGGCTGGGGCCCCAGGAGCTCACGTCACCCCCACCCCCCACCCTTCACTTCTCTAGGGAACTGCCAAAGCCAAACCCAGTTCAGGACAGGATTATGTGTCCTGGGTAGACCCATGGAGAGAGACAGTGAGATACAGACCTGGGGTAACAGGGAGAAAGAGGGACATAGGGGGTGCTCAGGGGACCTGGCAGCAGAAAAGGAGCAGCCTGTGACTATCTTTCTCCATCTCTTCTTCCCTTCCACCTCAAGTTAGGGTTTTCAGAGTCAGGCATAGAGATGTGGTTTGGGTGGAATGTGGGCCCTTCTGGGGAGCCCCCAGCTTTCCACCCATCAGGGCGTAGGCTCTGACCTCAGTGGCCAGCCCAGTCAGGGGAAGCAGTTTCCATTAGCAGCATATCTTCCCTCCAACCCCCCAGCGCTGAGCAGCTGAAGTGACCCTTGCCGGTTTAGTTTGACCACTCTGACCTCTCCCTCAAAGTTCCAAGTCCCAGAGTCTTCGAAAGGGGAGTAGGGTTTAGTGTTGCCATCCTCAAACACATCCCTGCCCTCTTCTCTGTCATTTTCCTGCCCCTGAGTTGGCCCACCTCAGTACTGGCTCCTTGGACTCCTCTCCCGGGTGCCTTTCAGCTCCAAAAGAAACATACTTTTTTTTTTCCTGGAAAGCAGAACTAAGAGCAGGACGGGGTTGGGGATGGGAAGGGCTCAAAGAAGGAAGAAGGGCAAGGAGGGGTGGGAGGGAGAGTCAGACTCTGAGGCCAAGAGGGCTCCAACCCCCACTTCCCCAACCATCAAAACTTCCCAGCTTCAGGGAGAACTGACCAGCTCTTCAGGATGATAGGCCTATTGATGAGGAAGCCCTAGCTGCATCTCTCCTTCCCAGGTTCTCATTACAGTTGCACATTACATAAGCCCTCACTGAACCAGTGCAGGACACGGGCACCCAGCTCGTTAACTCACTGCCATTGAGTCAATTCCAACTCAGGCAACCCAATGTGTGTGACAGAGTAGTATTGTTCATAGGATTTTCTTGATGTGGCGCTGTAGGATAAGCACTGGACCACAAGGTTGGTTTGAACCATAAGGTCAGTGGTTAAAGCTCACCAGCTGCTCCTCGGAAACCCTATGCAGGGTTGTTAAATTAGAAGCGACTCAGAAGGCACTTAACAAAAATCTTTACAGAAGCAGATCACCTGGCCTTTTTTCCCCCTGGTGCTGTTTGATGAGCTGTGGTATAATGCTTATAAGTCAGGCTGTGAACCTGAAGGTCAGCAGTTCAAAACTACCAGCTGTTCCATGGGAGAAAGATGAAGCTTTCTGCAGTATGTCTTGGAAACCCTATACAGGGTTGCTATGAGTCAGAACTGACTCCACGGCACACCACCACCAACCACCACCTCCACCATCGGTTGATGGGTTCAGAGTATCCACTTTCAAGTTCATCACTGACCATTTGTGCCACTGGGGGACCTCTGGCACCAGGAGTGGAAATTAAATTGCAGTGGGAATATATGATCTGCTTTTCTTGAGCTTAAACCATCAACCCACTTGGTTTATCCCTTGGCTCAAAAGTTTTTGAGACTAGCAGAGATGAGCCTAAAGGTTCCATAAGCTTTGTTAAGAAGGGAAGAAATTTGGGAGGTAGGAAACAGATGGGAGGTAGAGTCTTGTTTCTGGAAAGCTCTAGAAGACTTCTTGTCAACTCCTCAGAAGAGGCATATAACATACCCTCACCTAACCCTCCTTCCTCAACTTTCCAGGTACCTCTGGGGACAGACAGAGCCCTGGTGGTGCAGTGAATTAAGCATTGGGCTGCTTCAAACCCACCAGTGTTCTGCAGAAGAAAGATGAGGCACTCTGCTTCTGTAAAGATTTACAGCCTCAGAAACCACATGGAGCAGTTCTACTCTGTCCTACAGGGTCCCTATGAGTCGGAATTGACTTGATGGCAGTGCCTTCTGGGTGACAGGAGGAAGAGCCGATGAAAACCATCTGAAGCAAGCCTGCCTTGTGTGCCTGCACTGGCCTAGAAACACCCGAGTTGGGGCTTGGGAGGAGCTGAGAAGTTCTTACAGGGCCAAGAGGAAGGGATGGAGCCAAGATTTGGGAGACTGAGGTCAGACAACTCCCCCCTCTCCCCCCAGCCTCAGCAGATGGACAATGGCAGCATAACTCCCTGCTCCCACCCTTAGGATCATAAAAGGATGGGCCATTCTTCCCCACTACTCCTTCTTCACTCTTGAGACGACCTTTTGAGGGCTCATCCTTCCTGATGTCCCAGCTCCCTGAAGACTGGAGAAGCAACCACCAAGTGTCCTGTCCCCTTCATGCCCAGATACCTGAGTAGTGTGTTTATGTCCAGATCCGTCCTCCCTTGCCCTGGGCCATCAGGGAGGAGCGATGGCGAAGTGGGCGGGCAGGTAAGAGGTGCGGCTGCAGGGAGGTGGGCTCAATCCTTATGAGGCCAGGGAGAGTACAGGGATGGGCAGGAAGCAATGAGTAACTTCTGCTGTCAGAGAAGTTGGTGGTGAGGATGTGGGGAGCTGCTAGGGGTAGGAACGATGTTCTAACACCTCCTCAGGCTCCTGTTTGACCTACCCTCTTCCTGCTCTTGGTGTGCAGGCCCAGGCTGTGTCTGATGCTGCTTCTGTGCCTCCCTCAGCTCTGTCTGGATCAGGAGGTGAGCCAGGGCCAAGAGGCACACCTCTACCTTCTCACCTGCCTGTCTGCTGTCTCCCCAACCTCCCACCCACCTCTCCAGGCCCATGCCTCCATTTCCCTCAGCCTCTGCTGAGTCCCCATCCTTTTTTACTCACACTTGGTCCTCCTCGTTTCCCCTAGCCAACTCCCAAACTCCTTGCCAATAAAATCTAGATGACTGAGTTCTAGAGATGACTCCTCTACTGAATGTGACCTGTCTGAGCCTCGCAGCACACTGGTCTAGAAAATTGCTCTTCATAGTTCTCTCTCAAATTATTCTGTCTGACCTTTTTCTCTATATAGGTGTTGTCTGGGCATTCTCATCAGACACCCCCAGAGGACAGCCAGGGCCCTGAGGGCATCTGGGGACCTTGGGGCCAGTGGGCCTCTTGTTCTCAGCCCTGTGGGGTGGGGGTGCAGCGCAGGAGCCGGATATGTCAGCTCCCTACAGCTCAACTCCAGCAGGGCCTGCCCCTCCCACCCCGGCCTCCAAGACATCCAGAAGCCCATCCTCCTCGGGGTCAGGGCCCCAGAGCCCAGGCTTCCCGAGAAACCCTCCCCCTGTACAGACCAGAGCCTCGGGGAAGAGGTGGTCCACTTCGAAGTCCTACTTTCCAGCTAGGGAGAGAGGAGACCCGGGAGAATCAAGGTGCTCGGAGGTAAGGGGTGTGTATTGGAGGGAAGGGGGAACAAAAGACACAGGGTTTATGGAGAGTTATCTTGCTCCTCTGAAACCCTATAAAGGGTCACTATGAGTTAGAACCAACTTGATGGCACTTAACAACTAGCTTTGATGCCAGAACTGGGGAAATGCAGTTAGAGATGGCCACAGCTGTGTCCCTGTGTCTGCAACACCTTTTTTAGGCCCCGGGTTCGAGATCCCATCAAACCAGGAATGTTCGGTTATGGAAGAGTGCCCTTTGCTTTACCATTGCATCGGAACCGCAGGCATCCCCAGAAGCCATCCAGACCTGAGCTCCCCAAGACTTCTTTTCGAAGAGAAGGGCCTCTTTCATTCCTGACTTTAGGAGCAGTCCCATCCTTTCTAAACCAGACCCTTCAGACTCAACTCCCTACAGAACTGTCTGATCATACCCAGTCTGCCTCAACTGGGCCCCCAGACCCAGCAACTTTTCAGATACAGGGTTCCTCCAGAGCCAAGCCTGCTCCCACAGGTCCCCACCCCAGAAACCAGGACAAAGAACCTTCCTTGCCCACACCATCTTCAGGACAAAGTATCTCCTTTCATGTGTCCCCTCAGCCAAGAATGCCAAATTCCCAGAGATGGACCAGTCCCCGAGAAGTAGGGAGCCGTCCTAACCCTCTCACTAATGTCCCTCGGGGCCGAGGCCAGCAGAGCCGAGAGCATTGGAGATCTGGGGGAAATCTTCACGGTTCTCTCATGGAGCCTGCCCCTCGCCACCCAGATGGCTGGTTGCCTCTGCTGAGTACAGGTCCCCACTCCAGCTCCCGCTGGAGCCTCTTTGCTCCTACTAGCCCTGTCCCAAGGTGTTCTGGAGAGAATGAGCAGCTGAGAGCCTGCAGCCAGGCGGTGAGTTCTTCCCAGGCCCACCCTCTCGTCCTCCCTGACCCTGATCCTCAGTTTGCCTCATCTGAACCTGGGGGAGAAGGTCCTCAGCCTGAGTTCCCAAGGGCGGGAGCCCTGAAGCTCTTCCATACAACTGACTATCTCCCCAAATCCATCCTGATCCATACCTCATTTTCCACTCCACCTCAGCTCTGCCCCCCTGAACAACCAGACCCCCGAGCCCTGCAGTGTGCAGCCTTTGACTCCCAGGAATTCATGGGCCAGTTGTACCAATGGGAACCCTTTACTGAAGGTGAGGTTTCCAGCACCACTAACTCCAGGATTCGGTGGTGAGGAGGAGAGAGGAAAATCCTGATCACTCCCAGGCCCAAAAGAGTCCCAGCCACTCTGTTTCTTCTCTAGGTCATATTTTCGTTCTCACTCCCCAAGGCTGGGGTAAGAGACTTAGCACAGACCTAGAAAGGAGAAGGGGGTTCAAACTAAGGTCTGAACTGCCAAATGGTGGGTCAGCAAAGGGTTCAGACTGGGGAAGGGGGGTATGTCCAGAAGCAGGCTTTTGACTGGCTTCTCCTAGGAAGAAGGCCATCCCAGGGGTGGGGTGGATGGTGGCATGAGAGGGGTATGGTCAGAGAGATCCTCTCTGGTAGTGACAACAGGATAGAGGTGTGCCATGGATTCTGAGTGGTTTCCTATCAATTGCTGTCAAGGTACCATCTACTTGATTTTAGGCTTACATTAACCAGGCACCAAGATAAACTCAGAGCTCATACAAACATAGGCTTCAAGGATCTGTCCTCCATGAGTTTGTTACTCTCTTGCTGGTCTCAATGATCTCAGGTGACCTGACCCAACACTTGAGTGATCCTCAAACCAACCTCTGAGAGTGCAGAACTGTCAGGCTCCCTTGACCCACAGCGACCTAGGCAACCTCAGAGTGCTCCACAGTAAATTTCAGCAAAGCCAGAGCCCTGAAGTATTCCCTAACTTACCTCCCACCAGGGAGCCCAGCTAACCACTCTTCTACCCTGTCTCCTAGTTCAGGGCTTCCAACGCTGCGAACTGAACTGCCGCCCCCGTGGCTTCCGCTTCTATGTCCGTCACACTGAAAAAGTCCAGGATGGGACCCTGTGTCAGCCTGGAGCCCTAGACATGTGTGTGGCTGGACGATGTCTGGTAAGGAACACAGGGGCACACGTACACTGTGTCTCTCTTTTTCATTCATCATCACAACAACAAAAACACCTACTAAGATGGGCTGAGCAGAGCCAAGAGGTGAACTGCAAGGGGCCTCCTGTCAGGCACATCTAAGCTTACCTGAGGCAGGCTGGGGATGGTGGGCCTTTCTTGTAGTGTGAAGAGTAAACCTGAGGTAAACTAGAGTCCCAGGTGGACTAGGGTAGGATTTGGCTTTTCTGTGGTCCTGACTCACCTCACTCTCTCCCAGAGCCCCGGCTGTGATGGGATCCTCGGCTCTGGCAGGCGTCCAGATGGCTGTGGTGTTTGTGGGGGTGATGATTCTACCTGTCGCCTCATTTCGGGGAATCTCACAGACCGGGGAGGTCCCCTGGGCTATCAGAAGATCCTCTTGATTCCTGCTGGAGCCTCCAGGCTGCACATTGCCCAGCTCCAGCCCAGCGCCAATTACCTTGGTGAGCATCTCAGCTTTCCCAAGCCTTAGGTTCCCATTCCATTCCTGTCTCTGGCTTCTTTCTCCCATTTCTTCACTCAGCACAGCAAACAGGACAAACAGGGAGAAGTCGAGGGACTTCCCTAATAGAGACAGTGAGAAAGCCAAGGGGTTGGGCTCTGGGTGGAACGTACCCATTCAGGTAAAGGAAGTGATGGGAGAGGATAGTATGACTAACCTAATGTTTCCTGATCTCCAACTTTCAGCTCTTCGGGGCCCAGGGGGCCGGTCCATCATCAATGGGAATTGGGCAGTGGATCCTCCTGGGACCTACACAGCTGGTGGGACCATCTTCCGGTACAACCGTCCTCCTCGGGAGGAGGGCACAGGGGAGAGTCTGTCAGCCGAAGGCCCCACAACCCAGCCTGTGGATGTCTATGTGAGCCTGGGGTCTAGTGAGGCTGGTCCCTCTAAGAGTAAATAAAGCTCCTACACCACCACCAAACCTTCATCACTCCCAAACTCCAATACTCTTTTTCTCCCAGATGATCTTTCAGGAGGAAAACCCTGGAGTTTTTTATCAGTATGTTATCTCTTCACCTCCTCCAAATCTTGAGAGCCTCACCCCAGAGGCCCCTGTCCCACAAATTCAGCCTGGTAAGACTCTTAATCCTTGGACCTAGCAGAGGAGGGGAGCTCCCACACAGGGGGACACTTCTGATTTCCCTCCTTGGCACTCTGCAGAGATCCTGAGAGTGGAGTCCCAGGCTGCTTCAGTCCCCCGGCCCACCCGGACCCCAGGCACCCTCCAGCGTCAGGTGCGGATCCCCCAGATACTCGCCCTGCCCCATCCCCAGGCACCCCTGGGGTCTCCAGCTGGATACTGGAAACGAGTGGGACACTCGGAGTGCTCAGCATCCTGTGGAAGAGGTGCGACTTTCGTACCGCCTGTATTCCTACACCCTCCATCTCCTGACCCCACTCCCTGAATCTTAGCTCCAGACAGCAACTGCCTGCCCACATTTTGACCTGTGCCAAACTCAAACTCCAGGGCCTGGGACCCACCCCCTGAAACTGGGCCCTAAACTTTCCCACCTCCCCTGGCTTCCTTCTTACCCTTTCTTCAGGTGTTTGGCGCCCCATTTTCCTCTGCATTTCTCGGGAGTCAGAAGAGGAACTGGATGAACAAAGCTGTGCCACAGGGGCTAGACCTCCTGCCTCCCCAGAGCCCTGTCATGGTCCCCCCTGCCCTCCATAGTGAGTATGACCACAGGAAGGGTTAAAGTACCAGAAAACACCAATGGCTCCAATAACAAACACACCCTCACTGCTTGCAGAATCTCGCCTGGACTCTGCCCTCAACACCAGGTTCTCCTGGCTGCAGAAAGACAAAGTTAGATGAGAAAGGCGAGCATTCTATACAGAGAGGCCCAGCAGCCCAAGCCCTCACAAAGGGGCCCAGGCGCCAAGTGCTAAATATGCCCATTCTCCTCTGAGGAGTCCCTGTCCTGAGTATCTCTCTCCCCACGGGCAGTCCCACACATCCATTCTGTCTTAACCCTCTGTGCTTCTGCCCCTGCCTTGTCCCTGCCCACAGCTGGGAGGCTGGTGAGTGGACATCCTGCAGCCGATCCTGTGGCCCTGGCACCCAGCATCGACAGCTGCGTTGCCGGCAGGAGTTTGGTGGGGGTGGCTCTTCAGTGCCTCTAGAGCGCTGTGGACATCTCCCCAGGCCCAACATCACCCAGCCCTGCCAGCTGCGGCTCTGTGGCCATTGGGAGGTTCGTTCCCCCTGGAGCCAGGTGAGTGGGACTGGGTAAGGAGGCTCTCGAAGGGTAGGAGGGGCCAGAGAGGAGGGGGTACCAGTGAACTAGAGCAGGGGGCTTTTATCTTTAATCACCATAAAAAAAAAATCAGCAGAGAGTTTTTACAAATGAAATCTTCTATGGAACCCCAATATTCTAAGTCAGATAAGAGACTAGACCAGGAGTGAGGGCTCAGCCACCAAGCCATGTAATAGCTGAACTGGGGCTCAAAGACAGATCTGGCTTAAAGCGGATGCTGGAGGTTGGGTGGAAAGCCTGGAAGCCCAGGTCTTGGGATTCACTCCTCCTCTTCCCCTCAGTGCTCCGTGAGGTGTGGGCGAGGCCAGCGGAGCCGGCAGGTGCACTGTGTTGGAAAAAATGGTGATGAAGTGAGCGAGCAGGAGTGTATGTCGGGGCCTCCCAAGCCCCCCAGCAGAGAGGCCTGTAACATGGGACCCTGTATCACAGCCTGGTTCCACAGCGACTGGAGTTCCAAGGTGGGTCCCACACCTCCTTCATCAACTCCCAGGTCCCTGATCACCCAGGACATTCTCAGGCCCTCTCCAACACAGTTCAAGAAACATTTGCTAACTGCTAGATACTGCTGACACTAGGAACTTGGGAGAAAATGGAGGAAAATTACACTAGGGTCCTGGTCTTTGGATCTTCTTACCTGGCTGATGTCCATGAATCCAAGACCCCTGGGGCTTGCCCTAATTCCTAAGATCAGGACCCAGGACACTTCCAGTCCCTGCCTCCCTGTCCCTATCAGCCTCCTATCACAGAGTCCACTCTCCTCCTGGACAGTGCTCAGCTGAGTGTGGGACAGGAATCCAGCGACGGTCAGTGGTCTGCCTCGGGAGTGGGGAGACCCATGGAGCCAGCCAGGTGGAAGCTGAGGTTGAGGCCCGTGAGCAGAGCTGTCCACCAGGAAGTCGCCCTCCTGACATGCGTGCTTGCAGTATGGGACCCTGTGAAGTGACATGGTGCTGGTACACAGGGCCCTGGGGTGAGGTGAGTCAAAAGAACTGGTAGTGGAGCAGGCTGGGAATGAGGGGTTGCTGGTTCCAGTGAGGAATTGGTCCCCATATCCTTCATCCTTGGCCCCCCCCCCCCATCAGTGCTCCTCAGAGTGTGGCTCTGGCACGCAGCGTAGAGACATCATCTGTGTGTCCAAACTGGGGACAGAGTTCAACGTGACTTCTCCTAGCAACTGTTCCCATTTGCCCAGGCCACCTGCCCTGCAGTCCTGTCAAGGCCGGGGCTGCCAGGACCAATGGTTTTCTACACCCTGGAGTCCGGTAAGTGCCTGGCTCCCAGGTCCTGCTCAGCCTGGACCTCCAGAGAAAGGAGCGTTCTCTCTCACTGCATCCCCTCCAGGTCTCTAGGTGCACCAGGATAAACCCAGCTGAGGCTTAACATTTCCCATGCCCTGTGGACTTGGAGGACAGGTGGATCCTCTCCATTTAGGATTTCATAATGACTCAGGGGAGCCCCACCCCTTTCACAGAGAAAAGAGGCTGTCTGGGGTTAGGGAGGCACCTGGGGCACAGCAAGGATCTGATATGACAGCTGGTTCTCTCCAGTGTTCTCGCTCCTGCCAGGGGGGCATGCAGACAAGGGAGGTCCAGTGCCTGACTGCCAACCAGACCCTCAGCATCCGTTGCCCTCCTCACCTTCGGCCCTCTAAGAAACGACCTTGTAACAGCCAGCCCTGCAACCAGCATCCTGGTAACAATCCCCAGCCCAGCCTCTCCCCCACAGAGTGGAGAGTTCATTGAATGTGGGTGGAGAAGGGAAAGGATCGTGTGAGGGGACAACATACCTCCAGAGATGCTTGGTAACCCTCGTGCCCACTGACCTCTTTCCTCAGATGAGCGGTGCAAAGACAGCTCTCCACATTGCCCCCTGGTGGTAAAGGCCCGGCTCTGCGTCTACCCCTACTACACAGCCACCTGTTGCCGCTCCTGCACCCATGTCCTGGAGCCGTCCTTCCCGGAACCTGCCTGAAATGGGCCCAAGAGAACCTCTCCTCATGGTTTTCTCATGCTACTAGTGGTCACTCATCCACAAGCCCACTTTGTAACCCCAGCTCTCCAGCTGCCCTAATCTCACTCACCAGGGTTGGTTGAGGGTGGCAAGATGACTGACAGTGATTTTGAAGACATTTGTTAGGTCTGTGTGGTAGTGTGATGGTGTGTGTGCGTGTATGCCCCAAATGTGTATCTGGGCCTGCAGAGATGTGTGTGTGTGCTCATACATGTGCATAACCTATCAAAAAGGAATTACACAGCAGAATGAATGGGGAAAGGTAATTAAGGCCTGTTCCCCTTGAGACTTCTAGATGGAGAGGAAAGCAAGTTAGCAGCTCCTTGCTAATCTGAGCTGGTGTGCTCTCTCCATTAAGCCCAACGTTGTGCCCTAAACCTCATGTCTCATATCCCTGGTCTCACACCTTAGAAACCACCCTTTTGTCCTTGGAACCCCTAGTCTAATATCTCTATTCTGACCTCTCATAATTGGCTACAGATCCCTGGGTGGCACAAGCGGTTTGGGCTCAATTTCTAACCTAAAGGTTGGTGGTTTGAACCCACTCAGCAATGCTGCAAAAGAAAGTCCTGATGATCTGCTTCTATAAAGACTAGTCAAGAAAACCCTGTGGAGCAATTCTACTCCGTCTCACATGGGGTTGCCATGAATTGAAATGGATTCTAAGGCAACTTTTTGTATGTGGGGCAAGGGTGTAGGCCACTGCCAATCCTGCCTTACCCCAGTGAGGCAGAATGTGGGGAAAAAATTACAATATTACTTTACTCCTTGCACCCTACTCCCTACCTTCTAAAATGGTCCCCATCCAGAACTAATTTATTCTTTATTAAAGATGATTATGACAAATGAGAAACAGGCTCTTCATTCTTCTCATGGAAACCCAAATTATTTAGGACCATTAGAGCAGGGTGAGTTCAAAGTGAAGGGTGGAAAGGGGAACAGAATTTGGAGCCCAGGTGATTAGAGTTTGGGCCCAGAAGGGCTACTGGAATAAGTTCAAATCACCTTTGGTGAATATCCTACGACTTGCAAGGTAGTCATTGACCACTAGAGGTCACTACTTCTCCCAATTTAGGTATTAGTGGGTGTTTGGGTCCAGGGCCTACAGAGGGCTTCTTGGTAGGGGTAAGCTTTCTGTAAAGGTGCTTGGAATTTAGTAGGCCTTTCAATTGAGGACTAAGCTAAATGGCAACTGGCTTTCATTTCTTTGGCCCTGCTTTCCTGCCTCCTCAAGGCTTTCTGCTATTACCAATTTTCTTACTAAACTTAGTTTATTACTTTTCATGGAGTTGGGGTAAGAGAAGTTATCTCCAACTACCCCCCACCCAAATCCCTTTCTGGAGTCCTGGTGTGGCACTAGACCACAAGGTTGGTTTGAATCGCAGAGTCGTACTTCAAACTCACCAGCCGCTCCTAGGAAACTCTTTTCAGGGTTGCTGTGAGTCAGAACCAACTCAAGGGCACTTAACAACAAAACCCCTTTCTGCCGGAAAAGGCAGGAGGAGGAGCTTGGCCTGGCTCTAGGGAACTCAAAGAGGGCCGAGGGAGGAGCCAAGGCAGTACTGGATGTCCTGCCAAAGACGCATTCCTCTGAGCTGTCTCACCCTGTCTCTCCCTCCTCCACCCCATCCTTGCTAATTTCTTTTCTCAAGGTAAATAACTTGCTAGAGGTGGTGTGAGAGGAGAGTGTCTCTTCTATAATACATATCCTTTCTCTGACCTCTAAAATTCTGAGGTCCGAGATGCTGTGTCTGGAAGCAGCACTTCCCAAGAGTCCCGAATCTAGGGAGGGGAGAGGGTGCAACAGATTCAGATCCCTCTCTCCACTGACAGTATCCCTCTGCCCTTCTCTGTACCTTCCCAGGGTCGGCAAAGTAAGACCTTTCATTAACCAAGGGCCTTACTGTAGTTTAATTAGTGACTACTGTTTCCTGAGCACACCTAGCCCCCACGAGGAGACATTGTTTCTTTAGTAGAAAGGTCTCTGCTACTCATATTGCTTGTTGCCTTGGCATTCAGATTTGCCCTAGGATGGAAGGGGGTGAGACTGAAGAAATTGGGAAACATCTTGGGAGAGGAAGGAGACCAAAGGAATGGAGGGAAAGGAAAATGAAACTGACTAGCTTGCAGAAGGAGGTGTAGAAAGGAAGTACAAACCAAAGCCCCATCTCAGTGTCTCTGTCCAGCCTCAGAGGGGGCCGTCACACAATGTGCTCCTCACTTGGGTCAACCTGTAAGGGGAATCAGGAGTGGGGAACCACAGAAGTGGGACCAGAGCCAATCCTTGGACTTCAGTACATACTGAAGACTGAAGGCGAAGCCCTTCAACTAAGAGAGGAGTGGCAATGAATGGCTGGGGCCCTCCCATCGATTCCTGGAAGCTGCAGGCTGGGCGGAGGCCCCAGCTCAGCTGACTTCCCCACAGTGCCCTTCCCCCGCTCAGGGCCTCTCTGGGCTGTTGCTGGGCAGCTTTGGAGTTAGCCTGAGCCTAAGAACCAATCACTGGTGGGGAATACAGCCACAGCCCCTCTTAGGGTACCCCCAGCTTCAGCATCTCCTTTTTCTTTCTGTTGGTCCCTGAGCTCCCTTCACAGCCTGAGTCTGGCTTTTCAGGGCATGAGCTCTAGTCTGGGGGTTTGCCTCCCTTTTCCTTCCCCATTTTAAAGCTAGCATTCAGTGCAGCCCCTAGGACTCCTTCCTCTGGTGACTGATGTCAGTAGGGGGTCAAGGTGGAAGTTCACAGGAAGGGGAACCTGACCCTAAGTAACTCCTTTTCCTGGCCCCTTAAAAGGGAGTAAGTGTGGCCAGACACTGCTTTGCTGACTTCTGTAACCCTCTAGAGGAGCCTGGGAGAGAGGAAGCTACAACTCAATGACAGGAATATGTGGTGGAGGGGACCCTAGGTTTGGTACATTGAAGGGAGTTTGGGGAAGGACTCGGAGGAACTGGACCCTCTCTCCACCCCCTGGATAATTGAGAATGGGGAAGGTGGTGAAAAGAACCATCTTGAATACATAAGAGAGATCCAGTGGCAAAAGACCAGGAAAGTTGTTAAGGGCTCCTCATTTCTCAAGGTCTGGGGGGTTCTCTGTGTGAGTCTCTAGTGTTCAACTGAGCGAGGATTCCTCTCCTGGCTTCCCCAGGGTAAATACCCTGTTTAAACTACAAATCTTCTGACTAAATTTAGCTCCTAGACTTCCCCGAGCCCTAGGCCTTCCTGTAACCAGAGGTTCACAGCTGCTGGGGTGGGTCTGGTGGAGAGTTTTAACATACCTTTCACCTCAACTTGTCTTAGAAGAAACCTCTTGCAACTAGAAGTGAAGTAGAGCCCAGGAACCCAGTTGCTGGCCCAGAGCATGAGTGTCTCAGCCTTAAGCCACCCTCACTCAGGAGACCTGTTAAGAGGAGAATTATGGTTGGAAGATCTAGACAGACATGAGGGTGGAGGGAGAAAAACTGGATGGTGAGGACAAAAATGCTAGGAGAAGCTCCCCTCCTGATTCTTTCCAGCCAGATCCTCTTTCGTTTCTTGCTTTCACCCTCCTCTCCAGTTTTAAATAGAGATTTTTATTTTAACTCAAGAGACCTCTCCTTTTCTTGAAACATTGTGCTGGAATAGAGATTCTAAATTTTGGTGTTTTGGGGTGGTGGGGTGGTGGAGGAGGAGCTGGTTCTTACTCTCCTACCAATACTGCTGGTGTGGAGCTGTAGGATAAGCACTGGACTGCTAACCCTAAGACTGGCAGTTAGATGGACACACACCACCACTAGCTAGAATCCATTTCTGGTACTGGGTGGGGAAGTTACAGCAGAGGGGGTTTATTTGTCAAGGTAGGTGATGAAGAGGTGTCAACTTAAAGGGCAAATTGGAAGCACCTTCTACAGGAAGTTGAAAGCCTCAGGAAAGTACCTAAGTCTAAGTCTGTCAACAAGAGTGGGTTAACCTGAAACTAGCCAGTACCAATCCTGAATGTAATATTGGACTCAGAGACAGGAGATTGGGAGACACTCAGCAGGAAGGCCTTTCAAGGCTGAAGTTTGAAAGTAGAAAGGATTTGAGGAAGGAATGAAAAGACTAAACACAAAGTGAAAGGAAAGGGGACTCCAGCATGAGACACAGCAGTCAGTTGAAGGTGAGGTAGGGTGATGGCTGGGAATAAGATGGACCTGAACATGAGAAGCTTGGGAAAGAACCACAGTAGTTAGGGGAGAAAAACCCAAATCCATTGTCATGGAGTTGATTCAGACTCATGGCGATCCTTTAGGACAGAGTAGAACATCCCCATAAGGTTCCCAAAGCAGAATCTTGACTGCCACATCTTTTTCCTGTGGAGTGGCTGATAAGTTTAAACCACCAACCTCGAATGGAACATTTAACCACTATGCCAACATGGCTCCTAGTTAGACAAAGGATGGATTCAATTTAAGGAAGGTCCCAGCTTAGGGGAGGGTAGTGGTGAGCCTTGCCTGAATGTCTTTAAAGAGCTCTTCAGAATTCTGAGTGAAGAGTGAGAGGAAAAAAAACTAAAAAAGAGGACATGGTCACTTAGAAAAAGGAGCAGCCTGTATCCCTGAAACTCTCCCCCTCCCGCTTAATGGGGAGATTTCAGGGTTCATCTGTGCGAGAAACCAAGGCACCCCTTTTTTCTTTCATCATTAGCTCCCTCCCTTCCTTCCTATTGATTCTCAGTTGCTTGTCTCCTTCATCACATAATCCTTTTTAGTTCTAGTACAGGGATGGGACATTCTCTAAATGTCCAAGTAGTAAATAATTCTGTGGCAGTAGCCATAGACAATATGTAAATAAATGGGTCTGTCTGCAATAAAACCTTTATTTGTTGTTGTTGTTAAGTGCCATCGAGTCAGTTCCGACCCACAGCAACCCTTACAGGGTTTCCAAGGCTGTAAATCTTTATGGGAGCAGAACGTGTCATCTTTAGGACAGTAAAATTTGAATTTCATAAAAATTTCATGTCACAATTACTACACTTTAGAATTTTTTCCGAACATTTAAAAAATCACTTGTGGTTAGCAGTCCAGTGCTTATCCTACACGGCCACACCAGGACTCTGTATTAGTAAATTTTGTTAAGTGCCGTAGAGTTAGTTCCAACACAGTGACCCTGTCTGTATAGGGTTTCCGTGGAGCAGCTGGTGAGCTTGAACCACCGACCTTGCAGTTCAACCAGATTTGCAGTCTGGTGCATTAACCCACAGCACACCAGGACTCCATTATCAGTATATTGTTGTTGTTGTGTGTTGTGGAGTTGGTTCAGACTCATAGCGACCCTATACAGGGTTTCTGAGGCTGTAAATCTTTACAGAAGCAGAAAGCCTCATCTTTCTCCCGCGGAACAGCTGGTAGTTTTGAACTGCTGACCTTAACAGTTCGCAGCCCGATAAGAGTATGTTAAATTAAAAGGTTCTAGTGGGTTAAACCTTAGGCAGAGTCCTGGTGTGGTACTGAGGCTAATGCACTGGACTGAAAAGTCAGCTTGAACCCCAAGGTTGGTAGTTCAAGCTTCCCTGCCGCGCCTTGAAAACTGAGTCTGAACTGACTTAAGAGTCATTTAACAAGTGGTTATGCCTTGGGTTGTTCGTTTGGGTGAACTAGAAGACCTGGTGGCACTGTGGGTCTGGTGTTGGGCTGCTAACCTCAAGGTCGACAGTTCAAACTCACCAGCTGCCTTGCAGGAGAAAGGTAAGGCTATCTCGCTCCTGTAAAAATTCAGTCTCGGAAACCCTATGAGTCAGAATTAACTTGATGGCAGTAAGATTGGCTTTGGATTGGTTGCTTGAATTACTGTTCTGTCCTGTCACAGGAGGTCCGGCTTGTGTCTACTTCGGGCCTTAAAGGACAGCTGTGGTTGTGTACCATCCTGTGGGTACCGACTCTCATAGTGATCCTGTATAGGGTTTTCAAGGCTATACAACTTTACAGGAACAGAAAGCCTCATCTTTTTGCCATGGAGTGGCTGGTAGATTTGAACTGCTGACCTTGATCCACTGTTGTTAAGTGCAGTTGAGTCGGTTCCAACTCATAGCATCCATGTATAGGGGTTCCGAGGAGCAGCTGTGAGTTTGAACTGCTGATATTATGCTTTGCAGTCCAATGCTGATTCTGTTGTTGTTGTTGTGTGCTGTGGAGTTGGTTCCAACTCATAGTGACTCTGTACAGGGTTTCTGAGGCTGTAAATCTTTACAGAAGCTGAAAGCCTCATCTTTCTCCCGCGGAGCAGCTGGTTTCAAACTGCTGACCTTGCGGTTCACAGCCCGATTCGTAACCACTACTCTACCAGAGCTCCTTTGTAGTGCCACTAGACCGTTTTAATTTAATATATCATCTACTGATGGCACTGCAGGATAGGCACTGGATTAGTAACCACAAGGAAACATTACATAGCCTTGGAATGTTTTCCTTCTCCCAGGAAATTTAACAACTTAAAAATAGCTAAGTAAATACTTAAGGAATATTTCCTGAAATTCCTCATGCTTATATAATGTAGTTCAAGTTTTGTATATAGAAGGGGCTTCAAAAAGGTTGTGATAAAATGGAATTAAGGTAATGGGAAATCCATGAACTTATGTATATATGAGTTCTGGTGTGTCGCTGTGGGTTAATGTGCTGGATTGCAGTCAGTTTGAACCGCAACGTTGGTGGTTCAAGTTTACCAGTTGCTCCTTAGTAACCCTATACAGGGTCGCTATGGGTTGGGACTGACTCAACGGCATTTAACAACAT
>NW_006408560.1:7190048-7195617 GCF_000296735.1 Chrysochloris asiatica
TCATCCTCTTCCTCCAGTTCTGGGGGCGTCGAAGGTAGTGACCCGTCCGTACCGGGGACATTACTGGCCTCCCCGACCCGCCCCAGCAGAGGAAGCACAGCCGGCCGCTTCCCGAGTGGCTCCGGCTCGTACCCGTCCAGCTCCTCTTCGGGCGACATGATGGCGTCGGCGGCCAAGGCTTCCATCTCCTCAGGCGACGCGCGGCGAGTGGCCGCAAAGAACGTCGGCCTCGCGGGGGTCGCGGTGACGTCGGGGCCTTCAGCGCCAATGGGCGCCTTCCGCGCGACCCTCAGGCCCTTTGGCACGAGAGGAGCGGCCCGGGGGTTCTCGCCGGCGCTTCCGCCACTTACCGCGCCGGCTTCCCCTGCCCCTACCTCTCTGTGGGTCGAGGCCTCCTTTCCAGAAGTCGAAAGTCGCCCTCCAGGCGTGGAGGCACCGCCGCCGGTACCCAACCCGGGCCCCGCCCCCAAGTAGAGGTTGAGTCCTATTACCGCGTTTTTCTTCAAGCCGAACATAGCCACCTTCTGTATGAAAAAAAAAACTGAGGGGGAAACACCGGCTCCTTACTGGAAGGAAGCGGAAGTGCGGAGTGAGAGAAGCGTTTCTAGTTCGCGATTATAGGGCCAGGCCTACGCGATGGCGTCAGCGACGACGTCCGTACTAGTGAAAAGAGGCGGATGCTTCCGGAGTTCGCAAACCGCACTACTCGCCTGCTCTGGGTGGGGGCGCGACGGCGGTTATGTAACGCCGGGTCCCTGCTCGCGGTTACGGAGTCTGGCACCGTGTTACACTGCGGGGTTCCTCGAAGCTTCTAATTCTTTATTTGCAAGCGTATTTTTGCCTTTGTACCAGAGCTTGTTTTTTTTTTCATACCAAAGTCTGCATCAGTGGATCACCCAGATTGCGAAAGGGCGTGGGGGAGGGGATTCCTCATGGCTGTTGCAAGGCAAGGGGCCTATGGTTATTTTGCACATTAGCAGCTCTCTACTTGCACTGCAACAATACTGGGCTGCCCTAGAAAACCACTTATATATAAATTGACTAAAGGAAGTACTACTGTCCCACTTAAACTAGTCCTTTCTTGGTACTTGCCATATGCATTCCATCCCGTCTGCCCCAAGCAGCCTTGTTGGCACAGTGGTTAAAGTGATCGACTGCTAAACAAAAGTTTGGTTGTTCACGCCTACCAGCTGTTAATGTGGGAGAAAGATGTGGTGGTATGCTTCCTAAGATTTACAACTGTGAAAATCCTCTGGGGTAGTTTGACTCTATCCTAGGATCACTATAAGGAGCTCTGGTAGTGTTGTTGTTCCTTAGGTGCCATCAAGTTGGTACCGACCCATAGCGACCTTGTGCACACTACTCTATCCTGGGCCAAACTCACTACTGTTGCCACACTTGAGTCCATCAATACTGCCACTTGGCCATTCCATCTCGTTGGGGGGTCTTCCTCTTTTTCTCTGACCGTCCACTGTGTCAAACATGATATCCTTCTCCAGTGACTGATTCCCCCTGACAAAATGTCCAAAGTATGAGAGACGAACTTTGGCCATCTTGGCTTCCAAGGAGCACTCTGGCTGCATTTCTTCCAACACAGATCTGTTGGTTCTTTTGGCAGCCCATCGCACTTTGAATATTCTTCTCCGACACCATAACTCAAAAGCGTCAATTCTTCTATGGTCTTCCTTATTCACTGTCCAACTTTCCCATGCATATGAGGTTATTGAAAAGACCAAGGCTTGGGTCAGACACACCTTAGTCCTCAAACTGACATCTTTGCCCTTCAACACTTTAAAAAGGTCTTATGCAGCAGATTTGCCTAATGCAATACGTCCTTTGATTTCTTGACTGCTGCTTAAATATGGAAGGAATACAGAGTCCCTGTACCAAAAAGAAATGGTTAAAGGTCAGTCATTTAAAAGCGGTATCATGTGACCAAGAACTGATGGTATTGAAGAGTCTAAGCTGAATATATCATGGAAAAACAAGGTTCCAGAACTGACAGGATACAAATTGAAATGTTTTAAAAAAGTGGTGCTACACTGGAAGCACGCACTAGTCTATGCCAAGAAAGATGGAAAACAGTTTCTGTATTTGTACCCATTCCAAAGAAAGGTCTCAATTATCTAATGGAAATTATCTAACAGTATCATTAATTCACATGTAAGTAAAATTTTGCTGAAAATAAAAACATTTGCAGCAGTACATTGACAGGGAGCTGCCAGAAATTCAAGTTGGATTTAGAAGAGAATATAGGTGAGGGATATCATTGCTGATATCAGATGGATCTTGGCTGAAAGCAGAGAATACCAAAAAGATTTCCTATGCAAAAGCATCCAACTGTATGAATCATAACAAACTATGGATAACGTTGAGGAGAATAGGAATTCCAAAATATTTAATTGTGCTCATACAGAACCTGCACGTAGAACAATAGGCAGTCATTCAAATAGAACAAGGGGATTCCAAAGCAGAAAAGATGTGTGTCAAGGTTGTATTCTTTCACCAGACTTATTTGAGCTGTATGTTGAGCAAATAATCTGAGAACCTGGAGTATATGAAGAAGACCAAGACATTAGGATTGGAAGAAGGCTGATTAATAACCTGTGATATGCAGATGGAACAACCTTGCTTGCTAAAAGCAAAGAGGACTTGAAGCATTTGCTGATGAAGATCAAAGAATACAGTCTTCAGTATGGATTACAACACAGTGTAAAGAAAACAAAAATACAACTGAACCAATAGACAATATCATGATAAACAGAAAATATTGAAGTTGTCAAGGATTTCATTTTACTTGGATCCAGTCAACACTCATGGAAGTAGTAGTCAAAAATCAAATGAGGTATTGCATTAGGCAAATCTGCTGCAAAAGACCTCTTTAAAGTGTCAGAGAGCAAAGCTATCACTTTGAGGAAAAAGTGTACTTGACGCAAACCATGGTATTGTCCATCGTTTCATATGCACATAAAAGCAGGACAATGAATAAAGAGGATTGGAAAAGAATTGATTCATTTGAATTATAGTGTTGGAGAAAAATATTGAAAATATCATGGGCTGTCAGAAGAACAAACAAATTTGTCTTGGAAAAGGTATGAATGCTCCATAGAAGCCAAATGGGGAAGCTTCGTTTCATGAACTCTGGCCATGTTATCAAAGAAGGACCAGCCCCTGGAAAAGGACATCATTCTTGGTCAAGTAGTGGGTCAGCCAAAAAGAGTAAGACTTTCAATGATATGAATTGACACAGTAACTGCAATAATGGGCTGAAAATGGAGACGATTATAGTGTTGGTACAGGACTAAACAGTGTTTCATTCTGTTGTACACAGGGTTGCTATAAGTCAGATCCAGTGTGATGACAACAACAGCAACAACAACAGATAGGATGGAAAGAAGCATTCATGAATAAGTATAACAAAAATAAGAAATGGTTGCTCTATTCAAGGAAGTGTTAATCTTACATAGCAATTAACCATAATGTGAGATGGAATATTTGCTCTACACAAGGCTTCAACAATGTAGTATTTGGAGATGAAAGGTTGCAAAATTTACCTTTGGCTGGGAGAGCTAATGAAGGTTTTATGGGAGAGGTAGCTGTTTTTGCTGGGCTTTCTAAAATATGATTTTATCAAATAGTGGAAGGAGAGAGATTGAGGTACTAGCAAGAGCCAAGGCTTTTCCTTTTCAGAGGCTGAAAAAGGAAATATATTGCAAGTTTTAATTTAAATTTATAGCCAGAAAGCTAAGTGTCCAATGATCCTATTGCATTACTTTAAACAATTCACTCTCTTGTATTCCAAGGAGACTATTGCACACCTTGTATTCTGTTCTCAAGCCTCCAATATTGTCTTCTTCCTTACCACTCTTCACTGATGACTTACTTCACTGAAGAAACGGAAGCAACAGAAAAAAATGACCTCATTTTCCACCACTAAATCTGCTAATTGACTCGTTCTATTTCCATTCCCTCTGCCTTTCCTATGGTTAAAACAAACGAACCTTCCTTGCTATGTAATACCAATCTCTTCATTTGTGCATTGGATCTCATCTCCTTTGCTTACTTAATTACTTGCAGTTATCCCTTTATATTCCTGCATCATTAATTTCTCCCTCTCTACTAAACCATTCCCATCAACATAAAACTTGATATTCTACCTCACATCCTTAAAAAGTCTCCCTAAAATCTCCTCCCCTTCTAATTTCGTTGATGCTCTCCTTCATAGCAAAAACCATCAATTCTCTCACCATTTTCCTCTTAAACGCATCACAATCAAGCTTTTATTCCCACCACTCCACTGAAACTATTCTTGTCAAAGCCCGTCAATGACTCTTATATGCTTAAGTTTCAATGGTCAATTTGTAGTCCAAATTTTACTTGCTCTCTTAGCGCTATTTGACATGATCACTTCCTTCCTAAAACACTTCTTGTGTCATCCAGGGCACCACACTATCCTGGTTTTCCTTTTTTAAAAAATTTTTACTGTGAATACATTTATCCTATCGTATTTTGTTTCATTGCAATGATCACAATCCTCTGCATGCATCATCAAACAACCAAAGGGTACAACCCACACGCCTGCCCCCTAGCCGCCAGCATACAGCCCCTCTCCCTCCCTGAGTCCAGAGTCCCCAGCCACTCATTCTGTCCATGTCATCATTTCTGCCTCCATCCCTGGTGTCACTGCTTCCCCAACAGGGTCGCTTTTCTCTCTTGATGGTTCCAGGGATCTCTGCTCCTGGACTGTAAAATCTGCCACTCCCCTCCTTTTGTTACCAAACATTTACATTTACCTTTCCACTGTCAGACCTGATAGCAATCATTCCCTATTGAACCACAGGAGTCCTTTCCCCCTCACCTTTTATCAACCCCCTCCAGACAGGTTGGGAAAAATTCAGTGGAGATTCTACCTTTCCCTGTATCCTATGGAGCTAGGTTCCCTATTGAAAGCTTGTAACCCAGTCACTTCTTGCCTTTGTAGTCCCCCCATTTTGGGTTGCCAATGTCTAAGTTCCCCATCCCTGTCGACCCTGTGTACCATGGGGGTGGGAATGATCCTCATTGTAGAGATTTGTCTGCTCCTTTGTCATACTGCATCCACAAGCATAGGTTGAGTTCATCCACTTGTAGTGGGTTACTCTTTATTTCCCCCCCCCCCTCTTCTTTCTTCCTCTAGTTGTGTTCTGATCATCCAGCCATTGATGCCAGGTCAAATGGGTACTATCTGTGAGTGTGGGTGTTCTTGTGCATCTCCTCTCACTTCATATCAGCTGGATGCTTCACACTCCGTTCTAGTCTTCTGGGGCCATGTCCCTGCCCCTGGGTGCAGAGGTCCCCAGGTCTTGTCATACTGCTGGTTAACCAGGTCTCAATCCTGGTTTTCCTTACTGGCTTACTCTTCAATTTTGGTCATCTCCTTGCTAGAAGTCCACTTGATGAGACAATAGTTTCCTGCTTCCCTACTAATGCATGACCTAATGCAGAATTCCATTATAGGGATGAATTTGAATATTTACTAACATGGGATATATAATGGTTAGAAAAGTAGGATTGTTGTTGTTGTCAGGTG
>NW_006408560.1:7195717-7203682 GCF_000296735.1 Chrysochloris asiatica
CAGAGCAGCTGGTAGTTTCGAACCGCTGACCTTAAGGTTCGCAGCCCGATTCGTAACCACTACGCTACCAGAGCTCCTTAAACATGGGCTTATGTAGCATAATAAAGCAACAAGTATTACTAGTTGAGTCAGTTTTTCCTAAGACAGATTTTACTAGCACTCTCCAAGATGTGTTATGGTTGTTGTTGTTAAGTGCCTTCGAGTCCAACCCATAGTGACCCTGTATAGCGTTTCCAAGCTGCAGTTGATGAGCTTGAACCACCGACCTTGAAGTTCAAAGGACTGTGCAGTCTGAGGCATTAGCCCACAGCACACCAGGACAGCCTTTTTGTGTTTTTTTAATGTTTTATTATGAATTATGTAATATTTTACATAGAACATTAGTTTTACATTCATCCTACCATGTATCGTTTCATTGCCATGGTTACAATTCCCTCCATGCATCATCAACCAACCAAAGAGTTACACCCTACAAGCCTGCTGCCCCCCAGTCATCAGCACACAGCCCCTTTCCCTGTGTCTAAACTAAAGTCCCCAGCTGCTCTCTCTCTCCTGGTCATTGTCTCTGCCTCCACCTCAGGCATCACCACTGCTTCTATGGGTAGGGTCCTGCTCTCTGCTCTTCTCCCCTTCCTGGTCCCAGGGACCTCTGCTCCCAGACAGCAAAGTTAATCACTCCCTGTCTTTTGCTACAAAACGTCTAACTTTACATTTCCAACCCTCACAATCAGTCCGGATAACTATTATTCACTATTGTATCACAAGAGACCTATCCGCATTTCCTTTCATCAGCCCCGCCTAGACAGATTGGATACCACTCACTGGAGAGTCTACCTTTCTCTTAGCCCTCTAGATCTAGGTTCCCTCTTGAAAGCTTGTAAGCCAAGTCACTTCTTGCCTTTGAAGCTCCCCCATTTTGGGTATCAAATGTTGCCCATCCCTGTCTACTCTGTGTATGGAGGGGTGGGAATGATCCTTGCTGTAAAGATTTGTCCCCTCTTTTGAGCTACTGCATCCACAGGTGTAGGTCAAGTTCATCAAACTGTATCAGATTACTCTTTTTTTCCTCTTCTTTCTTCTGGTTGAGCTCTGATCATCCAGTCATTGAAGCCAGGTCAAGTGGGTATCATCTGCAAGTGTAGGTGTTCTTATGCATAGGCCCTCTCTTATCAGCTGGACGCTTCACTCTCCACTCTAGTCATCTGTGGCTATGTCACTGACTCTGGGCCCAAGAGTCCTCAAGTCTTGCCACACTTCTGGCCAACCAGGTCTCCACCCGGGTTCACAGGAGTCTATTGAACGTTGTAGGGCTTAGCTTGCAGCTTCATTGCTGTTTTTCCCTCACTTCCCCTTATTGGTGACGAACGTGGTCACCAATCAGAGCATGTATTCTCATTGAGTCTTAGTCTTGGAAGGGGGTTTGCTCTGAGGGGACCCAACCACTTGCCTTGATGTCTCCTGGGCAAGCAACTTGCTTGTTCTTGTAGTAATGTTGGTCTGCCTATATTGTTTTGTATTTTTCCTGTCGGTCTGTCTTTCAAGAAGTATCTTCTGTTCCAGGATAGCCTTTTAAATTTACTAACACTGCTCTATCCTTCATGAATCAGAATGAGGAAGGAAAGACAGCTCCATTTTGGTTCAGACCAGACCCAACTACTAAATTTTCAAGCAAGAAAAGTGGCAAGGAAGTAGGTAACCAACCAATAACAAACTTCTGCAGAGCTGTTGTTTCTTGGCTGAAAACAAGTCACCTCATTTCACACACACACACACACCTCATTTCGACATGTTGTTTCCTTCTTTCTCTAATGAGGGATTTCTGAGAAATGAAAAAACATCACCTCCCACAGCCTCAGTCTGCATTTTTTTTTAAATGATGAAGAGGAGGGAGGAAGAGGAAAGGAATATATTGCTTAATATAGTAACAAACTGAAACTTTTGTTAGAGCCATTGAGTTGGTTCTGACTCATAGCCACCCTCCTATGTACAACAATATGAAATTACTCCTACTGGCCTGTAGCATCCTCACAATTACTGCTGTTTAAGCCCACTGTTGAGTGGCTTCCTCTTTTTCACTGACCTTCTACTTTACCCCAAAATTTATAGGGTGTTCTAAAAAGTAAAATTCACCACCACCGAGTATATCCTTTGGAGTCCTGGTATGGCACTGTGGGTTAATGTGCCAGACTGCAAAGCCATTTGAACTGCAAGGTCAGTGGTTCAAGCTCACCAGTCACTCCTTGGAAACTCTATGCAGGGTCGCTATGGGTCAGAACCGACTTGATAGCACTTAACAACAAGTGTACCCTTTAAGGAGCTCTGGTAGAGTAGTGGTTACGAATCAGGCTGTTAACCTCAGGGTCAGCAGTTCGAAACTATCAGCTGTTCTGCTGTAGAAAGAGGAGGCTTTCTGCTTCCATAGATTTATAGCCTCGGAAACCCTGTACAGGGTCATTATGAGTCAGAACCGACTCCACAGCACATAACAATAATAACAATTGTACCCTTTACCTCCAGTGTGCCTCACCTTTCCTTAGATCAAGGCTTTCAAATGTCAAAAAGACCTCTTTTCTCAGGAAATTTCAGTTAACAAAGCCGTGAAACCTAACAGCTGCTCCCTGGCAGCAGCCTAGCAATCTCCCCTCCCCCCATTCCACAGAAGACAATGATGGATGGGAATTGCTCCACGTAGCCTAAAGCACCAGGTGAGGGAAGGTAGGAATGCTTGGTAAGATAGGGAAATAGAGATTTCAGGAATTGAATACTATGGAAGCTGTTTCCCAGGGAGATCCTCCCTGCAAATCTGAATATCTGACTCTTAGTCCTGGTGTGGTGCTGTAGGATAGACCCTGGAAGGTTGCAAGGTTGGTGGGTCAAAGCTATTAGCCACTATGGGTCACTGAGTCAGAACTGACTTGACAGTACTTAACGAGAAGAAATGTGCAGCAAAGCTTCTGAAACTCTCTTCCTTCTGGATAGCAAAATTAACTTTTTTTTCTTCAAAAGGGTACGTACAGCATTGAAGGTGTTTATCTAAATAAAGCAGAAAACTCATCTAATGTGGAAATGAAATCCAACAGTTTAAATTTTCTTTTCCTAGTCTGCTTCTTTGGCTCTTTCCCAGCACACCTTGTTCCAAGCTAACTTGAATAAACATACAAGTGATCACGAGGGTGGAAAGGACACAAAGTGGAGGTGGTGAAATTCTGAATGGAATGCAGTCCCAGCTAGTTAGGGGCCCAGACTGAGACCTCTGGCACTGGCTTGTGGATTTTATACAAGAGACGCCAAAACAATGAGCTCATGGACAAGAATGCAGTCCATGGTGAAGTCAGAACAAACTGGTTTTTAATCAGAATGAGAATAGCAGTAATGGCATCTCCCACAGGGAAGAGGATAGGGAAAGTGGGCACTGTCATCCAGTATCTTGGGGTAAAATAACTTTTGGAAGCTACCCCTTACTAAAAGTGTTCTGCAGCAAGCATAGAACTTCCAGGCAGGCCTATATGCAAAAATGGTTTCCTTCTTGTCTAAGTGAACCTGGGTGAGTGAAGGCAAGATGTGTTATCCTGTTGTTGTTAGGTGCCATCGAGTCGGTACTGATTCACAGGGACCTTATGCTATTGTTGCCACGCTGGAGTCCATCAATGCTGCCACCTATCCTAGGTACTCTTAAAATTATAAGGGCAATTTAACTCAAAATTTTTGGTCAATGCTTTAACATGATAAAGGAAATAATCCACACTGCGTATTTCCTAAGGAGCCCTGGTAGCCTAGTGGGTTGTGCACTGGGCTGCTAACCACAAGGTCAGCAGTTTGAATCCACCAGTCACTCCGTGGGAGAAAAATGAGGTTTCTGCTCCCATATTTTGTTAAGCGCCATCTTGTCGATTCCAACCCACAGTGACCCTGTATAGGGTTTCCAAAGAGCAGCCCTTGAGCTTGAACATCGACCTTGCAATTCAAATGACTCTGCAGTCTGACACATTAGCCCACAGCGCCACACCTGGACTCCATTCAGACCCATAACGACCCTGTATAGGGTTTCCAAGGAGCAGCTGGTAAACTTGAACCACTGACCTTGCAGTTCAAACAGCTTTGCAGTTGGGCTCATTAACCCACAGCACCACACCAGGACTTCACCCCATAAATATTTACGGCCTCCAAAACCCTATACTGGATTGCTATGAGTGGGAACTGACTCAGCAGCAGATATTTCCTGGAAAAACCCCCACCATATACACCCAATTCAGACTTCTGAGACAATCTTTTTCCTACCATGTTTCCATCTCTATTCAAGATACTATGTTCACTGGCCAAGAATGGAGAGGGAGAAAGGCAGGGACAGAAGACAAAATATCAAGTTTTGTCCTACCCCTTATATTTTTATTATAGTACTTTGTGCTGTTATGTACCGTCGAGTTGGTTCCGACCCATAGCAACCCTGAAGAGGATTTCCGAGGCTGTAAATCTTTACAGGAGCAGAATGCCTTATCTTTCTCCTGCGGAGCAGCTGGTAGTTTCAAACTGCTGACCTTGTGGTTCACAGCCTGATTCGTAACAACTATGCTACCAGAGCTCCTTCTGTATTCTATTTTTTGTTGCTGTCTATTATTCCTGAGAGTCCTGGTGTGGCACTGTGGGTGGGTGGTTCACGCTACTCCTTGGAAACCCTATACAAGCACTATGGGTCAGAACCAACTCGACGGCACTTAACAACCACTCCTGAGCCCTGGTGTGGTGCTCTAGAATAAGCACTGAAGGTCAGCAGTTCAAACCCACCAGCTGCTCCTTGGAAATCCTATACAGGGTTGCTGAGTTGGAACTGAGACAGGCATTTAATCACTTAAACTCTTTTTTAACATTTTGCCACACTTGCCTTTTCACACTGGACTATGTGTACTCTTCAGTGCCACCTTATAATAACTCAGACGAAAACTTGCTGAAATACTCCTGTAATGTCCTTTTCTTTCAAAATCCACTAATTTAGAAAGTTACACCAGTTGGTTGTCATATTTCTGTAGAACTGCTCACCAGACTTTGATGGTTGTTTTTCTAGAGAAAGGCTTATTTTATCTTTACAATCCCAGCATCCCACAGTATATGGTACACAGTAGGCAGTCTACTGCCATGTAAGACTTTGAGCCCTTATTAAAAGTCCCACCAGTTCACTGCAGTGTTGGGATGAGAGAAGGTAAAATGAACTTGGATAGGAATAAGAATGCAGGCTCGTATTCCTGGCCCTAATTCATTTTAAATGATCAGGTATAGTATAAAAGAGAAACCAGATATAGTGTGAGAACAAAAGGTTATATTTTTTTCATACCTCACTTATCTGTAAAGAACACTGAATTCTCAATGTGTTAGATCTGCCTCTAACATGCTCACATAACTAAGATAACTTTGAAACTAAGAAAAAGGGACAGAGTTGTCAAATCTGAAACTGAAGTCTTTCAACAGTATGGGAGGATTCAAGATGACAAAATTCTGTAATTATTAAACAAACAAAACAAAAAACTAGGTAGAGAAACTCAGCTGATCATGTGGAACTCAAGGAACTAATGGACCTTTGGGCACCTGGTTGGAACCATGGGACACAGTTGTGCAAAGCATTTTTAACTTTTTATAAAACCCTCCAGTTGTCACAAATGTTAAAGAGAAAAACCTGATTGTGTCAAATGGAGGCTGTTAATGACTTCGCTAGTTGTTTATCACCTGTTTACTATTCTAATCCAATTTTTTAAGATTTTGCAACAGAAATGGTTTTACATCCAATCACAGAAAACAGCTGTGTAGATGTGACCCTCCCCCTTTGCTTGTGAGTGCACTTATAACACAAAAAGGTAACAAAAAATTATTACCTTTGATAGTTAGACTTGAGAGAGTTAAGTACATATGAAAACTGAGTGGGGGAAGGTACAAAATCCTGTTTGCATGATTAATATTTGGTGCTCAGGGTTTATAACCTATATGCAAACCTCTCATTTGCACATTTCCATGGTGATTCAGTTCTTTCAAGGTAACTGAAAGGCAAAATAGAAGCCCTGAAACCAAGGCTTTAATTAATCAATCCCTTTACCTCAAAATTGTAACATTTGGTGTAGAAGAAAAATCAGGACAGGAATTTCCATGTTAAAATGTACAGGGATTACTCTAAAGTAGAGCAGTTAACATTTTTAGCTGAAATCCCAACAGTTCTAATTTAAATGAAAGGTTATATTCTGAAGGGAACCAACTATCCTTTTGCTCTGAGGCAAAGCAGCTCTATGAAGCTTAGGCTTTTAATTCACCAATATATTTGCTCAGCTGACTTCGATAAAAGGCAGCCCCCTAAGAGGGAGAAAACAGGCGTCGATTAGAAAAGATCAATTAGAAAAGACCCATACCACACCTTGCATTTGAGTAAAAGAATTTATTCTCTTCTCAGGAAAACAAGAAGTTAGGGGAACACACTACATTTTACAACCCACATTAATTTGTAGTTGGTCCTAACTCTTCCTGGCACAGCTGTCAAAAGCACTGCTTAACCAGGACCGAGGTGTTCATTCCCTATAGAATGTACATGTACATGAATGACACTAGAGAATTATGTATGTTTTTCCCTGAGAAGCATAGACAAAATAGAAGTTGCTGAGAGGGCAATCTTTTGAAGCAGCCCCTCCCATTCCACTTCAGAGGATTTGCCTTACTATGCACACACCTAGTCAGCACATAGATCTAGTGTCTCCCCTATAAATCAACCCCATTTTCCCAAGGTCAATAAGGCTCCTTTACCCTCATTGTCCTGACCCAAAGTATCAGCTAAGACTCTCACCTATATTTCAACAGTCACATCTAGTGAATTGGGAAAATGGGACCTCCTACACTCCACCAAAACACATCAACAACACACTTACTTCCACAACTGGATATGGGGAGACCAGTCTTTTACTCAGATCTTTAGGTTAAAAAACGACATAAAGTGCTTTCAGGTCCTTTGATAGACATGATATAAATAAGTGGTTTATGATCAAGAATGATAAATACATAGGTAAAAAACGGCTCTAGCAGGATGACCTATGGCTCGGAGATAGGCAGGGCAATTCTTCCCTATTACATTCTTAGTCATTTTATTCATGCCTATTTTTATCTAGAGTCCAAAGACTAAAGGTCATACTCTGTGACTGAAGCTTTCAAATGACCCTAGTTCCACCATAAGTATTTTTTAGATTACCAGTAGCTTTTATACAACTCTTTGAAGCTCAACAATGTCCATCCTTTTCAATAGATTTTCAGTGGTCACAGTGAAAGGCTGAAAATTTTCTTGATATTCTCTCTTCTGAAAATTCCTAAAGGGGAATTTGACACACCCACCCACACCCACAGGTAGAATAAGAAGTCATAGCATCCATGGTACTGGATACATTTTGTGAAAGATAAAAGGTCTATGGACTACCGGGGCTGGTGGTGGTGACCTGGTGTTAAAGATTCCCAGTAGGGGTTCATAATGCCAAAACTAAAAAGGAATATCAAAGTCCAAGGAGAGCAAAGATATAAGAATTCTTGGAAATAAGGACAAGTATGAAATTGGAAAAGAAATGTCAATATAAATTATTCAAATAAAATCTGGGAATCATTAATAGAAATTAAACAATATATTTCATTTATTGACTTATTAGGCCTAGTCCTGTAGTTAACAAGCAAGCCCAATAATAGCACCATGGTTAGACTCTATAGCCTGGTTTTCTCCCAAGCCATCACTTTTTACAACATATTAAAACAAACAAGGGGTCAAATTTCTCTCATCCACCTCATGGGCTTTTTTTTTTTTTTTTTACACATACTGCTATTAAGTTTTGTTTCAAACAGCTGAAAGTTTTGAAGATGAACTCATGCAACTCAATTTAAATTAAGTCAAACACAAGGAACACACACACTCAAGATGCCCAATTAGAGCCCACTGTCTTAAGTCATCAGCACTCCCCC
>NW_006408560.1:7211081-7212509 GCF_000296735.1 Chrysochloris asiatica
TATTATTTGCTCAGCATACAGGTTGAATAAGTATGGTGAAAGAACACAACCCTGTCTCACACCTTTCCCAATTTTAAAACTTTCAGTGTTCCCATGTTCTGTTCGAACAACTGCTTCTTGGTCTAGGTACAGTAGAAAAGTAGGATGGGGTCATATTATTGAGGACTTTGAAGTACAGCCAAAGAGCTTAAACTTTTCTAAACAGTTGGGAACCACTGAGCACTAGAGTATCACAACCTATTTTAAATTTTAGATTCCTTAGTCTCATTGTCCATCACTCCTCTCATCAGTCTGTCATACTGTTGTGGCTTGCATGTTACTGTGATGCTGGAAGCTATTTCATCATATTTTAAATAGCAGCAGGGTCACCTTTGGTGGACAGGTTTCAACTGAGCCTCCAGACTAAAGAGACTAGGAAGAAGAAGAGGCAAACTACTTCTGAATGTTTAGCCACTGAAACTTTGTGAAAAGCAGCAGAATATTGACAGAATATTGACCAAGAGATGGAAACATTATGAATTATTGTTGTTGTTAAGTGCTATGTGCTATTGAGTTGGTCCCAACCCATAGTGACACTGTATAGGTTTTCTGAGGAGTGACTGGTGAGCTTGAACCACTGGCTTTGTGATTCAAACTTACTTTGCAGTCCAGAGCATTTTGTAGCACAGTCCACTTTGCAGCACAGCACCATACCAGGACTCCAAACATAATGAATAGCAGCATAAAATGATACACAGTGCCAGAAGATGAGCCCCTCAAGTTGAAACACATTCAAAATGCTAAGGGCAAAGCTGTCTCCTCCAAGTAGAGTTGACCATAAAGAAGTAAATGGAGTAAAGCTTTTGAGACCTTCATTTGTCGGTGAGGCACAACTCAAAATGAAGAGCAACAGCTGCAAAAACCCATTGAAAAATGGAACATGGAATGTATGAAGAATGAATCTAGAAAAATTGGAAGTTGTCAAAAATTAAAAGGAACACATAAATATTGATATCCTAGGCTTTAGTGAGCTGAAATGGACTGGTATTGGCCATTTTGGATCAGACAACCATATAGACTACAGTTGAAAATCCATTTTGAAGTACAATGCTGTCTGTGATAGGATAATATCCATTCGCCTATGAGAAAGGGCAGTTAATACTGTTGTTGTTCTTGGTTTTAGGTGCCATGGAGTCGGTATCGACCCATAGTGACCTAATGCACAGTAGAATGAAACACAGCCCAGTCCTGGGCCAACCTTACTACTGTTGATACACTTGAGTCCACCGATGCTGCCATTTGGCCAATCCATCTCATTGGGGGTCTTCCTCTTTTTCTCTGACCCCTTGACCTTACTAAACATGATATTATTCTCCAGTTACTGGTCCCTCCTGACAATATGTCCAAAGCATGAGAGACGAAGTTTGGCCATCTTGGCCTCCAAGGAGC
>NW_006408560.1:7216843-7219413 GCF_000296735.1 Chrysochloris asiatica
TTGTAATATTTGACTTTTATCTTTTCGAGCTGACCTTTGAAATTTTCTTTTCAGCTCTTGTACCTCCTCATTTTTTCCATTTGCTTTAGCATCTCTATGCTGGAGAGCAAGTATTAAAAGTACCGTGGATTGTCAGAACAAACAAGTCTGTGTTGGGAGAAGTATAGTCAGAATGCTCTTTAGAAGCCAGGATGATGACAGTTTATCTCTCATACTTTAGACATAGTATCAGGAGGGACTAGTCCCTCTACTTCATGCTTAGTAAAGTGGAGGTTTGGTGAAAAAGAGGAAGATCCTGAAACAAGATGGATTTGCAAAGTGGCAGCAGCAATGGGCTCAAGCTTAACAATTGTGAGGATGGTCCAAAACTGAGTAGTGTTTCATTCTGTTATGCATAGGGTTTCTAAGTCAGAAGGATTAGAGGGTATCTAACAACAATAACTCTCATTATGGGTTAGAAAATGGATTGAGGGAGAATTATTGGAGGCAAATAAGTGAGGAGACTACTCTGACATGCCACAGTTGTTGTTGTTAAGTGCTGTTGAGTCGATTCTGACCAATAGTGACCCTGGATAGGGTTTCCAAGGAGCAGCTGGTGAGCTTGAACCACCAACCTTGCAGTTCAAATGGCTTTACAGTCTGGTGCATTAACCACAGCGCCACACCAGGACTCCAACATGCCACAGTAGTTTACGTTATATGAACTACTAATAGTGACTCCTGGACAGCTGGTGGTAGTGGAAATGGAAGAAAAAAGATTTCTTGAGAGACACTGCCGAAGCAAGGTCTGTAGGACTTGACCATGAGGAAGTATATGGAACACAGAACTCTTTTGGCCTTTTGTCTCTGAATTCTGAAAATAGCGCTTAGGCTTTCCAGCAATTAAGGTGCCTTTGTTTTTCCAAAACAGCCAAGCAATACTTAACCATGCAAATGAGTTGGGAGCCACTACCTCTTCATCTCACAGCAAAACTCAAGGCAGAAGTGTTGGGGAAAGATGGGCATAATGAAGTCAATCATACATACTCATTGATTCACACATATGTACTGAGACAAGGAATTAGTGTGATTACTCGGGGATCCTGTCACTAGGGAGATCAAGTATTCTGATACTTAGCAGTATCCTGATTTGGAGTAACCTCTGTTCAAACCCCAAAAGAAAACCATTGTTGACATTCTGACTGTAGCAGCATTCAATCTTTTGAAACTTCATCAAACTGTGCCCATATTTACTCCTCATAATGTGCCTTTGTTTCAGAGAATCATTTATGTCTTTCAATATGTTGTTGCTGTGTGCCGTGGAGTTGGATTTGACTCATAGTGACCCTGTATAGAGTTTCCAATGAGTGATTGGTGGGTTTGAACTGCCAACCTTGCAGTTAGCAGTCCAGAACTTATCCTACATCACCACACCAGGGCTCTTCTTTTAATATGGGGGGTGGGTGGGGGGTGGGGGGTAGATATATATGTGTGTATATATATATACACACACACACACATACATATATAGATATATAGATATGAAGTTTAAATGTGGTGCTGTAGGATACAAGGTTGGCCATTCAAACCCATCAATCGCTCCTCAGAAACCCTATACAGGGTCACTATGAATTGGAACGGGCTTGATGACACTTAATCACAACAACAAATATGTCTGTGGCTATCTTTGTTATATTTATGAGGCCGGATTAGTGTAGGATGTGTTGAATGGATCATTTTGAGATATAAAAGGAGATGAAACAAGCAAGCAAAGGAAGGAGAGGTGAAGAAAAATAAATGTCAAACCACATGGAGATCACCAAGAAATCAAGAAACACACTTGGAGAAACAAGGACCTTCCCCCAGAGTTGACAGAGAAAGCCTTTCTCTATAGTTGGCGCCCTGAATTTGGATTTCTAGTCTCCTAAACTATGAGAAAATAAATTTGTTTGTGGTATTTCTGTTATAGCAGAACTAGACAACTAACACATTTGTTGTTGTCCAGTGGTGTCGAGTCAGTTCTGACTCCTATCAACCGTGTATAGGGTCTCCAAGGAGCAGCTGATGGTTTGAACCGTTGTTAGTAGGCCAACACTTACCCTACACCACCACATAAGGACTCCAATTGTGTGTACATATGTTGACCCACATGCCACTGAGTCCAAATTGACTCCACAGCACTTAACAACAACAATATGCACAACAGAATGAAACGCTGCAGGATCCTCAACAAGCTCACAATTGTTTAAGCACATTGTTGCAGCCACTGTGTCTATCCATCTCATTGAGGGTCTTTCCCATTTTCACTGGTCCTTTACTTTACTAATCATGATGTATACACATTAATTACAAAACAACATTGTTGTTGTTAGGTGCCATTGAGTCAGTATCAACTCATAGTGACCCTATGCACAGCAGAACGAAACACTGCCTGATCCTGGGCCAACCTCACTACTGTTGCCACACTTGAGTCCATCAATGCTGCCACTTGGCCAACCCATCTCGTTGGGGGTCTTCCTCTTTTTCTCTGACCCTCCACCTTACCAAACATGGTATCCTTCTGCAGTGACTGCTCCCTCCTGACAATATGT
>NW_006408560.1:7221383-7238724 GCF_000296735.1 Chrysochloris asiatica
GTGAGGTCCATTTGTATAGTTGTCTCTTATGCTGTCTAAAGAGGGTATTTGAAATGAACAAATCATTGATTTTGCAGAATTCTATCATGTGTTCTCCTGCGTCATTTCTATCACCAAGGCCATATTTTCCAACTACTGATCCTTTCTCTTTACTCCCGACCTTTGCATTCCAATCACCAGTAATGATCAATACATCTTGATTGCATGTTTGATCGATTTCAGAATGAAGAAGTTGGTAGAATTATTCTAATTCATCCTCACTGGCTTTTTGGGGTGTAAATTTGAATAATGGTGGTATTAACTGGGCTTCCCTGTAGGCGCTTGGATATTATCCTATCACAGACAGCGTTGTACCTCATGACTGATCTGGATATGTTCTTTTTGACAATGAATGCAGCACCATTCCTCTTCAATATGTCATTTCCGGCATAGTAAACCTTGTTGTCGTCAGATTTAAAATGGCTAATACCAGTCCATTTCAGCTCACTAATGCCTAAGATATTGATGTTTATGCATTCCATTTCATTTTTGACAACTTCCAATTTTCCCAGATTCATACTTCATACATTCCATGTTCTGATTTTCACTGGCTGTTTACAGCTGTTTCTCTTCATTTTGAGTTGTGATCCATCAGCAAATGAAGGTCCTGTGGGCTTTTCTCCCACTGGCTTTACTCCATTCGTGTCATCATGGTTAACTCTACTTTGAGGAGGCATCTCTTCCCCAGTCACATTTTGAGTGCCTTCCAACCTGATGGGCTCATTTTCTGGCACTATGTCTGACAGTGTTTCTCTGCTACTCATAAGGTTTTCAGTGACTAAATATTTGGAAGTAGTTCATTGTCAAAATTAGATGTATGAGCAAAATGCATCTGCTCATGATGAAGGGAACAATAGATTCTGCTTTGGGTGAAAGTGGTTCTGAGTTTGGTTTTGAACCGTGTGTAAGTATTTACCAGGAGAAAACATTCTAAACAGAGGGGAGAACATTTGCAGCACTACAGAACTAAAAACAGTGTGATGTATGCAGATGGCCAATAGAGAGAGGCTGCAAGAAAACAGAGAGTTTTCCATCAAATCATTCTAACCCTACAAATTAAATCAACCCAGTTTAGTGGCCTTGGACAAATTATTTTAGTCTCTGTTTCCCTATGTATAATGTGAGAATAATATTCCTTCCTTATGTAATTGTAAGAATCTTAGAAAGCAGTTCTCAAAAGTATGGTCTGCAGACTCCTGGAGTCCCTGAAGCCTGGATTCCCTGAAGCCCTGGATCTGTGAGATCAAAACCAGCTTCACAATTGTTATTGTTAGATGCCACAGAGTTGGTTCAGATCCACAGTGACCTATAAACAATAGAATGAAACTGTGCGGTCCTGCACCATCCTCACAATTGTTTCACTTGACCCCATTACTATTGCCACTTTGTCAATTCATCTTCTTGGGGAATCTTCCTCTCTTTCACTGACCCTCCACTTTGCCAAGTGTGATGTCTTTCTCCAGGGACTGGTACCTCCTGATGACATGTCCAAAGAATGAGAGATGAAGTCTTACTCTTCTGGCTTCTAAGGCGAATTCTCTGACTGTACTTCTTCCAATGCAGATGTTTTGTTCTTCTGGAAGTTCATAGTACTTTCAATATTCTCCAATGAATGCATCAATTCTTCTACAGTTTTCCTTATTCACTGTTCAACTTTCACTACATATGAAATTACTGAAAATACCATGGTTTGGGTCAGGTGTACCTTAGTCCTCAAACTGACATATTTGTTCTTGAACAAATAATTTTAACAATGATATTAAGATATTTGCCTTTTTCACTGTGTTAACATTTGCACTGATCATGCAAAAGCAATGTGGGGTAAAACTGATGACATCTTAGCACAAATCCAGGCAGCAGAACAGAATACAAAGTACTGTATTCTGTACTGCTACATATTTATATTCAAAAACAAAACAAAAAACAGTTTCACTTAAGAAAGGACTTGATGAAGCAGTAGAATTATTTTATCAAATCTCAAACCTGAGCACATGGCTTTTTAATATTCTGCTTGACAAAGTAAGAAACACATACAAAGCACTTCAGTTTTTTGTAGAAATATGATGGTATTTCCAAGAAAAGCACTTGAACCATTTCTGAATTGTGAACTAAACTAGCTGCTTTATTCCTGGAAAGCCTTTTTAACTTGAAAGTTATGCTAGCCAGACTTGGGCAATGGGCTGACATTTTCTCAAAAATGACAAGTGAGCCTGTCACTTCAAGGAAAACAACTTTCAACATTTACTGCCCGTGATAAAATTTAAGATTTCAAGTGAAAATTATAATTTTAGAAAACTTGCATCAGCTACTGTGAACTTAATGTTGTTAAGTGCTGTCAAGTCAGTTCCAACATATACTGACCTTGTATAGGGTTTCCAAGGAGCGGCTAGTGGGTTTGAACTGCCAACTTTGTGGTCCAGTGGCATTGTTTAGAAGAAAACTGTTTAAGAAATTCTACATGTATAGAGTTTTTCTCTTTGTTTTGGCTACCATTTTGTTTTATGTGTAATTTTATTGTATAAACCACCCTTGTGGTCCAGTGCATAATCCGGCAGAGTCACACCAATATTTTTAAAGTATTCTAATGAGATTAGTTTTAATATTTATAATAAGATTCTTAAAATTGAATAATGAAATGTGCCAACATTTGAAATATCTGACTAAGTGAACCAGTATTTTTCAAAGGACTGGTGAATGAAGTTTCAAAATCATGCTTGGGTAAAAGATCCATTCAAAATGCAAAATAAACCAGTAGGTCAACAAATATTTGTTGACTGTATCAAGATAGGAAAATAGGAGTTCCCAGGAAGGCAAGAAAATAAGAATGTTCAGCATGAGAACTGAAAACAGTACTGTATTTGGCATATTGGGAGTTCCTAGATGGAACAAATAGTTAAGCACTCAGCTAATAAGCACAAGGTTTCTATTTTGAACCCATTTAAAGGTGACTCAGTAGAAAGTCTGGTGATCTGCTCCTGGAAGGTCACAACCATGAAAACCCTAAGGAGCACACGTCTACTCTGACACATTGGGCCACCTAGAGTTAGAATTAACTTGATAGCAACTGGTTTAGTTTGGCTTTTGGCGCTTGGAAATTAGGTTATTTTGAGAATAGCTTGTATGAGTAATGAGTGCAAAGGCTGAATTTCAGTGGGTTGAGCAGTAAACAGGAATTGAAGAAGTGAGGATAGAAAATTTCAAAAGAAATTTGAGAGGGAAGAGAAAGCAAGAGAAGAGTGATTAGGTTGAAGAAAGATTTTTTTTTTAATGAGGGAGTTGAATGTATTTGTAGGTTAAAGAGAATGATTTTGTGTCAAGAGAAAAAATGAAAGGCAGGAGAAGAGATAATGGGTGTTATTGTGTTGTTAAGTGTCATCATAGTCACATAGGATTAGTGAGGAGTGGTTAGTGGGTTTGAACTGCCAACCTTTCTATGATCAGTCCAGTGCTTATTCTACTGTGCCACACCAGGACTCCTGAGAGGGCACAGTAATCCAGAAGACACAGAGGATACAGCAAAGATTCAAGTTAAAATCTTTTGTAAGATTCAGGAAGTCAGGAAGATAGAGATCTTCAGCCAGTCAGGAAGATAGAGATGGGTGGCCTCATAGGTCACTTTAGAGGTCAAAAAGAGGAATGCTGGGTGATTTGGTACTTGTTTGTCTCTCCTTTTACACACACACATATATATATACACACACACACATAATAAAAATTTTTTGTACCTGTTCAACAATTTTTACATATATAAGTTTGACAATGGTTACATATTACATTGTTATCATTCTCATCTCTGCCTATACTGTTTCACCACCATTAACTTTGACTTTCTACCCCCTTAAAAGTTCTCTTCTGTGTTTTAGAGTTACTGTTACCCATTTAATCTCACACACATATATATATTTTAACTTTTTATTATGAACTTGATGGTTTATAAAGTAGATCATTAGTTTTACATCAACAATTTATACATTTTGTTTCATCTCATTGATTGCAATCTCCTCAGTGTAGCATCACTTATCCCAGGTCCTTCCTATGTTTCCTGTTTCCAGTCCTCATCCTTTTCTAACCCTGTTTAACTTTGTCTGTTGACTTCAAATGGTTGATTATTCTAAGATGTGTGTACCTCACTAGTGATATTATTCTCCTTATAGACCTATCCTTTGACCCATGGGGGTCAGTTCCAGACCTGATGAGTCACAAAGGGTCATCATATAGATAATTATGTGAACAAGTCCAATGCTGAAGGGTCTCCTTTACTTTTTATTTATTTATTTATTTTTTCTCCTTTACTTTTTTTTTTTACTTCTTTTTTTCTTAAATGATTTATTGTGAATTATGTGATAGTATACATGGGAGAACATTAGTTTTATATTCATTCTATCGTATATCGTCTAATTGCCATGGTTACAATCCCCTCCATGCAATCCTTTCCCCGTGGCCCCCAGGTCTTCAGCACACAGTCGCTCTCCCTCTCTGGGTCTATTCTCCTTTACTTTTGAGGTAGAATTCAAAGCAGTCTACAAAAAGCAGAAGCTGAGACTATTGTTGCTAAGTGTCGTCAAGTCAGTTCAGACTCATAGTGATCCTGTATAGGGTTTCCAAGGAGTAGCTGGTGAGTTTGAACTACCAACCACAGTGCCATACTAGGACTCTCAGGCTGAGATTGTTGTTGTTAGGTGCCATCGAATAGGTACCAACCCATAGCAACCCTATGTATAACAGAATGAAACACTGCCCAGTCCTGAGTCAATCTCACAATTGTTGCCACACTTAAGCGCACCGATGCTGCCACTTTTGCCAACCCATCTCGCGGGGGGGTCTTCCTCTTTTTCTATGATCCTCCACCTTGTTGTTGTTGTTGTTAGGTGCCATCGAGTCAGAAATGACCCATAGCGACCTTATGCACAGCAGAAGGAAACACTGCCCGATCCTGGGCCAACCTCACTATTATTGCCACGCTTGAGTCCGTCAATGGTGCCACTTGGTCAATCCATCTCATTAGAGGCCTTCCTCTTTTTCTCTGACCCTCCACCTTACCAAACATGATATCCTTCTCCAGTGACTGCTCCCTCCTGACAATATGTCCAAAGTATGAGAGATGAAGTTTGGCCATCTTGTCCTCTAAGGAGCACTCTGGCTGCACCTCTTGCAAAAAGGATCTATTGGTTTTTTGGCAGCCCATGGCACTTTCAATATTCTCCTCCAACACCATAACTCAAAAGCATCAATTCTTCCTTATTCACTGTCCAGGTTTCGCATGCATATGAGGTTATTGAAAATACCATGGCTTGGGTCAGGCATACGTTGGTCTTCATGCTGACACCTTTGCTCTTCAACACTTTAAAAAGTTCTTGTGCAGCAGATTTGCTTAATGCAATACGTCATTTGATTTCCTGACTGCTGCTTCCATGAGTGTTGATAGTTGATACAAGAAGAATGAAGTCTTTGACAACTTCAATCTTTTTCTCCATTGACAAGAATGTTGTTTATTAGTCCAGTGGTGAGGATTTTTGTTTTCTTTACATTGAGATGTAATCCATAGTGACAAAGACAAAACAATAAAACAAAACACTGTTGCCATGGAGTAAATTCCAACTCATGTTGTTGCTGTTAGATAACATCGAGTTAGTTCTGAATTATAACAACCCTATGTACAATAGAACACTGCTCAGCCTTGTATCATCCTCACAATTGTTATATTTGTGCCCATTGTTGCAGCCTTCTCGTTAAAGGATTTCCGTTTTTTGGCTGACCCTCTACTTGGCCAAGCATGATGTCCTTTTCCAGGATTGGTCCCTCCTGACAATATGTTCAAAGTACATGAGACAAAGTCTCGACTTTCTCACTTCCAAGGCCTACTCTGGCTGTACCTCTTCAAAGACAGAGTTATTTGTTTTTATGACAGCCCATAACACTTTCAATATTTTTCTTCAACACCATAATTCAAATGCATCAATTCTTCTCCTGTCTTCCTTATTTATTGTCCAGCTTTCACATGCATATTAAGTGACTGAAAATATCATGGTTTGAGTTAGGTACAGTTTTTCCTTAAAGTGACAATTTGGCTGTTTATCACTTGAAAGAGATCTTTTGCAGCAGATTTGCCCAATGCAATAACTCATTTGTTTTCCTGACAACTGCTCCCATGATCATTGATTGTAGATCCAAGTAAAATGAAATTCTTGACAACATCAATCTTTTCTCCATTTATCATGATGTTATCTATTGGTCAAGCAGTGAAGATTTTTGTTTTCTTTACAATGAGGTACAATCCATACTAAAGGCTGTATTCTTTGATCTTCAACAGAAAATGTTTCATGTCATTTTTGCTTTCAGCAAGCTAACTTGTGCTATCGACATAGTACTGCTTGTTAATGAACCTTCCTCCAATTCTAATGTCTTGGTCTTCTTCAGATAGTTCAGATTCTCAGATTATTTCCTGAGCATACAAACTGAGTAAGTATTGTGAAAGGATATAACTCTGATGTGCACCTTTCCTGATTTTAAACCATATATTATCCCTTGTTCCATTTGAATGACTGCCTATTCGTCTATGTACAGCTTTCACATGAGTGCGATTACCTGTTCTGGAATTCCCCGTTTTCACAACATTATACATAGTTATGATAAACACAGTTGAATGCCTTTGAATAGTCAACAAAACAAGTAAACATCTTTCTGGTACACTCTGCTTTCAGCTAGCATCCATCTGAGGAAAGTATCTGTGAGAAATTCAAAAGACATCTGGCTTCCTTGAGGACTTCCAAGTCAAGGCTGAAAACCACAGTGGTACCAGTTCTGTCTGGTGGTTAATTATTGTTCTCCACAAAGCAGCAGCTAACACCCAGAAGTAGAGACATATTTGTATATCCAGTACCTAGAACAATTCTTGTCACATCTGTAGGCACTCAAGTATTTCTTGAATGAATAAATTAATATAAAAGTTAGATTGATACAGAACTGAGGAATGGTAGTTTCTTAGACTGGGCTCTCTAGAGAAGCAAAACCAGTGAAATGTATGTATATAAAGAGAAGTTTATATCAAGGAAATGGTTCATAATTGTAGAGGTGGGCGAGTTCCAAGTCTGGGTCAGATGAACCATGATTGGAAGGCAAGTCTAGCAGGCAGATCTGGCAGGCAGACAGAAAGGTTTGACAGGCTGGCACACAGAAAATAAGGCAGGCCACTGACTCAAGTCCAAAGAAGCGGAGGCTGGAGGACAAGCCAGATGCTAGATCCAGACATAGTAAAAAGCAAGCAAGCTTGGGTTAAAACATGCCCAGTGAAGGAGACTTCCTGCAGAGCCTCTGCATTACATAAGACCATAGATGGAATCCTGAACAGCATCCAGAATCTTCTGAGGGGAAATTTCCACTTGAAAGGACAAGCGGACCAGCCTGGAGTGGCCAGAAGAACAGAAGATACTTCTTGAAAGAAAGACCTAAATGAAAAATACAAAACAATATAGGCAGACCAATTGATTACTACAAGAACAAACAAATGACTTGCCCAGGAGTCATCAAGATAAGTGGTCGGGTCCCCCTCAGGGCAAACTCCCTTCTAAAACTAATACTCAATGGGAATACATACTCTGATTGGTGACCGTGTTCATCACCAATAAGGGGAAATGAGGGAAAAGCAGCAATGAAGCTGCGAGCTTAGCCCTACAATGCTCAATAGACTCCTGTGAACCTGGATGGAGACCTGGTTGGCCAGCAGTGTGGCAAGTCTAGGGGACTCTTGGACCCAGAGTCAGTGACATAGCCACAGAGGACTAGAGTGGAGAGTGAAGCATCCAGCTGATAAGAAGAGAGGACATATGCATAAGTACACCCACACTTGCAGATAATACCCACTTGACCTGGCTTCAATGACTGGATAATCAGAGCTCAACCAGAAGAAGAAAGAAGAGGGAAAAAAGAATAATCTGATATAATTTGATGAACTTGACCTACACCTATGGAAGCACCAGCTCAAAAGAGGGAATAAATCTTCACAGCGAGGATCATTTCCACCCCCTCCACACATGCAGAAGACAGGGATGGGCAACTTGGACATTGGCTACCCAGAATGGGGCAGGGGAGGGGGGGGACTACAGTGGCAAGAAGTGACTGGCTTACAAGCTTTCAAGAGGGAACCTAGATCCAGAGGGCGTGGAGCAAGGTAGAATCTCCACTTAGTAGTATCCAGTCTGTCTAGGCGGAGCTGATGAAAGGAGATGTGGATAGGTCTCTTGCGATACAGTAGTGAATAATTATTATCAGGACTGATTGTGAGGGTTGGAAATGTAAAGGTAGACGCTTTATGGCAAATGGAAGGGAGTGATTGACTTTGCAGTCTAGGAGTGGAGGTCCCTGGGACCATCAAGGGAGAAGAGCGGAGTGCGGGACCCTACCCAGAGAAGTAGTGATGCCAGAGATGGAGGCAGAGACAATGACGTGGAGAGATGAAGTGGTTGTGGACTTTGGACCCGGAGAGGGAGGGGCTGTGTGCTGACGACCAGGGGGCAGGCTTGCAGGGTATACCCTTTGGTTGATGGATGATGCATGGAGGGGATTGTAACCATGGCAAGGAAATGATATACAATGGGATCAATGTGATGCTTATGTCCTCCCATGTAAACTATCACATAATTCATAATAAAGCATTAAATAATAATAATAATCAAATAAGCTTTGCTGTGTATCCATTATATTGGCAGCAGGCCACACCCCTGAGGAAACATCCTTTCAATTGATTGGCTGCTCATAGCCAATCATGATAGAATTAACCATGCCTACTCATAGTCAATCATCTTAGAGTTAACTACACTTGCTCATAGCCAATCATTATAGAATTAACAACACTGTTCATAGCCAATGTATTAGATCTCACCGTGGAGATAACCAAATCTCAACTGCCAAACCACTGGGAATCCTGGCCCAGTCAAGTTGACACAAAACCTTAACTCTCACAGGTGAGCTAGATGGGACCAAAGAAAGAGACAAAGGTAACTAAGGGTATGTATGGTAAGAATGTCTTTAAGATCATTGCCCATGTAATCTAAGATGGATAGGACAACAAAGGATAGTAGTGAAGTCACAAAGGTCTGGGAGACTGAAACTATAATTAGCTTAAACTAGGTGATACAAATAGTACCGTAGTGGTTACAAATCGGGCTATGAACTGCAAGGTCAGTAGTTCAAAACTACCAGCTGCTCTGCAGGAGAAAGATGAGGCTTTTTGCTCCCGTAAAGATTTACAGCCTCGGAAACCCTATACAGGGTTGCTATGGGTTGGAACCAACTTGACGGCACTTAACAACAACAACAACAGGTGATGCAAAATTGAAGAATGAATGACAAATGACAATTCATAATATTTTAGGAAACTTGTGGGTTTTAAAATGGAAAAAGCAGATCTACAGAAGATTGGCCCTGGTGTCAAAAATCCAGAAAAGGGGTTGAGTTGAAAACTTAAGTTTCATACTCAATTTCAATTTTTTTCTTTTTGTCCTGGGACATGGAACTCAGACTTCTCTTCTGTAATGTCTGACAATGGGGGCTGCAGTTGCAGATCCCAATTGAACCAGACTATTAATTACTATTGTCTGAGCAGGCAATGTGAATGATACCCAGAGTCCACTAACTGACATGAATTAATAACAAATTAGAGCTTTGAAGCATACCACCACGCTCTGATGTGGGTGCGCTCCCGTTAAAGGTTTGTACAAATAGTTTAGTTAAGAACATTGATGACTGATGATCACATTTTTAGCTATCAAGAATATAAGAGGGACAATCAGTATGTTGAATAACTATCAGAATACAAATAGGTCATGAAAGGGAGGACCATATCTAATAAGATTATTTAAATGGGTTAAATCAGCACAAAGGTTAAAGGGGAAATGGAAGATATAGCAGAATGCTATGAAAATGACTTAGATGACTCAACAGAAGTATTGGCATACAAATGGCATATACATACACACATATACCTATACATACTTATATAAGCAGTCCAATGCTTACCCTACAGTGCCACACCAGGACTTCATATGAAGAGTATCCCTTTGGGAGTCCTGGTGTGGCACTGTGGGTTAATGCTTCAAAGAAATCTCATTTGTAAATCCACTTTTTATATATAAACTCTTGAAATGGGTGAGACAGTTTAAGAATTGTGAGAAACTGCTCTTTGATCATTTCCTTCAAATTTTTGTATTTTTATCTGTTGTCTCACTTTGGAATTGTACCTTTAGTATATATTGATGCCCCAACTGAAATATCCAATTTAAAATCTTGTTAATTATAAACAATCTCTTCTTATCAAGCCTGCTTTACTTCCTATCCACTTCCCTATCTGAAGGAGTCTTTGTGAGTATGTCATACTTAATATGCCAAGTCACAGGGTAGTCATCAAGTTGGTCTCACATGGTCTGGTCATGCTTCCTTTAAGTGTGAAAAAGTCAAGTCAAGATCTAGGGTCACCACAATGAACCCACAGCTCATGAGAAGGAAAGATCAGTACTCTCTCAGCTCCAAATTCCATTTCTCTATGAGAGTGAACACAGAGTGATGTGTTTGGTGAAGTGACAATGGGTTTAAGAGTCTATCATTTATCAAGTAACCGTCAGTAAATTGCCTTTTCTGAGTTTCATTAAAATTTTTGTAAAATATGCATACCAGTGGTACTAAAGGAAGAAGTCCAAGCTACACTGAAGGCATTGGTGAAAAACAAGTCTCCAGGAATTGAAAGAATATAAACTGAAATGCTTCAACAAACTGATGCAGCACAGGAGATGGTCACTCATCTATGCTAAGAAATTTGGAAGATAGCTCCTGGCCAACTGATTAGAAGAGATCCATATCTGTGTCCATTCCAAAGAGAGGTAATCCAGCAGAAGGTAGAAATCATCAAACAGTATCATTAAATCACATGCAAGTAATGTTTTGCTAAAGATAATTCAAAATGGCTTCCACAGTACATTGACAGAGAACTGCCAGAAATTCAAGTCAGATTCAGAAGAGGACATGGAATAAGGGATATCATTGCTGACATCAGATGGATCTTGACTGAAAGCAGAGAATACCAGAAAGATATGTGTGTTTTACTGACTATGCAAAGGCTTTTGACTATGTAGATTATGACAAACTATGGATAACACTGCATCTCAATGTAAAGAAAACAAAAATCATCGCAACTGGATCAATAAATAACAATATGATAAATGGAGAAAAGATTGAAGTTGTCAAGACTTTGTTTTGCTTAGATCCACAATCAACACTCATGGAATCAGCAGTCAAGAAATCAAACGACGTATTGCATTACGTAAATCTGCAGCACAAGATCTCTTTAAAATGTTCAAGAGCAATGATGTCAGTTTGAGGACTAAATGTACCTGTCCAAACCCATGGTATTTTCAATAGCTTCATCTGCATGTGAAAGTTGGACAGTGAATAAAAGAATATACAAGAATTGATACATGTGAATTGTGGTGTTGGTGCATGTGAATTGTGGTGGGGTTTGCCAGAATAAGGAACTCTGTGTTGGAAGATGTTACTTAGAAGCCAGAATTGCAAGACTTCATCTCTCCTACTTCAGACATGTTATGAGAAGATACCAGTCCCTGGAGAAGGACATCATGCCCGGTAAAGTGGAGGGTCAGCGAAAAAGAGGAAGAACCTCAACGATATGGATTGGCACAGTGGTGGCAGCAATGGGCTCAAGGATATAGCAATAGTGAGGATGGCTCAGTGTTTCCTTCTGTTATGCGTAAGTTCATTATGAGTCACTATGAGTCGGAACTGACACACCTAGCAACAAACAACAACAATGCTTATCCTTTCATTTGAAATGTAATCTTTAATTACACAATTAGCACATGAATATTCTCCTTGTGAAAAAGCAAGATGTTACAGAGGAGGCAAAAGTTCCTTTGACCACCACTCTTGATCCCATTTCCTTAACACCCCTTCCAGAATTCTCAATTTAGTATTTATCTTTCCAGTCTATTTTCAATGGAACCTTTTTTTGCTAATCTGTAATAACAGGGCAGTAATTTCTCACAGCAAAATAACAGGTGAAAATATACTATGCACAAATACTTTCTTTTACATTCATCAGTGTTTTGGGAGGAGCTGAGTCTTCCTCAAGAAACAGCACTACACTAACATCAACCTGAAGTAGTTATTTCCAGGAGTGGAGCTAGTTACTTTCTGACGTTATACTTTTTTTTTCTTTTGCAAAAAGCCCAGGTATCACACAAAGATTCTATAATACGTATAAGCCCAGCCTCGTGTATGGGATAGCCAGTCTCTTGGACAGGGGTTGGCTGGAGGAGGACTGCTCCATCCAAAGGCCTAGAAAATACTCTGTATCCGTTATCATCTTTCCTTTTACCCAGGAAAGGATTTTTGAGTCATGTGTCTTCTGTTCCCTGTGGCTTTTATCAGATGCAGATTTCCCCCAAAATCAATCACAAAGGAACAGATATTTCATGAGACTACTGTTATAAAAAGCTAAGAAAATATCTTCTTGCTAAATGAAATATTCTATGATGGTTACAGGGTGGGTGGGTGATGGAAGGGGTGAGAAAATAAAGTGAATAGAGTCAAATCTTGTTACCTGATGGTCCTGGAGTGGATTGCAAGTAATGATTTGAAGTGTATAATTTATTGAATGTGGGACTGATGGTCTGTTTCTGTAAACCCCACTCAATTTACAATAAAAAGGTAAAGATTAAAAAAAAAGAGGGAAAGGCATGTCCTGGCAAGAAGGGCTATTCACTCCTACCACTCAAGCTGGGCCATGCTCTAGATTTATGTGTGCGTGTGTTTAAACACAGCTCCATAGCAATCATCTGGTTTCTGTCTTTGACAACACAGGGTTGTGTTGTCAGTACTTGTGGGCACTGGGCAGGGTAGCTGTGGGCAGAGGAGGGAAGTGGGACCTCTGAGTCAAGGAGAAATTGTGTAGAAAAGGCAGACGCCCTCTTCTATCATCCTGTCTACTTCTAAGATAGGAAAAAGCTTAAGGTCCTAATCTTTTATTTGATTTTTCAGCAGTCACAGTTAAGAGCTGAGCCTGCACACATTTTGTCTTATTTTTACCAGTTATGTAAATTCCAATTCAATCAGGGGATTCCGTTGATGTAAGAAGCAAAGAGTTGAAGCTCTTGCTTCCCATTTTTACCACAGGTGCCACTTTCGGGACCATTGAGGGTGGAGAGAAGTTAGAGGACCCCATCTGATGAAGGGTGATAGCCCTTGAAGGGGAGGTATGAGGGGGAAGCCAGGCACAGGGTGCAGGAGGGAGACACACCCCAATTTCAGTTACAAGAGCCCCTTCCCTAAATCAGCACAGTGGTTTTTAAACGGGACGATTCCCTTCCTCATCCTTCACAGCATTTGGTAATGTCTGGAGACTTTTTGAATTGTTCCTACTGAGAGGACAGTGATGCTGAGAGGACAGTTAAACATCTGTTACACAGGACAGATCCCATGACAAAGAATTATCTGGTCTAAAATGTCAATAAAGCCAAGGCAAAAAATACCCTGAATGAATTATGAGATGCTGATCCTATATAGAGCTCCTTGGTCTACTGTGAGAGCACCACTGATAAGAGGTCAAATTACTTAAAGGTGATACCACTGATGCCAGTTTGTCCCCCTGGGCTCTGAGAATACCCTCAGATTTCCAACCCAATTTATTTCTAACAAAAATAGATCTAAGTTGGAGTCCAAATTTACTGCAAAGTTGGCTTCTTCTAGTAACGAGGGCCTTTGATATAGGAATAGCTGCATGATACGGGCTGTGCAACAAGGTTAAAGGCATAATCTCTTGGCCTCAGTGCCACCATTTGTAAAATGAGGACACAAACTTAATGATCTCTGTTGTTACTAAGTGCCATGCTTTGAGTCTGTTTTGATGCATAGCAGTCCTGTATAGTTTCCAAGGAGCGGCTGGTGAGTTTCAACCAACCTTGCAGTCCAGTGCTTATCCTACAGCACCACACCAGGACTCCCATCAATGATCTCTAATGTCTCTATGTTTCCAAAATTCTGTAATTTCAGATATTCTTTTTGTTATATTTTTGTTTTTGAATAATTAAATATAATTAAACTTGGATATTTCAAGATAGGTATTCATTGCTCAACATCCATGATATGTTCTGAGAAATTGGATGTTACGTGATCTGGACATGTAAATATCAGAATAAAGCCTATGGGAGTCCGCTTCCAGCAGTTCTTGTCCCTGCTGCTATTGCTGCCCCTGCTGCTGCTCAAGTGGCAGGTGGAGGGCTAGAGAAATGGGCAGCTGCAGTTAGCAGCTGAGAGAGTGGCATTGAGAGGAGCAAGAGGAAGTGAACTGGGTGGGGGCGGAGCACACTCAGCCTGGCAGCTGTTCTGCCTCAATGCTGGACAAGTCCCAAGAGCCCTTGCCCAGAGGTAGGTTCTCTGTCTTATCTGCCTGTATGCCACTGTGGTCTAGTGCTGCAAGAATGGTTTGGGGTCTTTAAAACCATTTGTTGTTGTTGTTGTTAAGTGCTGTCCAGCCAGCTCAGATTCACAGCGACCCTATATAGTGTTTTCTAGGAGGGCTAGCATGGAGCTGTAGGATAAGCACTGGACTGTTAACCACAAGGTCAGTGGTTCACACCCACTGGCTGCTCCTTGGAAACCCTATACAGGGTCACTATGATTGGAACGGACTCCACCAACAACAACAAAGGAGTGGCTGGTGGATTTGCACCACTAACCTTGTGGTTAGCAATCCAATGCTTATGCTATAGCATCACACCAGGACTCTTAGTGCCATTGTTGCGGTTGTTAAATGCCTTGTCAGTTCTGACTCATAAGGACCCACCCTCTATAGAGTTTCAGAGTAGCAGCTGGTAGGTTTCAACTGTTGACCCTGTGGCTACCAGTCCACTGCTTATTCTTCAGTGCCACACCAGGAGTCCTTCAAACCATTTGTTGTTGTTGTTAAGTGCTATGTAGTGGGTTCTGACAAACAGCGACCCTGTATCGCGTTTCTGAGGTGCAAATGGTGGGTTTGAACTGCTGACCTTGTGGTTCAAAGTCCAGTGCTGATCCTACAGTGCCACACCAGGGAGAAAGAAGTAATAAACAATAGGAGAGCTGCTTTGCCTAAAAAAACAAAAGCGTGTTATGGGACCATACACCTACATAACAAACTAGGTAGCCAGACATTGCCCTAACAAATGTTAAGGAAATTATTATTAGTCGCACAGAGTTCAAATCAAGGAAAAGTAAATGACTCAAAAAGCAATAGTGGGTCACCTGGGGTGACTTAGACTTCCCTAATTATAAAAGGTACTTCAGTCACAGACCTTAATGTCAAAGAATCTTTGAATAATGCCAGGACTTTCCTTTGCATATTTGATTAGGTGGTAGTCACATAGGGTGTTTTTAGTAGTAAGTTGCTGCAGCTGCTGTGGCAGAAAACACACAAAAAACAACTTCCCCACAGGTCTGCTGATATTTGGATTTCTTACCATGAGAGGGTTTTGTCTCCAGTTAAAAATGGAAATACTGAATAGGTGTCAGTTTGGTGTGACTAATTAGGTTTGGGAATTTAAGGTAGGTAGTTGACACTAGATTCATAATAGAGTCATAACACCAACTGAGGTGGGAGCCCAAAGATTAAACCTGGGGAGCTAACATCAGGAAGGGAGAAGGACATGATGTAGTCATGCATATTCAGTGACTTAATCAATCATAACGATGCATTAAGTTCCTATCATGCATATCCATCAATGCCTTGGACTTTGATGCTTCCTGGATTGTTGAGAACAGCCACGTATGGGACAGGGTGTGGCACTTCTCTGGGGACAAAGGAGGCCCCAAGCTGGGATCCTTTCAAGACCTTGTGTGATTCATCATATCATTGGTATCCTTTTTTGTTTTAACAAATGGGTAACTGGTATGTTTTTGGTAGGTGCCATTGAGTCAGTTCCAACTCATAGTTATCCTATGCACAACAGAACAAAACACTGCCCAGTCCTGGTCCAGTCTCACAATACTTCCTACGTGTGAGCCCATTGTTGTAGCCGCTGTGTCAATCCATCTGGTGGGTAATACAAACAAATCCCAAGAAAACAAATCCATTCCCGCTGAGTTGATTCTGACTCATAGCTACACTTTAGGACAAAGTATAACTGCCCCACAAGGTTTCCAAGGCTAAATCTTTATAGAAGCAGACTGCCCTACCTTTCTCCCAAGGAACACCTGGTGGGTTTGAACTGCTAAGCTGTCGACTAACAGCTGAATTCGTAACCACAGCACCACCAGGGCTCCTTATAGGTAATGTTGTTAAGTGCTGTTGAGTTGATTCCAACTTATAGCAACCCTGTGTAGGATTCCTGAAGAGCGGCTGGTAGGTTTGAACTGCTGACCTTATGGTTCTAGCAGATCTTTTGGTCCAGTGCTTTATCCTACAGCACACCAGTACTGCTTACAGGTAAAAGTCTCTCTCTCTAGTCCCTTGGGGCTAGTTCACAAGATTGAAGGACCCTATCCTTTTTCATCAACTGCTTATGCAGCTTTTCTATGAGGCGAGAGAAGGGACTGGATGGTCTAAAGTATAGAGAGTTGTATAGGAATCCTGGTGTGGTACTGTAGGATAAGCATTTGACCACAGGTCGGTTTGAACCACAAGGTCAATGGTTCAAACTCACCAGCCACTCCTTGGAAACCCTGTACAGGATTGCCATGAGTCAGAACCGACTCGACTTCACTTAACATTAGACTACTGAGCCTATAGATGGCCCCAATAACCTAGTCACCAAAGGCTAGGGATATTTCGACCTGGCTCATGTAGTCGGGGATAAAGCTGGGCCTAATTCTGAGTGGCATTGTGGGTTAATGTGCTGCAGTGCAAGGTCGGTTTGAACTGCAAAGTCATCGGTTCAAGTTCATTGGTCACTCCTCGGAAACCCTATGCAGGGTTGCTATGAGTCAGAACCGACTCAATGCACAACAACAATAACACAATTCTGAGTGGTCAGAGGATTAAGGTGTGCCTGACTTAAGTCATGGTAGGTTCAATGACTTCATCTGGACTATGTATAAGGATGAACAAAGAAGAACTGATGCATTTCAATTATGGTGTTGGTGAAACATATTAAATATACCACATGGATTGCCAGAAAAATGAACAAATCAGTCTTGGAAGAAGTACAGCCAGAATGCTCCTTAGAGGTGAGGATGCTGAGACTTCCTCTCACATACTTTGGCCATGTTCTCAGGAGGAACCAGTGCCTGGAGGATGTCATACTTCGTAGATGGATCAGTGGCG
>NW_006408560.1:7238824-7268572 GCF_000296735.1 Chrysochloris asiatica
GGGAGGCAGGGGCTCAATGAGATGGACTGACACACAGTGGCCGCAACAATAGGCTCAAACATAGCAATGGCTGTGAGGATGACGCAGGATTGGGCACTGTTTTATTCTGTTGTACATAGGGTTAGTATGAGGTAGAACTCACTCAACAGCATCTTACAACAAGGGTCAGTGGCAGAAAGTGCCACACAAGTGTCCTGGATTGAGGAATGGAGATGTGAAAAGGTGAAGCCTGGATCCATTATGGAGATCCGTAAGCACAGAGTTAGTGATAAAATGGGACTTGCCAGTGTACCCCTTTTGCAGAACAGTTTGCGTACATAGCATAATAATAATGATACAAAATATGTCAGAACAAGGTTTTTTTAAAAAGTCCACCTAGATACACTAACTACATTAGTCACAAAAACTTCAGTTTATACCAAATCACAATGTGGTTATCAGTATTTAGTTCTGTTTTCTTCCTGTCAGGAGGAAGCATATAAATTTCTTCCCCCCCAAAAAAATCCTATCCTTAGTTGATAATCTGAGCAGTTGGCCTTTACCTGTTCTTAGTCATGTGGGTCATCCAAAAGTTTCCCAAAATGACATGACTTTTCAGTAACATTCTTTCATTAGAGGTTTAGTTTCCAGCTTCTCCACTGCTCCTGCCACTGACTTTTTAAAGAGGTCAAATTCTTTTTCCCTCCCTTCATAGTTACAGATTTATTTGACCATAATTTAGTGAACAATTCATTCATTACTCAACAACTATTTATTGAGCACATAAGATGTGTCAGACACCATTTGTGATGCTGGGGATATAGCAACGAGCAAGACAGAGCCTTTGTCCTCATGAAGTTTATATTCTAAGGGAGAAAGAGAATAAACAAGAAAACAAGTAACATAATGTCAGGTAGTGGTAAGTTTTATGAAAAGTAAACAGACTTAAGTATAAAGTGATGGGGGAGGGATGATTTAATAGTATAAATGGAACCGTGTTTCTGAGGAAGGGATATTGAAGTAAGGTCTGAATGACGTGAAGGAGCAAGAATCCAGAGGAAACACCTTTCATGTAAAGGGAAGGCCAAGAACACAGGCAATGAAATTGGGATGAGTTTACTGTGTTTGAAGAGCAAATGGCCACTTCAGCTAGAGCAGAGTAAGGAAAACAGTAGCAGGTATAATGCCAGAGGAGAAAGATAGGTCAGAGCTCAGTGGACCTGGTTAGCCATGGAAAGAAGTTTGGTTTTATTCTTTTATTCCCAGTAGAAAGCCATTGGAAGGTTTTGTTCAGGGGAATGATAGGATCTGATGTATATTTTAAAAAGTGCACTCTGGCTATGTTGTTGTTGTTAAGTGCCATCGAGTTGGTTCCAACCCATAGTGACCCTGTACAGAGTTTCCGAGGCTGTAAATCTTTACGGGAGCAGAAAGCCTCATCTTTCTCCGGTGGAGCAGCTGGAAGTTTCGAACTGCTGACCTTAAGGTTCGCAGCCCGATTTGTAACCACACTCTGGCTATGAGAGAGAGAAAACTGAAGGGATGCAAGAAAACGCCATTTAGGATACTGCTGTGAATGAAGTGAAAAGTCGATAATAGGAACAGAGAGATAGTGAGCAGATAAAATTGGGATTAAGGTTTGTAAACTGGATATAAGGACAAGACAGGGGTCACAAATGTCCCCAGAAAAAAACCAAGGTAAATGGTAGGAATACTGGTAAAAATGGGGAAAACTGAGATACATCAATTTGCTTAAGAAAGGGCACTTCACCAAGCATTAGCACCTCAATGATCGCATTCTTTCAACTACAGTTGAAATTAGGTCAAGAGCCACCCACTTTGGTGTGTAAAGCCATTTGAACTGCAAGGTCGGTGGTTCAAGCTCCTTGGAAACCCTTTACAGGGTCGCTATGGGTCAGAATCGACTCAACGGCACTTAACATTTTTATTAACATTTTTATTGTTGTTGTATGCCGTGGTTCTGACTCGTAACGACCCTGCACAGGGTTTCCGAAGCTGTAAATCTTTACGGGAGCAGAAAGCCTCATCTTTCTCTCGCAGAATCAGGTGGTAGTTTTGAACTGCTGACCTTGCAGTTTGCAGCCCAATTCATAACCACTATGCTACCAGAGCTCTTTGCCTTACTAATTTTAGACCATGTGGATTTAAATTTAAAAGATAAAACATTAATTTGGAGATTAGTGGGAAGGACCAAAGAGATGAGAGGGTGAATACGACCTCTGAGTGGTTAAGGGAAGATGCTGTTATTGTTAGGTGCTAGCAAGTCCGTTCAGACACATAGCAACCCTATGTACAACTAAACAAGCACTGAAGAAGTAGAGGAGTACAACACGGAGTCCCAAAAGTCCTGGTGTGACGCTGTGGGTTAATGTGCTGGACTACAAAGTCGTTTGACCTGCAAGGTCAGAGGTTCAAGCTCACTTGCCGCTCCTCAGAAACCCTATAACAGAGTCACGATGGGTCAGAACTGACTCGACAGCACTTAACAACAACAAATGAAGTTCTGGTGTGGTGCTGTGGGTTAGTGCGCTGGATTGGAAAGTCAGTTTGAATTGCAAGGTCAGCAGTTCAAGCTCACCAGCAGCTGCCCCTAGGAAAACCTACACAGGGTCGCGATGGTTAGAACCGACTTGATGACACTTAACCACTTAACAACATGCAGTCTTGTGTGGCACTACAGAATAAAGGCACTGAACTGCTAACTTAAAGGTTGGGGGTTCAAACCCACCATCAAGTAGGAACTAACTTGATGACACATAATAAAGGACATTATTCCCATTGCAGTCTATAATTCTTTGTACTTCATTCACAAAGTGAATAGTGTTTTGGTCAGTTACACAAGGTTCAGTCCTATGGGAAGGGGCTAAATCAGGGAGTGTGGCCCTTCTATGGGGATACCATCTCCACAAAATCAACGCTGCGTGTGATGGAGTGCAATATATAATGTCTCTTCTAGCCACAGTCTGTAATTCCCACCAAAACAATGTTTCTGCTCTGCTGGGTCTGGGTAAGAGAAGGTGGGAGAAGATACTGATAGGATGACATTATTCAGCTGTGGATGTTAGCAGTTCATTGTAATTGTAAAAACTTGAAACTCTAGCATGGGTATAAAAGGAACCACCTGAGAAGCAGGAGGGGAAATCTACTGTCATCAAAGAAAAAGAGCCAGGAGTGTGGCCCATGAGATCCTTGAGCATTGAACCTCTTCAGCCCAGGGCCGGGGACAGAAAGCTGTTACAACAGAGGAGTAGCAGAGCAGCAGCAGCAAGAACCAGGGCACGAGACAGAGCAGTGGGCTTCCCAACCTATGGAACAAGTTGAGCGACTTTGGGCAGGAAGCTTGCTTGTAGAATGGGGTGCCTTCAGGCATTTAAATGGGGGTAGCTAGCTATGTTGACCTACAAAGCTAGAACTGAGTGCCTTCAGGCTGAGGTTTAAGTGGTGTGTCCTATGTGCGTTTATTAGCAACTGATTGTAACTGTGCCCTGAGCATTTCTACATCTCCCAGCTTCTGCTCCCACACCACCCCCTTGCAGATTGTAATCAGTTAAGTTCCCTAATAAACACATGGAGTCCTTGTGTGGCCCTGTGGGCTAATGCGTCAGACTGCAAAGTCATTTGAACTGCAAAGTTGGTGGTTCAAGCTCACCAGCTGCTCCTTGGAAACCCTATACAGGGTTGCTATGGGTCCGAATCGACTTAAGGGCACTTAACAACAACTGTTAGTATAGTGTCTTGAGTTTTGTGTGGCTACAGCAAGAGATTATTGAACCCAGCTGAATAGAGAGGGCTATTGGCACATTGGATGCTGTCACTATTTTAGCACTGGGTCAGTCTCAGTCATCTCCTTAGAAGGAAAGTTGTAGCAAAGGGCATTAGTTCCTTCATGGGGATAGGGAGAAAGATGTTGAGAGTACATCACTGAAGAATGTGGTCTAGGATTGGATCTGAGGATGAGGGCCGATGCTAGAACCCAAGGAGACCTTCCAAGGCCCTTCTTGCTTTGTATTTCTTGATTTGTTGGTTTTGAGACTTTATGTTGTTCATCACTGAATCTAGTAAGAGCTTGGAACGTAGTAGGAGTTCAGTAAATATTTGTTAAAAGAATAAAAGTCTCTCTTCCAGTTATTTTAGTCTAGCTTACTTGTTCCTCTTTGTAACCACTGCTTAGACTACTGTTTCATCCTATTCCCTTTTTCCTAGAATGTCTTTTAATCTACCACTCAGCACCTAGGCAGACTGGGCTCTAATCCTCTGGGACCTTCAGTCAAAACTGGTACTAAACAACTTTTAAACCAAAGTTGGGAACCTTTTGGCTAATTCATTGCACACATGGCTCACATCTCTAGAAATCTTTAGACACTGTCCTAAATACAGGACTCTCCTATACACTTAACTCTTTTATCCCTGGCTCCTTTATTTCTTGTGGTTTCTCTGTCTCACACAGAAATTCTGCTTTAGACAATACCTGGCAAATCACACATTCTCCCAGTACACTGCTTTATTTGCAGTCTTGAGAGTTCCTTTCCCACTGTATAAAAAAGTAGAGAAACTGAGATACTCCTAGCATTGTAGTCTCATTTCCAGATCATTCTTCTTCCAGGTATGGTGCTGTAGGATAAGCACTTACCATAATAAGGTTGGCTGAACTGCAAGGTCGGTGGTTAAAACTCACCAGCTTCTTCTCAAAGACCCTATATAGGGTTGCTATGAGTTGGAACCAACTTGACAGCATTTAACAGCAACAATTCTTCCAAAATGTTTGCATGCAACTTATGTTGCTTTGGAGTTCATTCCATCAGGCTAAACTTTCCTTACTATCTTCAGCTATTCCTGGTCACTCTTTTCACTAACAGTGACACTTCTTTTCATCATCTCTTTTCCAATCCTACACAATTCTGGACTCCTTTAAATACCCTGATCCAATATTCTAAGTCCCACAGTTTTTGTTTCTCCTAAGACAGAAACCAATTTTCTTTTTATAAACTATACAGTTGGATTAAGAAAAAAAATACAGGAGCCACCCACCTTCAGAACTGGATGTGGAAACTCCATGTTCTTCAACACTCCAATGACCTTTTATCTCTATTCCACTTGAAATGCCCACTCCCACTGCCTTTGTTAATACAATTCTGACATCTTAATCATTCTATGGCTACAGTGTCTTGAACTTCCATCTTAATCACTTCTTGACTAGTTTTCACACCTTTTTGAGCTTACTTTCTTACCCACTCTTTACCAGATGGATCTTGTAAACTATCTTTCATTGGAATCTACAACCCAATCCCCTTGCTTCCCTGCCAATGTACTTAATGTGTCTACAGACCAGGATCCAGGATCTACATAATGATAAGTCTCTGCTTTTGCACTCAGCTGGGTGCTGCAAGAGAAAATAGCACAAATATATGAATTGGTGCCAGTAAACATTAATGGTTCCCAATCTATTGGGCTCTCAACACTGTTCCCTGGCCCTTTTACTTAGTATCTTTGGTCAGTGTCCTCTTTCATTTCCCTCCCTTTTATTCTCTCTTCTGAACCATAGTCATTCTTAAATTCTCTGCCTACCTCTTAGCTTTCTAATTTTCAAATAGCAACTTCATGTCCTACATCACAAAGAACAATGAAAACTACCAGACAAGCACTCTGTAAGTTATCTACCCGATTACAAATAGTTGTGCGATTATCTATTGTTATAACTTCATCTTGAGTCTCAAGCAGAATGACCTTCCAGTTAGACAACCCCTAGCACCTAATACAGCAGTAGCTGGTTCCTAGTAAGTGTTCAGTAAAAGCTGGCTGAACTGGACTGTTGATTGAACTATACCCACCTGTGTTCTTGTTTCCATCCCCTCCCTCCTCTTCAAAACCCCGCTTTTTGGTTATTTTGTCTTGAGCTCCAGCTTTTACTTGCTCATTCTACTCAGCTAATAAATGTGCCTAAATCTTTCCAGGAGTCCTGGTGTGCAGCTATAGTCTAACCATGGGACTGCTAACTGCAAGGTCAGTAGTTCAAACCCATCAGCCCCTCCTTGGAAACCCTGCACAGGGTCACTGAGTAGGCACTTAACAACAAATCTTTCCTATCGTAAACAAGAGTTTCCCACATTATTCAGTTCAACAAGTCAGATTCTACCCGTACCAGTCCACTGAAACGGTTCTCAAAAATATCACAAATTGCCACATGAAATGTGTACTCTTCAGTCCATTTAAAAAAAAACCAAAACTGTGATTTTATTAGTTTTTAAAATTAAAATTACCTCTGATTATTAAAGTAGTATGTTGTTGTTGAGTGCTGTGGAGTTGGTTCTGACTCATAGCAACCCTATAAAGGGTTCCTGAGGTGTGGCTGGTGAATTTGAACCATTGACCTTGTGGCTATGGTAAAAAATCTAGTACAGAAGGTGCAAATACACACAACAAACCAGAACCCTGTTTGGCACATTTACATCATTTTTGCTGTTAAGTGCTGTCAAGTCAGTTCTGATTCATAGTGACGCTGTATAGGGTTTCAGTAGGTTTGAACCACTGATACTGTGGTTAGCAGTCCATTGCTTATCCTCTGGCACCACATCATTTTGGGAGTCACTTTTTATTATATAGTTGAGATAACTTCTCATCTCCTTTAACTTCTCTCCAGCTTATTGCTCTAGTGACTGATCCAGTTCTTTAGCTTTTGTCTTTGGGCACATCTTCCTGATTCTCATATTTTGTTGGGCCCTTTTTCTATTCCCTTCAGATGTTAGTTCACTTCACAAGGGTCAGGACTCTAGTTTTACTTCTCTCTATGCTTTCACTTCCATTTTCATGGCTTTACTAGTGTAATCTTGAAGTCCATAAAACCTGTATTTCCTGCTTTTTTCTTCAACCTTTAGACTCATAAAATCAATGTTCTGCTGGCCACTTATGCTCTATGTTGTTGTTAGGAGCTGTTGAATTCATTCGGACTCACAGCGACCCACTGTAACAGAGCAGAACTGCCCCAGAAGCTTACAGGAGACTGTAATCTTTATGGGAAAAGACTGGTCTTTTCTTCTGTGGAGTTACTGGTGGGTTCCAACTGCTGACCTTTCAGTTAGCAGCCTATCACTTAACCACTGTGCCACCAGGGTTCCTGGATGTTCTATGGTAGTAACGTGTGCCATGAGTTCTGACTCATAGTTTAAGGTTTCCAATGCTGTAAATATTTACAGGAGCAAAAAGCTTCATCTGTCTTCCATGGAGCAGCTGGTGGACTCAACAGCTGTGGACCTTGTGGTTAGTAGCCCAATATCTAACCACTACGCAACCAGGGCTTCTTGGGTGTTCTATTGTTGTTGTTGTTAAGTGCCATCAAGTCAGTTCCGTCCAACAGCGACCCTGTATAGGGAGTCCGAGGAGCAGCTGGTGAGCTTGGACTGCCGACTTCATAGTTCAGACGGCTTTGCAGTCTGGCACATTAACCCACAGCGCCACACCAGGACTCCTCCTCTTCAGAACCCCGGGTATTCTATGTTGTTGTTATGTGCCGTGGAGTTGGTTCTGACTCATAGCGACCCTGTAGAGGGTTTCTAAGGCTATAAATCTTTATGGGAGCAGAAAGCCTCATCTTTCTCCCACGGAACAGCTGGTATTTTCGAGCTGCTGACTTTGTGGCTCGCAGCTCAATTCGTAACCACTATGCTACTAGAGCTCCTCGGGTGTTCTATAGGCACTTCAAATGAACCCTTCTGTAAAAGTGAACTCATTATCTTCCTTGTTATACCTGCTCTTCCAGCTGTAATCTATCTGGTTAAGGCATCATCATTTACCCAGTGACCCAGGATAGAAAACTGGGAATTATATTAAACTCTGGTCTCTTTGGAGTTTCACATTCCATATCAAATCCTGTTGATTATACTTTCCATGCATTTCTTCTTCAAACCCACTGCCATTACCTTTCTTGGTTTTTAAAATCATTTATTTACCTGAAGATATTATTGTTGAGTCCTGGTTGTGGCACTATAAGATAAGCACTGGACTGCAAGGTTGGTGGTTCAAATCCACCAGCCACTCCTTGGAAACCCTATAGAGTCACAGAGTCGGAACCAACTCGACGGTTTTTGTTGTGTGCTGTTGAGTCAGTTCTGACTCGTGGCAACCCTGTAGGACATAGAAGAACTGTCCAATGGGGTTTCCAAGACTGATATTTACAGAAGCAGACTGCCATATCTTTCTTCTGTGGAATGGCTGGTGGTTTCAAATGGCCAACCTTTCTGCCACTCTACCACCAGGGCGCTTCACTTGGAGTAGCAATATGATAAATAAAGTCGATCCTACTCCTAACTCACCTAGCCATGGTTTAAGTTTACTTAGTACGAAATTTCATTGTACTTCAAACTTACTTTGCTCAAAAATGAACTCATCTTCCTCATCACACTAGCCTCCTCCAGCTTCCCAACTTTTCCATACCACAAACCACTAATACATTTCAACCTCTCCAGTCTCTTCCCCCAACATTGCAGTCATTTTGATTACTCTAAGGAGTCAATTTACTCACGTTATTCCCTTGTTCAATACCTTTAAACAGCAGCTTCTCATGGCCTCCAGGATTAAGTCCAAAGGTTCTTTGTGATCTGACTCGTTTTCATCTACCCATCTTTAGCCTTGCCCCTTATAAGCTGTTGTTAGGTGCCATCAAGTCTGTTTTGACTCCTAGTGACCCTATGCACAACAGATCGAATCACTGCCTGGTCCTGAGCCATCCTGACAAGTGTTACGCGTCCACTATTGCTGCCACATGTCAATCCATCTTGTTGAGGGGTGGGGTGGGGAGAGGCTTTCTTTTTTTCACGGACTTTCCACTTTTCCAAGCATGATGTTCTTCTCCAAGGACTGGGCACTCCTAACATGTCCAAAGTATGAGACAAAGTCCTCACCATCCTTACTTCTAAGGAGCATTCTGACTGTAGCTTCTTTCAAGACCGATTAATTTTTTTCTTCTGGTAGGAAGTCCATGGTACTTTCAATATTCTTTACCAACACTATAATTCAAATGCATCAATTCTTCTACTGTCTTATTCATTGTCCAACTTTCACATGCACATGCGGTTTCTGAACATACTATGGCTTGGGTCAGGCACACCTTAGTCCTCAAAGCAACAACTTTGCTCTTTAATACTTTTAAAGAGGTCTTTTACAGCAGATTTGCCTAATGCAGTATGTCATTTGATTTATTGACTGCTGCTTGAGTGAGTGTTGATTGTGGATACAAGCAAAATGAATTTTTTGGCAGTTTCAATTTTTTCTGTTTGTCATGATGTTATTTATTGAACCGGTAGAAAGAATTTTCATTTTCTCTACATTGAGGTGCATGCAATTCATACTGAAGTCTGTAGTCTTTGATAGTATTTCAAGTCCTCTTTGCCTTCAGCAAGGTTGCGTCAACTGCATATGGCAGGTCGTTAATGTGTCGTCCTCCAAACTTGATGCCACATTCTTCTTCATATAATCCAGTTTCTAGGATTATCTGCTTATCATACAAGCTGAATAAGAATGGTGAAAGAATACAACTCTAGCGCACACCTTTCCTGACTTTAAACCATCCAGTACTGCATTGTTCTACTTTAGCAACTGCTTCTTAGTCTATGTACAGGTTCCTCATGAGCACAATTAAGTGTTTTGGAATATCCTTTTTTTGCAACGCTATCCAGTTTAAGATCCACAGTTTAGTGCCTTTGCAGTCAATAAAGCACAGGCAGATACCTTTCTGGTACCCCAATTTCACTCAAGATACATCTGATGTTACTAATGCTATCTCTAGTTCTACAACCGCTTATGAATCTGGTTTGAATTTTTGGCAGCCCCTGTTGATGTATCTTGCAACCATTTTTGAATTATCTTCTGCAAAATTTTACTTACATGTGATATCAATATTGTAAGATGATTCTGCATTCTGTTTGGTCATCTTTCTTTGGAATGGGCACAAATATGGCTAGTTACTTTTCAATTTAAGTTTCTGGAATGTAAAACCTCTGAATCTTTTTTCCATTATTCCTTCCCACTGGAAGACCTCTTCATCATATATCAGCTTAGGAACTACTTTCTATGAAAGGATTTTTCTGACTGATCACCAACCTTACCAATTTCAGTGGGTTCCTCTTTGTGATTCTCTGAGCATTTGGTGATTATTGGTGCTTATCTCTATCTTAACCCTGATTCCTTGTATTCGAATTGCCTGCTTATCCATCTTTATAACTCCCTGTAAGCTGCAAACTCCTTGAGGGCAAGAACCCTGTCTCATTTAATCATCACAACTCTTTAAAAGGTAAGTACTGTATGTGCCATTCCTATTTACAATTAAGTAAATGGGGGCAAAGAGAGTTTAATAAACATGTCCAGAGCTATAAAAAAATACTAAAATTTGTATTTAAAACCAGGCAACCTGACATTAGAACCAGTCCATATCTAAACTCATCTCCTTGAAATTCTTTTACACTATTTGTCAGAATGAATAATCTAAAAGTTATGAACAAACCCTTCTTTGTAATCCCCAGTGATCCCTAGATCTGTAAACCATATCCTCTGCAATTTGGCTCCTGTATACCTTTCTGCCCTGTTCTCCATCTACTCTTTTGTACTTATCCATTCTGCAGAACATCACAGAATCCACACTGTCTCATTTTTAAGTATTGGTCCTTCCACCAATGCCTTTTTACATCTTACCTTTCTGGACAAGTACTGTTCATATTTCAGAACTTACTCATTGGGAACTTTTCTGACCATTCTTTTCCTTTATCTCTTTGCAGGTACTGGAGTGAATCTTGTCACAGCTATCAGAAGCTGTGTGAAGTGAGGCTTTTGCAACTTGCTTTGTCTTAATTTTCTCATTTGCATAATGGAGATATTAAGAGTACTTACTTCACAGAACTGTTGTGAGAATCAAATGAGATGATTTAAATTAAGCATTTAGTATGAAGCTTGATATATAGTAAACACGAAAAAAATTTAGCAACTATTTTTATTGCTGTTTCTCTCTATGGCTAGATCTCCACTGCTTAAGTATAACACTGCAATAAGATTCATTCACAAATGATTGTTTTACCCATAGGGTCCTAGCCAGAGTGTATTCTTGAAAAACATAGGTTCTAATTCTTCTATCATTCCTTGATAAATCATAGGAGTATCAGTGTGGCGCTGTACGATGAGCACTGGACTGTTAATTGCAAGGCCAGCAGTTCAAACCCACCAGCAGCACCATGGGAGAAAGATGAGGTTTTCTGCTCCAGCAAAGATTTAGACTCAGAAATCTCATACAGGATTGCTGTAAGTTGGAATCAACTTGATGGCAGTTAGAATATTTTTTGAGACAAATCATATGGTGTCTTTGCATTATATGAATGAATGTTGTTTCAATGAAGCTACAAGCTTCTCCAAGCAGACACCATGTCTTACATTGTTTATCTGCCCATTATCTAGTATTTTCCATTCCAAAGTGAATGCTAAACAATTACTTGTGAATTAAAATATTGTTGCACTGGCCTGGGAGGCCTCAACTCATCCTTATCAGCTAGTCATTCTTCTCTTTCTAGTAAAATTCAGCTAACAGCTCATCTCCAGATTCTCATTCCCCTAGCTTTTGGGATGCTGTTTGTTGTTGTTAATTGCCACAAGTCTGACTCATAGGGGCTCAGTATAGGGTTTCCAAGGAATGGCTGGTGGATTTGAACTGCTGATCTTGCGGTTAGCATTCCAGTGCTTACTCTACAGGCCACACCTAGAGTCCAAGGATGCTGCTTAATTATTGTCTTTATTTGTATACCATTGTGGGTAAGTGGATCATCTTTTTCTTTACTATCTCCCTCGAGGTCCAGTAGAGGGCACCCACACACTCAGATTTTCTTCTCTGGATGGCTGGCTCACTACATAAACATACTGCTGCTGAGTGGTTTCTGACTCACAGACTACAGGGCAGAAAAGAAATGCCCCATAGGGTTTCCAAGGCTGTTAAATCTTCATGGAAGCAGACTGCCAGAGCTTTCTCTGAAGTAGCTGCTGGTGGGTCCAAACCAGCCCTTTTTGGTTAGCAGCTAAGCACACTTTTACTACTGTACCACCAGGGCTCTCACTGTAGTCAGTCTAGCCTACAGGGTAATCCTTAGAGTTTTCTTATGTCTGCCTTTTCCACCCCTAGGCCACACCAAAGTAAAATGAATGTTACTGGACATTCGTGATTCTACCTGACAACCTGCACATCAGACAGCTCAGCTGAGTTCTGTTAACAGAATTATTTCCTATGTCAGAGGAAGCACCCTCGACTCTTTGGAATACAGATTTGAGAAAACACTTAACTAGGATAATGGGCAGGGATACATATTTGCAGCACTGCAAAATTAGTCTGTTTTGCCTAGCCCTAGAGCAAGGGTAGGTTCAGAATGTTCAGCCCATGAAATCATTTAGTCTGGCTCTGCCAAGGTAATCACAGAGTTCCAGCCATCATGTTATTAAGTACCACTGAGTTGGTTTCAACTCATAGGGACCCTGATTAGGGTTTCCATAGAGCTGCTGGTGAATTTGAACCACTGACCTTGTGTTTCAAACTGACCTTGCAGTCTAGCACTTTACCCCACTGCACCACACCAGGCCTCCACTATATCGTTGCCAAGTGCCACTGAATTGGTTCAAACTAACAGCAACCCTGTAAAGGGTTTCCAAGCAGTCATCACATTGTTAAGTGCTGTCAAGTTGGTCCCAACCCATAATGACCCTGTAGTGGGTTTCCGAGGAGTTGCTGGTAAGCTTGAATCGCTGATCTCGTGGTTCAAACCAACTTTGCAATCCACTGCATTAACTTACAACGCCACACCAGCTCTACAGTCATCACATTAGGGGTGAATTAATTAAATGATCAAACATAGCAGGCTGATATTTAAGTTGATAATTTTGTATGGTCCATGAATGTTATAAATTTTGGCAGAAAAATAATTCCCCATCTCTGCCATAGAGTATAGGAGTAAAGAAGGAATGGCAAGTTTTAAACTGAAATACAGATAACCACAAACATTTCCTGGCACTCAGGATTCTTAAGGCCACAGTTTGTAAAGATTAAGTATGGGAAAAGTCAAGAATATGAGAGAACATTTAAATTTTAGATACTAACTTTAGCTTTTTAACTAACTAGTTATACCACCTTACATGTTCTAAGTCTCAGCTTCCTCACTTGTATTAAAATGAGGTTGCACTAACTGACCTCAGGTGTACCCACCTAGTAAACGTAAACTACACTTACTATTCTCTACACTTACCATTCTCAATTTCATGGGATTTGCTCAAGTAGGAAGAATAAACACTTTATTATGTTAAGATAGGAGAGACAAAGTTATTTTATAAAAGGTATTAAAATAACCTCTCTCCTAGCTTTAACATTTAATACTTTTATATGCTGAAATATTAAAATTTAGTTATTTTCTTCAGGCTAAATGAGCCTATGGCAGTCAGTGCCTTTAGTATGTCTCCTTATCACCTGGCTCACTCAGTATCTCATATACTGTTCCGAAAGCAGATGGTTAGACAGCATCACAATCCTATTCCAAGAGCCAAGCCAGTAACATTCCTAGTGACTGAAAATATATTTAGAAAGCTTCCGATTAAGAAAACTCATATACTGAAAACAATCATCCACTTTACACAGTAACTCCCTCCCAGTCATATACGGAGTTTTCTGGGTTATCTGTTTCCTGATTTCTTTTTATCTTCCTTGAAGCATAACTATTTGAGAAGTTAATCATCTTTGAGGAAATGCCACCATCAATTTTCCTAATCCAGTTCTGGTAAAATAGGCAAATAGTTCAATCTACTATGTGTGTTCAATTTATTATGCTGGGGGGTAGAGATAAGGTATGAGTTTCTCTTTTGGTAGATTCTTTTGTATTTTAAATTCACAAGCAGCTTTTAACTTCTTGGTGTCAGGATTCCAATGTTGTCAGGTTGGGACATTAGCAGAGAAGTTATTCTGCCTCCTGCTGGCTACAAGCAGAAAGGCTTGCATTCCTTAAGGTTTATTGTTAAGTGCCGTTTTGAGTTGGTTCTGACTCATAGTGAGTGACCTGGTATAAAACTTCCACAGCTCTGGTAGCACAGTGGTTACAAATTGGGCTGCTGACCTCAAGGACAGCAGTTCAAAACTACCAGCTGTTTCACAGGACAGGCTTTCTGCTCCTACAAAGACTTATGACCTCAGAAACCCTGTATAGGGTTGACTAAGAGTCGGAATTGGCTCTGTAGCACATGAACACTACCATCATAATAAGGGGTGGCTGGTGAGTTAGAACTGAGAGCCTTTTGGTTAGCAGTCCAGTGCTTATCCTAAAGCATCACACATTTCTCCTGCACAAATACTGGAAGCTGAGAAGGTATAATAGAAACCTGAAAGGGAAAAGGAAAAATGGGCTTTTAAAAATAGTAATTAAAAAAAAAAAAAAAACTTATCTTGGACTAAGCTGGCCAGTTTCTGTCCAAACTGGAAAAATGTCAATAAACCATTAAGGTCAAATACCTTAAATTCCTTTCTGTGAGCCACAACCTGAGCTTGGTGGATCTTTTGCACTAGCTAGAGCAACAAAGGAATGGACTGAGGATTAGGGATGGCTGCCCAGGCATGTAAGTCACATCCCTGCACCTAAGTGATGGAAGTGAGGAGTCCTGTTATATCACACAAAAGGCCCCTGTGCCTTAGGAAACTCAGGAACCCACACCAGTCCCTTCCTTAAATGGGGTCTTCAGTCTTATTTTCTTCCCATTTCCCATGTCCCAATAAAACACACCAACTGCTTCAGAATATTTCTGGGTCAGGGTTTTCTTTTTCTTTTTTATGGGTCGTTTTTTTTTTTTTTTTTTTTTAAATAACTGAAAAAAAAAAACCCTCCTGGGCTCTGTGGGGCTCCCCACGCTCATGGCCCCCTTTCCCCATACTCACTGCCCTCCCCACAACAAATCTAGTTTAAGAGGACAGCACGTTTTTATGAACAATTAACAGATTCTCAGTTTGCTCTGCAGAACCAGAGGAGCTGTTTGCATCTGTCATATTTACATGGACAGTTTTATTCACATGCTACCAGGTCCCCAGCCACATCCACGCAAACATGGCTTTTTCTACAGTGCTGAGTTAGAACTCCTCATCTTTAGTCCACTCCACTTCCTCCTGCTGACACTCTCCCCATACCAGCCATATGTTTAAGAAGGAAGATAGGAATGTTTTTATCAACTCCAAGCCCTAATTCATATGCCCTCAAACCCCCCAAACCCTACCCACCCTCTCAACCCAACCCCCAAAATTTCATTGAGATTTCTCCCAACAGTTGTTTGGGAAAAAAGGTAAAATAAAATAGGTTCAAGGTCTTGGTGCTCAGCCCAAGGGGCTCCATGCGCTGGGACACCGACGGGCAGGGGCTTCTGCCTCTCCAGCCCGCGCCCGAGCCACCTCCTGACCCCTGGCTGCAAAAGCAGGGAGGGGCAGGAGCCAGCACAGGACCCAGGGGGGCAGCGTCTCAGGATCTGGCGGGAGCCCCGGGCAGCATCATTCAACTTGGCCACTGCAGACGAACACAGAAGAACAAAATAAAACACTGTCAAGTAACACGGGAAAAGCCCTGAATTCCATCCCAGTTCCTAACCCCTGACTCTTCCACAATTAACACACATTAGCTACCTGGCATTTGCCTCGATTCTATTCATAAGGGACTTGCACACAAACAAACAAATGAAAAAGAAAATTTCAATCTTTTCCTATGCACAAAACAAAATGTTCTCTGCTTTTTTGGAGATATCTATGGAAAACAAAGAAAAACAATTCTTAAGACAAAACCCAAAATAATTGGAGGTTCTCAAAGGTGTAAACTTCCTGGCCTGGAACAGGTCCAGTTTCAGAGGCACAGCCATGACCCCCCTGAGCAGCAGCAAAAACTATTGGGTGCAGCACAGTGATGAGGTAGTCACTGCATAGAGGCCAGAGGCAAACAACACACATGCTGCTTTGGGTGGAGAAAAAAGTAATCCAGGTTTAATCGAAGCAACTTGTATTTGGCTTTTGAAATGACCCTTCCTTGCTAAGGAAGCTTCATGCTGTGGAAACAGGTGGCAAATAGAAATGTAGCTTGTTTCTTTGTTTCCTTAGACTTGATGATGACCAGGTGGAGACCAACAGTTTTTCTATTCCTTCCACTCCTTCCTAAAAACCAGACTTCATTGTGATCATCAGTCTTGAGGACTCAGGCTGACAATAGAGAAGGTAGTTCAGACAGAAAAGAAAAAAAAGTACAGAACTCGAGAAGATTGGAGATGAAGAAAACGTACAAAATTATATATATATTTATATATATAATAACATGACATATCTATGTACAACATGGTTGGGACAGTTGAAACTATACAAGGATGTTCAGCATTTTCCTCTTCCCACACAAACTTTAGACTAAGGAAGACAGCATGAGGAAATGGACCAAGAAACACAAAAATTATATACAAGTGACAATCAAGGAGTTTGGGGACCAGGGAGTCCAGGGATCCTGCTCTCTCCATTCCTTCCTCACCAACTTTTCCCTATCGAATTCGAATGACAGCCTGAAAAGTTGAGGAACCAGCCAGGAGAGAAGTAAGACAGCCACAACCCACTCCCAAGCACATGCAAACTAGCAAGTTACTCAAGCATTCGCATCAGGCCAAATATTTGGCATGTCAGAATCTTGTGAGGTGAGAGGGGTCTTGAGTAGTTCTCACCATGGCCCTCTGTGCCAGAACTAGCAAGCTGAATTCAGTTAAGATTTTGGCCAAACTGGCGATGCCAACCACAAATCCTTTTTTTCCACCTGTTCATGAATCAGCATTGCTACTTCGCATTGCCCAAAAGTTGGGTTACTAAGGTCTTGGGAAGCAGAACTCTTAGTGCCTTCCTTTCTTTCCTCCTTAACCACTATCCCCCAGCTTCCTCCAAGGTGAATCATCTTTTAAGAACTTGTTGTTCCTGCCCAGCAGTAGTAAGCCCTGGGGGCCAGCCCAGTTCATCCCTTTTCCTTTCTCCCAAACAACACACCTAGCATCTGATTACATTTGAAATGTGGGGTTCCAAGTGTGCATGATTGAACAAGTTTCCCCGGGCCCGCAGATCTGCTGCCATAGCAGCTTTTTAGCAGCAAAGGATCAGATGTAAGGCCAGGAAAAGTGGGCAGGGACAGAAGCAAGAGGCAAGAAACTTTTTCTTTGACTCTCACGATCATGTCACCTATGAGGTCTTTTTGCCTGACTTATAGGTCCCAAATCTCAACTTTCTTTCTCCCCACGAACTAACCCTGAAACGGTTTACCTCTGCAACACTTTTCTGGGCAGAAGCTCACCCATGGGGCCTCTTCACTTTTAGTTTTATAATGAATAGCAGTTTTTTCATCTAGTAGTTATAGGATTTTAGAATCAAATCAATCTTACATATTTTCAATTCTATTTTACAAGTGAGAAAATAGAAATCCACACAGGCTTAAGTGACTTGACCAAGATCACACAGCAGTTCTACAAGACTGAGTAGGACTAGAATATGGTTATCTTGATTCCTAAATGAGTGCAATTTCCACTATCCCACAGTATCTTTCCAAAACCATTCTAGAAGGGAGAGAGAAGGTGCCCAATTTCTATGAATAATATTCACCAATCTGTACATTATTTGAGAGCCAAAGCAAACTCTAAGAGATACTGAGTAAAAGGAGGTTAAGCGGGCATTGTAGTTTTAAGCAAGCAAATCAGTTTTTTTTTTGAGAATTCTTCAAACCTGCCATAATGGAAACATGAAGCAACAGTAGCCTAAGGGACAAAACATTTAGGAGCACAGAAAACATATCTATCTACCCTTCCTAATTCTGTCAGGTTAGCCTTGAGATGTTAGACCTGATATATTATTCCCAAAGCTCAGCCTAACCAATTTTGGGATATTTTCTTCCAAAAGGAGAAGTCATAGCTCCCTAGTTTTTCATACAAAAGAAAAAGAGAGAGCTTGCAGCATTATTCAGCCCTAGTCTTTTCTATTTCTGGGCCCCTACCTGGGCTGCAGTGAGGGTATGAAAATCTCAGTTTAACCAAAGAAATGAACTCAGAGCCCCTCTTCAACCCACATTAACTTCTCAGCAGCCCCAGCAGAACTATAGTTATCTCTGGCTAACCATCTGAGAAGATCTAACTGCCCATTCCATCCCTGCCTACAATATATATAAAAGTCCAGTGGGTGAGGAAGGGGAGGAGAGGGGGCCCAGGTTACCCCGCAAGCTTGCTGGTGACGAGCGAGGACTTTCTCTGGGGCAGATCCTGTGGGGTGGGGATGTGGTCACCAGTCACCAGGTTCTTGTCTGGTCCTGCACTAGGCAGCTGCTTATTCTTCATCTTGGCTTTGGCCATGTTGTAGTCTCCTGAGTCAAAGTACTTTTGCTAAGAGACAAGAAGGAAGTTTAAGTGAGTGGGGAGTTCTGGCCTTCCTGAAAAGCAAGGAGATTCACATCCATTATAAATCCTCATCTACACTCAAACCTTTAGAGAGGTCTTCCTTGATTAATTTCAAGCATGCATAGCTGACCAATACTTGTGGGTACTTATGTCTTCTCCTCAACTGTCGTTATTTTTTCAGGTATTGAAGCAGTTTCCCAGATAGAGTAAATATTGTACATCTTAATACAGAAGAAGGAGCTCTGGTGGTGTAGTGGTTACAAATCGGGCTGTGAACCACAAGGTCAGCAGTTCAAAACTACCAGCTGTTCCGCAGGAGAAAGATGAGGCTTTCTGCTCCTGTAAAGATTTACAGCCTTGGAAACCCTGTACAGGGTTGCTATGAGTTGGAACCGACTCCACGGCACATAACAACAATACAGAAGAAAGTAAAAATTCTTGACTTTATTCATAAAGGATCTACTATGTATTACTCCCTTTCTGGAGTCTCTTCATGAGGAAGTAGAGCCTCCAGGCTTTTGTCCTAGACTTGGATATTTACTTGGGCAAAGAGAAATGAATAATATATGTAAATGGATTTTTCTGAGGCTGGCTTAGCAATCATCAGATCAACCTTCAGCCAATAACTTCAAAATTAAAAGTGATTCTCTCAGACCAGAAATAGTGATTGAGCTTGTTCATGAGGACATTGTGCTTTCCCTCTGACTCCCACTGCTCCCACACATGTTCCATGGCTGTGACAGCCTGCCCACGCCTGCCTTGCCTGCAGCAAGGTAAGCTGCAAGCTGGCATCCTATCATCCTCGGTGACTAAGACTCAGTAACTGGGATTCTCCACAGGGATCTGCTTCACTCTCCATTTTCATCCACACTGAGGAACTCTCCAGTTGAATGCCTTACAATTCCTCTGTCAGCTTGAGGTAACTCTAGGCACAGAGAATCTGATCAGAAGCTAGAGGGCTATGAAGGTAGCCTCGCTCATACTGAGAAGAACCAACCACCTTGGACAGAAAGAAAATAAGCCTCTTGAGAGAATATAGTTAATGGCTGCTGATACGTAGCTTTGAGGGTCTGCAGAAATCTACTATTCATTGCAAGCTGGTGATTTCTGTAGGACAGATGACTTGCTCTTTTTTGGAAATGATGTGCTCCCACTTCTAATACTAATTTAAAAAAAACAAAACAAAAACACAGTCCTAAACTCCCACCCCCATCATCCAAATAGGCAAATGCTTGCCTAGCAACAAATCTTCCTGATCATCATCCAGTGGAACCTCTACAGATTCATCTTCAGCATACCCTTAGGCTGCAAAGAGTAAGAGATTGTGACCATACCCCTTTCTGGAGTCTCTTCATGAGGAAGTCAGAGCCTCCAGGCTTTTGTCCTAGGCTTGGATATTTGGCCTTTAACTTTGCCTCCTCGGCTCTTTCAGGGAGAATACCTTCCTTCTCCTGCGTGTCCTGGAAGAAACAAATAGGCCAAAATAAAATTACAGATGGAGAAGCAACTGCTTCTAATATCATATCAGAGTACTCTTATATTATCACCTTTATTTGGCGCTCCACCCTAAACTTGCCATCTCTACTCAATCCCTAAAGCTAGACCTTTGTTCAAATTCCAAAGCTCAAGATGACTACTGTGAGAAGGCAAAGACAAGGGATCCACCCTAGTTATCTAGGAGTAGTGGGTTAAAGGTAATACCAACAAACACAATACTTTAACCACAGAGCAGGCCAATCATTAGCACAGAAGCTAGGTAAGACGCTTAAAAAAAAACAACAAACAAAAAAACTAGCTAGGGCTTCTGGTGATACAGGATTTGAGGCTGTCCCTCATGAGTAGTACAGATCAAATAGGAAATCAAGGGGGGTAATTCTGCTGAGACCTTCCCTTCTCATTCAGAGTCTAAGAGAGCCATCTGCTAAGTCTCTCAGTTGAGGACAGTATGTGGCCCTCTCTAAAGATCTCCACCAGAGTAATGGGACCATCACAGTTCCAACATTTCCATGAACACTGTAATAGGAAAGTGATAGGTAAACAAAGACAAAAAAGACAATAGTCTTTAACCTCGGAAAAATTAAGGTATTAAAAAAATTTAAAATTAAAAAAAAGTATATTCACCAAAAAATTAACACCTTTCATAGAGGAGAAAATGATGGAAGTCTGGGAAACATGCCAAGGGTTGAACTGGCTTGCAAGGCTCTCACTGTTGCTGTGGGGAGCTCATTCTTGCTTTTTGTGGGCTCAGTTGCCTTTTTCACTAGTTGATTTTTTGAAAAGACTCTTAAGCTAATTTTTGTTTTTTATTACGTGTATTTTACCAGTCCTTGTGCCCAGTACTAAATGAAGACAAATACAAGGTGCTAGAAGAGGTTTCTTTGGCGTTAATGCTTTCATCACAAAATCGTGGGTGGACTAAGTCACACTGTCTAGGAAGTCTGGGGGGGAATACAGTGCTGTTTTTTTTAAATCACTAATTTTTCGGTCTTTTTTGTTTAAGCTCCATTATTCTGTTTGGAATTTTCATCCTTTCAGTCTTGTTCGGTCTGCAGTGAAGGTGGACAACTATCTCTTTAGCAGTCAAAATAAGTCTCCTATGGAAATTGTCACCTTAAACTAGCCATTTCAATTACTCTTCTTCCATACCACAGCGCTGGTCGTTTTATAAAAATCTTTACCTTGATCCGTACCTTACTGCGGATTGACGATGCGGGCCCCAGCAAATCATTAAAGACCCGTACTAATCAATAACTCACAGGGTAACCCAGGCCCACCAACTGAGCCTGCATCTAACCCCCTTCATTCTCCTAGTCTATCCAAACACCGCCCCGCACCCAAGCTCAGCCAATTACAGCACAGCATCAACGATTTGAGCGGTAGGCCTGTTGGCCAATCAAGAAAGGTACGGCACTGACTGACAATCGACTCAACTAACCAGCACTACAACAGCAGGCCATGTTGAAGCTCACCCTGAGCGACGCACGAAGTAACCAACCCCTGCAGACTCAGAGACTATGGCGACCAATCCGCAATGCTGGGATACCGTCTCCCGCCCCATCACGGTCGCCCGGCTCACCAGCCCGCACCCCCTCCATTTCACCTGCTTCTCCTCGCCGGTCTCCTCCGAAGGGTTCTCCTCTTCCTGTTTCTGGGACATGGCGGGACCGGGACCTGGAGTGTAAAGGGCCCGGGAAGTCCACCGGTGAAGGGAAGGGGGAGGGGAAACGGGGGATAAGCTGCGCTGCTGCTCCGGCTCCTGTCACTAGGGTTGTTCGGTCAAAATGGCGACCCTTCCCCGTGACGTTGCGACCGCCCCTTCCTACAGAAGCCAATGGGAGTAGAGTAGAGAGGGCAGTGACGTAAAGATCTACTAATAGTCGCGGGCCGGAGGTGGGTTCTGTAAAAGTGACTGGCAAGCTAAAACACCAATCTGTAAAGAGAATGAGCGACAAGGACCAATTGGAAGACACTTTAGGAGGCGGGTGCAGGCTTTGGTATTTTTGCTGCTTAGGTGGGCTCAGACTTCCTTCGGTTCCACGGACTGGAGGGGTGGAGTTTTGCTGATTGCCAGATGAAGAGTCAGTGGCTGTAAACCTAAATCCATCCAGAGTATGAGACGAAATGTCTGGTTATAAACACTAAAATTTATTAGTACTCAAGCACATTCTACAAAAGAATGACCATTAAAAAAGAAATGTGACTGCAGAATTAGCTGGTGTGACACTGTAGGGTAATCACTGGACCTAAAGGTCAGTTTGAATTAACCAGGCGCTCCTCGCAAACTCTATACACAATAGGGTCGCTTTGAGTGGAAAGTGACTCGAGGACACTTAACAAAAAGACATGCCATTAGCACCCTCTGATGGTTCATACTTGAGAACACCAGCAAACTGAGCAAGTTATGTCCAGTAGTTGCAGGAGAAAGATGAGTTTGTCTGCTACAGTAAAGATTTATAGCCTCAGAAACCCCAAAAGGAGCCGTTAGATGCTGACCTATAGGGTCGCTATAACTGTAAATCCACTTTTGGCACTATGTTTGGTTTTGGTCCCGTAGTCGTCTCCTTTACGAATTTACTCTCAGAACTGGTTTTAAGTGATGTCTAAGGAGCTCTGGTAGCGTAGTGGTTACGAATCGGGCTGCGAATCACAAGGTGAGCAGTTGGAAACTACCAGCTGCTCCACGGGAGAACAAGGCTTTCTGCTCCCGTAAAGATTTACAGCCTCGGAAACCCTGATCAGGGTCGCTATGGGTCGGAACCGACTCCACGGCACATAGCAACAAGGAGCCCTTCATATAACCCACCTTCTTGGATTATTTGCTCAGCATACAATCCGAGAAACTGGGTTATATGAAGGGCTCCTTGAGAACTAAGGTGCGCCTGACTCAAGCCATGGTATTTTCAATCACCTCATATGCATGCGAAAGCTGGACAGTGAATAAGGAAGACCGTAGAATTGATGCTTTTAATACCGTAGAAGAATTGATGCTTTTGAGTTATGGTGTTGGAGGAGAATATTGAAACTACCATGGGCTGCCCGTAGAACCAACAGATCCGTTTCGGAAGAAGTGCTGCCAGAGTGCTCCTTGGAGGCCAAGATGACCAAACTTCGTCTCTCATACTTTGGACATATTTTCAGGAGGGACCAGTTGCTGGAGAAGGATATAATATTTGATAAGGTGGAGGGTCAGAGAAAAAGAGGAAGACCCTCAACGAGATGGATTGGTCAGGTGGCGGCATCCATGGACTCAAGTGTGGCAACAGTAATGAGGTTGGCCCAGGATCAGGCAGTATTTCGTTCTGCTGTGCATAAAGTCACTATGAGTGGGTATCGACTACATGGCACCTAACAAGAAGGAGCCCTGGTGTGGCGCTGTAGGATAAGCACTGGGCTGCTAACCTCAAGGTGAGTGGTTCAAACCCACCAGCCGCTCCTTGAAAACCCTGTACAGGCGTCAGAACCAACTCCAAAGCACTTAACAACAATGGAAGCACCTAAGGAGCCCTGGTAGTGTAGTTATTATGAGTTGGGCTGCTAACCCAGTTGGAATCTATCAGCAGGAAGAAGATGAGGTTTTCTGCTCAGTAGACTTACAGCCTCCGAAATCCTATTAAAGGGTTACCATGAGGAAGAAACCACTCCGTGGCACACAACCACCACCACTACCGGGAAGTACCTATTGTTGTAAAGTGCTGTCAAGTTGGTTCTGACCGACTCATAGCAAACCTGTACAGGGTTTCCAAGGAGAGGCTGGTGACTTTGAACTGCTGACTTTGCAATTCAAACCAATCTTAACTGTTGAGTGCTTTATCCTACAGCACACCAGGACTCCAAGGAAATATATATGTACTGCTGTTGTTAAGTGCAGTGCAGTCAGGGTTCTAATAGTGACCCCATAGGGTTTCCGAGTAGTGGCTGGTGATCTTGAACCACTGACCTTGAGGTTCAAACTGACTGCAGTCCAGCACATTAACCTGAGAACTCCACCTACATACTAAGTGTCTACAATAGTATAGTGTTCAAGATACTTTTTTTTAAGAAAAAAGTAAAATCATAACTCATAAAAGTAACATGTCAAAGTTTATCTCATTAACAAAGGAACCAGCCAGATGTTAAAAACTGGTGGAAAGAAGACTAAACACACACATACAACAGGCAATTAGGAATGCTAAAAATAATTTGTTAATTGATGCAAAACTGGTCAATAGCCACAAAGCATAAAATGCAGTATTTAGAATAATTTCTTCCACGGGTTGAAAATGAATTGCATCTCACTGGACAAAATTAATTTGCATCTCTATGTACAAGAATCACTTGTATTGCCAACAGTTTTCTCAACTTACAAAATTATAAAATAGTTTAATGAAAAGTATTTTTTTGTTGTTGTTGTTAAGTGCCCTAGAGTCAGTTCAGCCCCATAGCCACCCTGCATAGGGTTTCTGAAGAGCAGTTGGTGAGCTTGAATCACTGACTTTGCATTTCAAATTGATATTGCAGTCCAGAGCATTAACCTATAGTATGTATAGCTAACTCCAAAAGTTCTTCTAAGTCCAATCATCTTTTTACTCAGTTCAGTCTTCTACAATTTTCTCTGACAGCAGAAAAGCCTCTTACCATAAATATCTCACTTTTGTTTTCCATAGAATTGAAATTTTCGTTAAAATACAAATATGATACCAGAGCAACATTTTGTTGTTATTAAGTGCTGTGGACTAGGTTCCAACTCATAGTGACCCTGTATTGGGTTTCCGAGGAGCAGCTGGTGGGTTTGAACTGCCAACCTTGTGGTTAACTGTCTAGTGCTTATCCTACAGCACCACACCAGGAGTCCAGAAAAACATTATCAGCTGACATTTTAAACTTGTACTTAAGTAATCAGATCAGCTTTAACAGCTAAGTGCTATGCAGTTGGTTCCGATTCATAGCAATCCTTTATAGGATTTCCAAGGAAGCTAGTGGGCTTGAACTGCTGAGCTTATACTGAGCAGTCCAATGCTTATCCTACAGCGCCACACCAGGTCCCCTAATTAACAGTTGTTTCTGTTGTTGTTAAGTGCCATCGAGTAGGTTCCGACCCTGTATAGGGTTTCCAAGAAGCGGCTGGTGAGCTTGAACTGCCGACCTTGCAGTTCAAACGGCTTTGCAGTCTAGGGCATTAACCCACAGCGCCATACCCAAGACTCCAATGAACAGTTATTAAGTGCTGTCAATCTGCTTCCGATTCATCAGGACCCTATAAAGGGTTTCCAAGGCTTTAAAAATCTTTGCTGGAGCAGAAAGCCTCATCTTTCTCCAGCAGAATTGCTAGTGGGCTCCAACTGCCAACCTTGTGGCTCACAGTCCAATGCTTAGCCTGCAGAACTATCGCACTCCCAATTAAGTTAGACATTGTGAAACACTGGCCCAGGGAAGGACCTAGAGAAAAATCAATGAAAGAAAATTTATTTTTTTTTGTTAAGTGCCTTTGGGTCACTTCCAGTTCATAGTGACCCTGAAGAGGGTTTCTGAGGTTTGAAATCTTATAGGAACAGAAAGCCTCATCTTTATCTGATGGAGCATCTGGTGGCCTTGAACTGCCAACCTTGTGGTTTGCAGTTGTATTTTTCCTACACAACCACTGTGCTCCCCAAGTGGCTTGGAGTCCATTCCATTTCATAGTGACCTTATATAGGTTTCCAAGGAGCAGCTGGTGGGTTTGAACCATTGACCTAGTGGTTCAAACTGACTGCAGTCCAGAGCATTAACCTGAGGACTCCACCTACGTACTAAGTATCTACAGCAGAATATAGTGTTCAAGATACTTTTTTAAAAAGTAAAATCATAACTCATACTTATAAAATAGTAACATGTCAAAGTTTATCTCATTAACCGGAGCGCCACACCAAAACCTATTATATGTCATGTACTGTGAAAGCAGTTTACTCCTTTTTGTAGTATTTGTTTTTTAAAATACAAATCAAAAGAGGATAATTATTAACCTCAAAGATCACTAATGAAATGTGCCATCAGTAGATTTGTGAGAAAGATTTAGTGCATGATTTCCACCCTTAAAATCATGTCAAACGCAAGACTGACCTCTCCACTTAGAAGTAATTTTGGGGTAGGAAAAGTTTTGCAGGAGAGGGGGCAAGAAGGTGGAGGATGTGGGGAGTTGGTGGGGCAGGGTGAGAGAAGGCAAGCCTGAGAAGTGTCATCGTTTGGTTCTTGGGCAGCCAACCAGGTGACAGGATCTTGCCCTTCCTTCTTCCTTTCCTTCTCTCCTGCTTTCCCCTTTCTTCTCTTCTTCTTTTTGTATTGGATGGACCTCTCCTTTCCAAGTCCTTTTCTTTTTCATTTCAGACTTGCAAGATTTCAAATGTTCTTCCACCTAAGCTTTTTCCACTTATCTCCACAAATCCTGTTAAGGTAAAAGGTAATCAGCGTTATTAGAAAGCAGAGCAGCTACCCTTGGAGGGTAGAGACTGGAAGGGAGCTTCAGGGGCATTTCTCAGGTGGTAGTCTTAACTGTGGTGTGATTACATGTATATTCAGTTTATGAAAAGTACTTGAACTGTATGGGACTTATGGGATTCCTGGTGTGGTGCTGTAGGATCAGCACTGGACTGTGAGCCACAAAGCTGGCAGTTCAAACCCATTAGCAGTTCCTCAGAAACCCTATACAGAGTTGCTATGAGTGGGAACCAACTCAACGGCACATAACAACAGCACTTATGATATGTGTACTTTTCTCTCTCTCTCTCTCTATATATATATAAATAAAAGGTGTAACCTAACATTAATAATGATAAAAAACAAATAAACACACAAAAATCCTTTTGCTTAAGTTTCACCTCCTTCAGGAAAGTGAATGGATAATAAAAGAGTATAGAAAATGATGTTCATACTTTCGGTCAGAAAACCAGCCATTGCTACATTTCCAAGATCTAATGACTCAAGTTTTGACTTACTGACTAGGGGCAGTGCCAGTGGGAATCGAGGGGCATAGAAGGATGAAGGATATTAAAAACTGACAGAATCTGATAACTAGTTATTTGAATATATGGTCCAGTTGGATCTAGGAAAGTGATAGAAGACAGTTAAGTTTAAGCTAGGTCATATGGGGAAAGTGGAAACAATTGGTTGCATGTAAGTTTGAGCCATTATAGTGAAAATATATTCTGAATATACTTCAGAGATTAAATCTCTAAAAGATGATCAAATTCTTTTGGAAAACACTTTTGCCACAAGCTCCTAATTCTAAGCTCTGCTGAAAAGTAATGTATAAAAACTACGATTGCTAAGGTGATGACTTATTTGTACATTTATCCTTGATATAGCTAAATTACTGAGCATTAGGAAAGATGCAGATAAGTATGATCATCTTTTGATTAGAAAAAGAGTAGGGCTTCACAAAAACTAGAAGAATAGCTAAGGCATAGCTGTGTTTAGAAATTATTCTGTTTTTAACTGGGTACGAGGAGATGGTGCTTTAGGTAGGGTGATTAGGTGATATTTGAGCAGAGACCTGAATGGGGTAGTGAGTGAGCCAAGCAGTTATCTGGAGGAAAATTGCAAATGCAAAGCTCCTAACGCAGTAGTATATTTTTGGTGTTACCTCAGAAATTACAAACTAGAACCAGAGTAAGAGTAACACAGGCAAGGATCTGATCAATTTTGGCTTTTTAAGCCATGGTAAGGACTTTTGATTTTATTTTTTTGTGATGAACAGTCCTTAGATGGTACTGAGTAGGGAAGTGACACAAGATGAATTTAGGTGTTAAATTAAACACTCTGGCTACTATGTAAAGGCCAAGAGTGGAAGCAATAGCAGGAAACCAATTAGTCTTTTACAACAGTTTAGATACGAGATAGTGTAGTAGCCACTGAGAAAGTGAAAATGTTTTGATGTGGAATCTGTTTTGAAGGTACAGCCAACAGAATATATTATTGTGATAATCAGCAATTATAATAGTGTTCTCAAATTTTAACGTGTAAGCTTTAAAAAAAAATTTGCTTAAATGACAGTTTCCTAAACCCCTAATCTGGCACTGATTTACTAGGAACCTACATTTTAGCAAGATTCCCTTTCTTTCCTCCTTGTTATTCCCAGAGCAGGTGATTCTAGTGCAGGTGGTCTTTGTACCACACTAAAGGATGACTTATGGGAATAGTGCTTTGTCTTAAATAAAAATAAATAACAACAACATAGTCATTCTAACTACATTTACATAGTAACTAACTACATTACATAGTCATTCTAAATAAGGAAAGGACAACAAGCCAACTGTAGTTTACCAGTATAATTTCCTTTTTGTATTTTGTGAATTCTATTATAGTTAGGCACGCTACCTACATTTAGAGCTGAAGACTTCTTAGCTCTTAGATAAATTCAAGCATTATTTGTAAGTAGATATTGTTGTGTTGTGAAGTGCCATTGAGTCGATTCTGGTTCAAACAGCTTTGCAGTCTGGTGCATTAACCCACAGCGCCACACCAGGATTCAAGTATATGATCTCCTATTAATAGCTACTTAAAAAATAATTAATTTTTAAGTAGATATTAATAGGAGATCATATACTCATTCTTCTCATGGAAATAATGGTAAAATTAGTTAATTGTCATTTTCATTGAGATGGAGATACTCTTAAGACTTTTTACATTAGTTGGTATTCAGTGTAGCTTTGATATGTCCTGGCCACCAGCTTACACCTGCTACAATGCTAAGGATGAAATAAGATGAGACAGAATCTGGTATGCAGTGTAAAGTGGAAGCATTACTAGCCTTATGCAGGAAGTTCTTATTTCCAAGTAAAATAACTAAAGTTGTAAAACTGCACAGAAAGACCAGAGAGCCAAGAATTGATTTTTATTATACAGAAGTGTGACGGCCATATGCATTAAATGAGAAGATGTTTGGCAGTGAACATTAGGCAGATTCAAACTAAAGACATCCTAATCTTGTTGAGACACAATATAAAAATAAACACTGACCAAGAGTTTCAAGAAAGAACTCAACTATTATCCCCCAGTCAAGCTGAAACTTTCCACAGGAAAACCTGGTTTCAATTCGTGTTGAATTGCTCAAATGAAAAGAAAAGCTAAATCAGGTAGAGGCAACATATGGATTGATTTTTGTTATTTTACCAGACTGGTACTCTACTCAATCTCACATTTATAACTGTTTCACATTATAATTTCTATCTCTAGTTAGTAAAGAGGTACCTGAAGTGAAAAAAACAAAACATGTTAATTGAACTAGGAAATTTTGTGGGGCTAGGTAGGATTGGGAGAGGAAAGAAGTTATTCTGGCCTTTTAATCACTAAATTGTTTCTCTAAATAGGATCTTCCTTAATAAATCTTTTCTCTGCCCTCACTACTGAAATGAAAACATTTTAGAGGTTTGGCCACAAAAAGGGCTATGTTAAACCAAGATTGATAACTATCTTAAGAATTAAGTATACACCAAATGACTCCCAGAACCCTTAAATATAGACAGAAATTTTCAATTTATGTGGAAAGCCAATAATAGGCAACAATAAGGTCGAGTTCAGATATACTGTCTGGACTGGTATTTACCAATTGAAATTTACAGCTTCCTCAATTCAGTCAGATCAGACACATTTAAAGTAGTCTGGAGAACAGGAAAGACTGAAGAGTGAAAATTCTCATGCACCTCCCTCCCTTAAAATTCTAATGCTGACTACATGAAAGTGTTTAAGAGATACTTTAAAACATTTTTTTTCCAGTTAGACTTTTGTCCTGCTGAGTAGGAGGACAGGATGATGTTAAGGGGGAGTATAGAATATATTTCTAACTCTAGGATATGAAAACCAGAT
>NW_006408560.1:7269307-7276913 GCF_000296735.1 Chrysochloris asiatica
TGGGCTAGCACCAGGAGTGCCAGTGTTCGCTTGTCCATTCGCTGAGGGTCATTTACCCACCGCTCTAGTACACTATCTTGCAGTTTTTTCACTAGTCGCTGTTTCTCTGTGGTATTGGTTACTGGATGAGTGGTCATGTCAAATAGAAGGAAATTCTGCTTCTCAGTGGTTAGAATACCCTTCTCTACTAGGTTCTTTGCAATTCGCTCTCGTACATTCTTCAGCTGGTACTGTAGTTTGAAAGGGTTCCAGGTCTCACCTGTAGGGCCATCATGAACAGAAAGAGAAAAACAAAGTGAAAAAGTAAATTAGTTATTTGGAAGTTTGAATGGTTGTATTTCTTAAAAGAGTAGTTTCCATTCATTCCTCAATTCATTGAAGTAACCCTTTATACACAGGTTTTAACTGCAGCATTGTTTCACACTAAAGCAGGTTCAAAAAGTGTTACCAGGTTATTCCACATTGCTAGAGTTTATGGACTTTATTTCTCTTCTTATCTTACATGATTTCTAATAGTGTTAATCATTCTTGTATTTCTGAAATTCTCTCCAGTTTACTGATAAAGATCAAAGAGCACAACCTTCTGTATGGATTGCATCTCAATGTAAAGAAAACAAAAATCCTCACCACTGGACCAATAAACAACATTCTTATCAACAGAGAAAAGATTGAAATTGTCAAGGACTTCATTCTTCTTGGAACAACCATCAACACTCACGGAAGCAGCAGTCAAGAAATCAAATGACATATTGCAGTAGGCAAATCAGCTGCACATGACCTTTTTAAAGTGTTGAAGAGCAAAGATGTCAGCTTGAGGACTAAGGTGTGCCTGACCCAAGCCACAGTATTTTTAATAAACTTATATGCATGTGAAAGCTAGGCAGTGAATAAGAAAGACCGTAGAAGAATGATGCTTTTGAGTTATGGTGGTGGAGGAGAATATTGAAAGTGTCACGGGCTGCCAAAAAAACAAACAGATCTGTGTTGGAAGAAATGCAGCCAGAATGCTCCTTGGAGGCCAGGATGGCCAAACTTCGTCTTTTATACTTCGGACATATTGTCAGGAGGGACCAATCGCTGGAGAAGGATATCATGTTTGGTAAGGTGGAGGGTCAGAGAGAAAGAGGAAGACCCCCAGCGAGATGGACTGGCAAAGTGGCAGCATCAATGGGCTTAAGCATGGCAATAATTGTGAGGTTGGCCCAGGACTAGGTGGTGTTTCATTCTGTTGTGCATAGGATTGCAATGAGTCGGTACCAACTCAATGGCACCTAACAACAACAACAACTCCAGGATACCAGTCTCTCTTGGGTGAGTTTCTACCATGTATTGTTGAAGTTCTATTCTGGATAGGTACAGCTGACAGGACTGAAAGTTTCTTTCCCTATTAGTAGGGCATAAGTTCTACCCAGGCATGGCAGGCCAAGAATATTGTCCCAAGCACAGCTTGATTTTAGAGGCTCCCTTTTCACACTGGAAGGTGCAAGCTATGAAGGCCAAGGTTTCCACTCTTCCTCCCAACTTCCACTCAAAGGACAGAGGTGTCAATCTGGGAGAAATGGACCACTGTCCCCACCCCAGCTCCTGTGTCATGCTTAGGAAGGAACCCAGTCCTGAATGATGAAGAGTTCCACAGCTCTTTCTGAGGGGATTAACTTCATTTGAAAAACAGTATAGAGAATTCTATGACTGAAAGTGTTAAAAACTCTACTAGCCTACAACCGGAAGACTAGACAGCACCCAGCTACTACTACTGACTGCTCTGATTGGGATCACATAGAAGATCCTGGACAAAGTGGGAGAAAAATATAGAACAAATTTCAAGATCATTAAAAAGACCAGACTTACTGGTCTGATAAAAGACAGTAGAACCCCCAAGACTATGGCCCTTAGACACTCTTCAAACCTGGAACCAAACCACCCTGGGGGATCACCTTTTAGCCAAACAATAAACAGGCCTATAAAGTGAGCCATAACAACTTTGAAGAACATAATCTTCACAGCAATACTCAGAACATACTTCTCAAAGAACAAAAGAGCAACTTTACTCTCAAACAAAGTTCAGAAGGCAGGAAGGGGCAGGAAAGAAGAATGAAGGGAAAAAGAGATTCCAGGGAGGAAGTATAAAGAATGAAACTGAGGAGACTGCAACTAATGACACAAAACAAAATGTATGTAAATTGTTGAATAGAAAGCTAATTTGCTCTGTAAACTTTCACCCAAACCACAAGAGTGTTAAAAAAAAAAAAAAAGCCTCCTCAAAACCACAAAAATTGAGACCTTGGTGGAGGACAATTAAGAGGGTTCTGGTAGCTCCATGATCTCAGAAGCAACAAGCTAAATTGTGGAACTAGAAGTTTACTAGAAATAGAATTAGAAAAAGAGAAAGTCATGAAAAGCCCTCCTGGATCATAGCCAACCCTGGGGGTTGGAAAAGCTGTGTGCATGTACTAAGTTGTACCCACTCAAAAGCAATCAGAGTAGGATGGGGGATAGGAAGACAGACTTGAAAGCATTCTGAAGCCATACACAGATCCCTCAACAAAGGATGGAAACATCACATGCACAAGGGCTAAGTATAACTTCTGAACAAACAATGGCTGAATGATAAATTATTCTAATTCAGGGGGCGCTCCTAGAAGGTCAAGTTTAAAAATGAAACCACATGTGAGAAGCACCAGCAAGATAGTGGTGTAAGCAGCTTTATACTCTCATCACCCTGTCTTGTTGCTGTTGTTATGTGCCATTGAGTCAGTTCTGACTCATAGTGACCCTATATAGGGTTTCTGAGAAGCAGCTGGTGAGTTTAAAATGCTGACTTTGCTATTAGCAGTTCAGCACCACCCCAGAACTCCAACATCCTATATGAAAAAAGCAAGCAGAACTGGTAGAGTCTTTGAGCTACAAAGTCAGTGGTTCAAACCCACCAGCCACTCCTCGGAAACCCTATACAGGATTTTTATGAGTTGGAACGGACTCAACAGCACTTAACAACAACAACAGCAACATATGTAGATGAAATATGTACTACAATATTAACATGAAAAAAGGGAGCGGGTTGTTGCTATGTAGGAGTAAAGTTTCACTGAAATGACATTTAGTATAAATCTTAAGGAGGTTTGGATAAGCTATGATATACATTGTAAGCCCTAGAGCAACCACTAAGAAAATAACACGTTAAAAATCATTAAAGGAATTAAAATGAGTGGTAGGAACTCCATCTAGACCAGACACCGTGTCTCCCATGTCTTCCATTAGCCAGCAAGGGCACTGACCTACACTGGGGGTTCTGGCCCTAATTTTTCTTTCTCCCCCTCCACTTTCCTTTCTTGTTTCTTTTCTTTCCCTTATTGTTTTTCTCCTTTTCTTTTTTTTCCCTTCCCTTATTTTTCTTTTTAAAGAATTTTTAACTTTGAAAAAAAAAGCCACCCCAGTTTTACTCATCGTGCTTTCTTTCTTTCTCTCCTTTTCTCTTCTCACAAGGTTGGCAGTTCAAACTGACCAGCTGCTTCTTGGAAATCCTACACAGGGTCGCTATGAGTTAGAAATGACTTGATGGCATTTAACAACAGCAATAATCCTTTTTCTTTTTTTTTTTCATTTGCTTTTTCTTGTTTTTCCCCACCCATTGTCTTTCCATTTTTCCCCTGTTGTTGTTTATATTTATGTTTTTCTTTGCTTCTCCCACCAGCAGGAAACAGCAACTGTAGCACACATCTCAGCCACAGCACCTCCTTCAGTCCTACCCACTGGGTGAGGGCCACCACCTGCTCCTGCACCATTTGATCAACCATTGATAGTGACCAACACAAACCCCACATTCAAGTTGGCTACACAAAGAGTGAACTGCACATACACTTTCATCCTCTATCATACCCACCAGAGACAGGTGGTGAGTGCCTAAGAACACACCAACATACAATCACCAATTAAATACAAATATAACAAAATCACAATGTCTCAGAGACAATAGACAATTGTAGTTTACATGAAGAAACAAGACAGATTGGATCAAATAAGTGATCAAAATACAGAAAAAGAGAACATTCCTGAAGACGAAATGGCATTGGAATTACCTGATAAGGAATTCAGAAGAATGATACTTAGGTACTTTCACTGGAGAGAAAAATCAAGAAAGCTGCAGATTAAATCAAGAAAAATACAAATAAGACTTCAGAAGAATTCAGGTAAACACTACAAGAAAACACTGACAAAATAGATGAAACAATTAGAAACCATAACAAAACAGAAAAGAGAAATCCACAACACTAATACTAAAATTTAAGAAACAAATAATGCATTGAAAGGGCAAAAGAGAATTGAATCAATGGAAGACAGAGGAACAGAGAAACAAGAAGAAGAACAAAAAATGAACAGAACCTAAGAATTATGTTGTTGTTGTTAAGTACTGTGGAGTCGGTTCCGATTCATACTGACCCTGCACAGGGTTTCTGAGGCTGTAAATCTTTGTGGGAGCAGAAAACGTCATCTTTCTCTCACGGAACTGCTGGTAGTTTCGAACTGCTGACCTTGAGGTTAGCAGCCTGACATGTAACCACTACCAGAGCTCCTTAGGAATTATGTTGGACACCATTAAAAGTGATTGGAATTCCAGAACAGGGGGGAAAATGTTAAACATTTGTTGGAAGAAAATTTCCCCAATGTCAAGACAGACAAGAAAGATATACATTCAAGAAACTCAGTGGACCCCAAACAGTATAGACTCCACAAGAAAATCACTAAGACATAGCACAATCAAACTTTCCAAAACCAAAGACTAGGAAAAAATTCTGAAAGCAGCATAAGAAAAACACAAAGTTACCTACAAAGGAGAACCAATAAGATTAAACTCTTCATTTCTCAGCAAAAATCAGGCAGGCAAGAAGGCAATGGGATGACATATATAAAAATCTGAAAGAAAAAAACAACTGTCAACAAAGAATTATATACCCAGCAAAATTGTCCCTCAAATATGATGGTGAAATTAGGGCATTTCCAGATAAACAGAAATGAAAAGAATTTGTAAAAACCAGACCAATCTTTTACAAGAAATACTTAAGGGAGTTCCTAGGACCACCAATGACAGACAACAATCGGAAATTAACATTCATGTCAATATCACTCTGATGTCAACCCAGATATATGAGTATTCAAAGTAAAATAAACCAACAAGACTGAAAAGAGTGAACCAGAGATATCAATTTGTCAATTAAGACAAATACAATGTAAAAAGATGGATAAATAGTGTAGTGTCTGAACTTCCAAATGGAGAGGAAGTCAAGTAGATGTCACAATAGAAAAGACTGCTTTATACTTGAGAAGAAATTAATAAATTACCAGGTAAGCTCAAAGAAAATTAATAAACCTTCTCATCAAAATAAAAAACAGGAAAATCATTGCATGAATGATTTCTTTTAGAAAGATTAGCACAAGACCGATCCCTATGAGGTGGGGGTTAAAGATTTCCCAAATGTATAACTTTTCCAAGCTTTAGTACCACTCATCATCTCTGATATCAACTACTCACACTCTCCTCAGTATTCTCTCTTTTGTCTTGTTGTTGTTAAGTGCCATCAAGTTGGTTCCAACTCAAAACGATCCTGTATATGGTTTTCAAGGCTGTACATCTCTGAGGAAGCAGAAAGCCTATCTTTCTCCTGTGGAACAGCTAAAGGGCTCAAACCACTAACCTTGTGGTTCATATTCCAGTGCTTATTTTATAGAGCCACTGTGCTTACCCCTCATGTCTTAGGGGTTCTGTAATTCATTGTAACATCTCTCAAAACTCACAAACTATCAAGGATGTAGCTCATGTGGTTGTGGAGGCTGGAAAGTTTCAAATCCATGAGTCAGACATCAGTTTCAAGTATTCTCCCCATTCACATGGCTTCATAATAAACATACAATAAACATCAAAATGGCAACAATAAAATCATATCTATCAATTATTACACTGAACAATAATGGATTAAATGCATCAGTCAAGCAACAGAGAATAGCAAAATGTATAAGAAAACATGACGAATCAATATGTTGTTTCCAAGAGACACACTATAGACACAAAGATAAAAAGAGACTAAAAATCAAAAGGTGGGAGAAAAAACATATATCAAGCAAATGGCAATCAAAAAAAAAGAACAAGTGGCAACAGTAATCTCTGATAAAAAAGATATTACGGTAAAAACCAGCATAAGAGACAAGGAAGGACATTATATAATGATTAAAAGATCAGCTGAACAAGAGGACATAGCCATAATATCTATGCACTAAATGAAAGAGCCTCAAAATATATCAAACTCTAACAGAACCAAAGAGAAATAGACAACTCTACAATAATTGTTGTTATGTACTGTCAAGTCAGTTCTGACACACAGTAAACTATGCACAACAGAACAAAATACTGCTGAATCCTGAGCCATCCTGCCACTATGTCAATCCATCTCTTTTTTTGCCAACCCTCCTCATAACTAGGCATGATAATATCCTTCTCCAGGGACTGGTCTTTCCTGATAATATGTCAGAAAAATGAGACACCACCCTAGCTTATAAGGAGCATTTTGGTTGTACTTCTCCCAACATAGATTTGTTTGTTGTTCTGGCAACCCATGGTACTTTTAATAACACAATAATAGTTGTTGTTGTTGTTGTTGTTGTTGTTGTTGTTGTTAGGTGCCATAGAGTCAGTACCGACTCATAGCGACCCTATGCACAACAGAACGAAACATGCTTGAGCCCACTGATGCTGCCACTTTGCCAATCCATCTTGCTGGGGGGGTCTTCCTCTTTTTCTGTGACCCTCCACCTTACCAAACATGATATCCTTCTCCAGCGACTGGTCCCTTCTGACAATATGTCTGAAGTATAAGAGACAATAATAGTAGGAGACCTTAATACACTACTTTCAATGAAGGACAAAACAACTAAAAAGAAACTCAACAAAGACACATAAGAACAAAACAACACAATCAACCAATTTGACGTCATAGACATATACAGAACATTCCAACCAACAACAGCACAATATATATCCTTTTCCAGTGTACTTGGAACATTCTTCAGAATAGACCACATATTAGGCCACAAAACAAGCCTCAATAAAATTTCAAAAGCCTCAAAGTATCATCACACATCAGAGTGCTAAAAAATTATAAATCAACAATAGGACAAAAGTCAAATATATGGAAAATGAGTAACACCAACATCCTACTTAAAAATTGCAAGGCAATAATAATAATAAAAAATTCCTGGAAATAAATGAAAATAAAGACACAATATACCAAAACTTTTGGGACACAGTGAAAGTAGTGGTCAGGGGGCAATTTGTAGCAATAAATGAACACATCAAAAAAGAAGAATCAAGAGAACAAACAAGATGGCGGATCGGGTGGAAGTGCAGTAAAGGAACTCTGCCAACAACAACACAGAATACCTGACCAAGCAGGCTCAGGGGACGGTCCCAGAACTTTGAACCACATATAAAGGAATATTTAGAAGGTTGGAAGGCTCATAGCTGGGGGAATTTGTGGCAGAAGCAAGAAATCTACTGCTTTCTAGTCCGGGAAACTCAGTTGCTCCAGGAGTTGCCATCTTGGGTGAGACCACGTGG
>NW_006408560.1:7279713-7287347 GCF_000296735.1 Chrysochloris asiatica
ATCAACTAAGAAGAGAAGGACTAAGAGCTGGTGGCCAGGAGCAGACTCACAGAATGTGCCCTTTGGAGATGTAAATTATTACATATGCCTGAGTGGGTTTTTTTGTGTGTGTGTTTTTTAAAAAGCTAAAGTGGATAGAGAAAAATACTTTTAACTGATGGTATATGGACGGGATTATAATCATTGTAATGAAACAAGTTATATGAATTGTTGAATGTGAAACATGATGTACCCTATAAACTTTCACTCAATCCACAATAAAAACCTTAAAAAAAAAAGAAGAATCAAAACAACACCTTAACACAGCTCCAACAATTAGGAACGAAACAAGAAAATAAGCTTACAGTCACCAGAGAACATAAACTAGTAAAGATTAAAATGAAATAAATGAAATAGAAAAACAATAAACATGACTAGAAGTTGACTCTTTGAAAGGATTAATAAAAATAAACCACTGGCAAACCTAACAAAGGAAAAGAAAGAGAAGATGAGAAAAACATGAATAAGAAACGAAATGGGTGGCATCACAACAGAATCATCTGAAATAAAAAAGAAATAAAATGTACTAAAAATAACTAAAGGAGCTCTGGTAGCGTAGTGGTTACGAATAGGGCTGCTAACCTCAAGGTTGGCTGTTCGAAATACCAGCTGTTCTGTGGGAGAAAGATGAGGATTTCTGCTCCTGTAAAGATTTGCAGCCTTGGAAACTCTGTGCAGGGTTACTATGAGTCGGAACCAACTCCACAGTACTTAACAACAACAACAATAATAACTATACTCACCAAATTTGAAATTTAGAAGAAATAGGCAAATTTCTAGAAACCTACTATTATCTATCTAAAACAACAGACTGAGGTTAAAACAAAATTGATGATATCCTTAACAAAAGACAACCAGGTCATTAAAAAGTCCCAACAGAACAAAAAGGTCCAGGTCAAGATGGCAAAGTCTACCAAACATTCACATAAGCATTAACATCAATTCTACTCAAACTATGTTGTTAAGTGCCTTCTGACTCAGCAACCCTGTTTAGGGTTTCCACGGCTGCACTTTTTTTTTTTTTTTTTAATGTGTTATTGTGAATTATATGATAGTTTACATGGGAGAACATTAGTTTTACATTCATTCTATCGTATATTGTCTCTCATAGCCATGGTTACAACCCCCTCCATGCAATCCTTCCCCCGTGCCCCCCAGGTCTTCAGCACACAGTTGCTCTCCCTCTCTGGATCTAAAGTCCCCAGCTGCTCCATTGCTCCATGTCATTGCCTCTGCCTCCATCTCAGGCATCACTGCTTCTCTGGGTAGGGTCCCGCTCTTGGCTCTTCTCCGTTGATGGTCCTAGGGACCTCCGCTCCTAGACTGAAAAGTTATTCCCTCCCTTCCTTTCTATAAAATGTCTACCTTTACATTTCCAACCTTCACAATCAGTCCTGATAACAATTATTCACTATTGTATCACAAGAGACCCATTTGTATTTCATTTCATCATCCACGGCTGCACTTTAAAAAATTTTTTTTAACTTTTTATTGTGAATTCAATGAGGGTTCCAGAACAGATAATCAGTTCCACATTCTATAAACCACACACTTCATATCATTACAATGATTAAAATTTCTTCTTTGTATCATCAGTTAATCACCACTTGTCTGTCAGTTTGTGGTACTGTGGTGGCTTGCATGTAGCTGTGATTCTGAAATCTATGCTATGGGTATTTTAAATATCAGCAAGGTCACTCCCTGTAGATAGGTTCCAGCTGAGCTTCCAGATGAAGCTTGTTGTTGTTGTTGTTAAGTGCCTTCGAGTCGGTTCCAACCCATAGTGACCCTGTACAGGGTTTCTGAGGGTGTAAATCTTTACGGGAGTAGAAAGCCTCATCTTTCTCCCGCAGACCCCCTGTAGATAGGTTCCAGCTGAGTTTCCAGATGAAGCTAGATTAAGAAAAAGGAGAGACGGACTACTTCCAAATATTTAGTCACTGAAAACCTTATGAATAGCATTGGAACACTGTCAGCACCAGAATACTGAATACTGAAATATGATGAAGAGCACCAGGACATTGTCAGGTACAGTGCTAGATGATGAGTCCTTCAGGTTGGAAGGCCACTCAAATTATGACTGGGGAAGAGATGCATCCTCAAAGTAGAGTTGATCGTGATGATATGAAAGGAGCAAAGCCTTTGGGACCTTCATTTGCTGATGGGGAACAACTCAAAATGAGGAGAAACATCTGTAAACATCCATTAAAAATCAGAATATGAAATGCATGAAGTATGAATCTAGGAAAATTGGAAATTGTAAAAGATGAAATGGAAAACACAAACATTGATATTCTAGGCATTAATGAGCTGAAATGAACTGGTATTTGTCATGTTAAATCTGACCATCAAATGGTTTACTATGCCAGGACTGACAAATTGATGAGGAATGATATCACATTCACCATCAAAAAGAATGTATCAAGATGTGTCTTGAAGTACAACACTGTCTGTGATAGGATAATATCCATATACCTACAAGGAAGACCAGTTAATACTATTATTATTCAAATTTATGCATCAACCACTAAAGCCAGTGCCGATGAAATGGAAGAATTCTATCAGCTTCTTCAGTCTGAAATTGATCAAGCATGCAATTAAGAAGTATTGATAATTACTGGCAATTGAAATGCAAAGATTAGAAATAAAGGAAGGATCAATAGTTGGAAAATATGATCTTGGTGATAGAAACAATGCTGGAGATTGTATGACAGAATTTTGCAAGACCAATGACTTCTTCATTGCAAATGCTTTTTTAAAACAACATAAAAGGCAATTATACTCATGGACATCACCAGATAGAATACAAAGAAATCAAATTGACTATATCTGTGGAAAGGCATAGTGGAAAAGCTCCATATTATCAGCCAAAACAAGGCCAGGGGCAGACTGTAGAATGGACCATCAATTGCTCATATGCAAGTTTAGACTGAAGCTGACAATAAATTAAAGTCCACAAGAGCCAAAATACGACCTTGAATATATCCCACTTTAATTTAGCAATCATCTCAAGAACAGATTTGATGCATTAGACACTAAAGACCAAAGACCAGAATAGTTGTGGGAATGACATCAAGAACATCATACAGGAAGCAAACAAAAGGTCATTAAGAAGACAACAAAGCAGGAAAACACCAAAATGGATCTCAGAAGAGACTCTGAAACATGCTCTCCAGTGTAGGGATGATTAAGTAAATGAAAGAAATGACGATGTACAAGAGCTGAACAGGAAATTCCAAAGGTCAACTTGAGAAGACAAACTCAAATACTGTAATGAAATGTGCAAAGACCTGGAGATAGAAACCAAAAGGGAAGAACACGCTCAGCATTCCTCAAGCTGAGGGAACTGAAGAAAAAATTCAAGTATTGACTTGCAATATTGAAGAATTCTATGATAAAAATATTGATTGATGCAGAAAGCATCAAAAGATGATGGGGAAAAAAGAGATGATGGAAGGAATACAAAGAATCACTGTACCAAAAAGAAGTGGTTGATTCAACCATTTCAAGAGGTAGCATATGATCAAGAGCCAATGATACTGAAGGAATAAGCCCAAAGTGCATTGAAGGCACTGGTAAAGAATAAGGCCCTGGGAACTGATAGAATATAAATTGAAATCTTTCAACAAACTGATGCAGCACTGGAGGCTCTCACTCATATATGCCAAGAAATTTGCAAGACAACTACATGGCCAACTGACTGGAAAAGATCCTTATTTGTGAACATTCCAAAGAGAGGTGACCCAATGGAATTAGAAATCACTGGACAACATCATTAATACTACATGCAAGTAAATTTTGTTAACGATAATACAAAAATGACCACAGTCATACATTGCCAGAGAATTTACAGAGGTCCAAGCCAGATTCAGAAGAGGAAGTGGTATGAAGGATATCACTGTTGATATCAGATTGATCTTGGCTGAAAGCAGAGCATACCAGAAAGATGTTTACCTCTGTTTAATTGACTGTGCAAAGGTTTTTGATTGTGTGGGTCATGACAAGGTATTTACAACATTGCAGAGAATGAGTAGTCTCGAACACTTAATTGTGCTCAGGAGGAACCTGTACATAGACCAAGAGGCAGCTGTTTGAACAGAAAAAGGAAACACTGAATGGTTTAAAAACAGGAAACGTGTGTGTCAGGGTTGTATTTTTCACCATATTTATTTAATCTGTATGCTGTGTAAATAATCCAAGAAACTGAATTATAAAATGTGGCATTGGGATTGGAGGAAAACTCATTAATAACCTGCAATATGCAGATGATACAACCTTGCTTGCTGAAAGCAAAGAGGACTTAAAATACTTAAAGGTAAAGATCAAAGACCACAGCTTTTGGTATGGGTTGTACCTCAATGTAAAGAAAACACAAATGCTCATAACTGGACCAATAAACAACATCCATATAAATGGAGAAAAGATTGAGGCTGTGAAAGACTTCATTTTTCTAGGATCAACCATAAACACTCATGGGAGCAGAAGTCAAGAAATTGAATGACATATTGCATTAGGCAAATCTGCTACACAACACCTCTTTAAAGTGTTGAGGAGCAAAGATGTCAGTTTGAGGACTAAGGTGTGCCATGATATTTTCAATAACCTCATATGCATGTGAAAGTTGGACAGTGAATAAGGAAGACCATAGAAGAAGTGATGCATTTTAGTTACGGTGTTGGAGGAGAATATTAAAGGTACCATGGACTGCCAAACGAACAAACAAATCTGTGTTGGAAGAAGTACAGCCAGAATGCTCCTTGGAAGCCAGGATGGCCAGATTTCGTCTCTCATACTTTGGACATATTATCAGGAGGGATCAGCTCCTGGAGAAGGATATCATGTTTGGTAAAGTGGAGGGTCAGAGAAAAAGAGGGTTGGGTTGTCACAGCGGCAACATCAATGGGCTCAAATGTAACAACAATTCTGAGGTTGGTGCAGGACCGGGCAGTGTTTTGTTCTGTTGTGCATAGGGTCACTATGAGTCAGTATCATCTCAATGATATTTAACAACAACAACCATCAGTTAACAGTTTTGTAATGGTTACGGTTTTATGTTAACTTGTCTAGATTTTCAGAGGTTTAGCAGTTGGGATGTGCTAGCATGGTGATGGAATCTAATATAGGCATAGTTAGGTCTATGTTGAGTGGCCATGAGCAGTCAAGCAAAGGGATGTGTCTTTGGGGGGTGTGACTTGTTTCCCAATATAATGGAAAGGTGCGCTCTCTCTTTCTACTGGTGACCTGGGATTTTACAACTATAAGCCATTTTCTTGATAATAAATGATTTTACTTACTTTTAATGAAAAGTGTCCATACATATTAAATGAATTTTGGTAACATGACTTCTAATTTTTTGCTAAAATTAAAACAATTAAGCTATGGTGGTGGTGGTGTGCCATAGGAGTTGGTTCCAATTCATAGCAACCCTGTACAGGGTTTCCGAGGCTGTAAATCTTTATGGGAGCAGAAAGCCTCATCTTTCGCCCGCGGAACAGCTGGTAGTTTCAAACTGCTGACCTTGCGGTTCGCAGCCTGATTAGTAATCACTACGCTACCAGAGCTCCTTAATTTTTTTTTTAAAACTTTTACAATGTGTCAATATTTTCTTCTTCTTTTTTTATATTCAACAAATCATACACCTTGTTTCATTACAATGATTATAATCCCTACCATATACCTTCAGTTTACAGTATTTCTCTCTATTCACTTTAGCTTTAAAAAAAACCAAACAAAAAAACCTCATATATAACTTATATAGCATATATAACTTAACACCTCTAAAGGACACATTCTATAAGTCAGCCTCCTGGCCACCAGCTCTAAGTCCCTTTCTTCCCATGAATCTAGAGTCCTCAGTCACTCCCCCTCTCCATGACATCTCTGCCTCCATCTCTGGTGTCACTGCTTCTCTGGATAAGGTCCCACATTCTGCTTGTGCTCTTCTACCTTGATGGTCCTAGGGTCTTCTGTTTCCAGACTGTAAGATGAACTACTCCCCCATTTTTGTTATAAAACTTCTACCTTTTACAATTTTGACAGTCACAATTTGTCATGATGACAATTATTCAATATTGAATAATATGAATCTTATCCTCATCTCTTTTCACCAGATCCATCTAGACAAGATGAAAACTATACAGTGAGGACTCTTTCTTCCCCCACAACTATTAAACTATACTCCCTCTTGAAACCTTGTAAGCCAGTCACTTCGTGCCTTTATAACCCCCTCATTTTAGGTAGCCAATGTCTAAGTTGCCTGTCCCTATCTACCCTGTGTACAGAGGGGATAGCACTGATACTCTGTTGGTATTTAGAGTTACTACCTCCATGAGTATAGGTCAGGTTCATCAAATTGTAGCAATTTACCCTTGTTTCCTTTATCAAAATAAAAATTTGTGTGTGTGTGTGTAATCTTCCTCTAGTCAAGTTCTGATTATCAAGCCATCAAGGCTAGGTCAAATGGGTACTGTCTGCAAATTTGGGTGTTCTTGTGCATCTCCCCTCACTTCATATCAGCTGGATGCACTCTCAGCTCTAGCCCTCTGTGGCTATGTCCTTGTCCATGGGCTCAGGTGTTCCCAGGTCTTACCACACTTTGGACCAACCAATCCTTTCTCTTGACTGTGGTTGAACTCAACCCATTTCTTCATTGCTGCCTTCCTCCTCTTCCACTCACCAGTAGACCAATGTGGTCGCCAGCAAGCTTACATGCCTGCTCATGTGTTACCACTGAATTTCAGTCTTAAGAGGAGAGTTTGTCCTGAAGGATCTTGATTGCTTGCCTTGATGGCTTCCTGGTGAACAGTTTGCTTAGTTTGCTTATTCTTGTAGTAGCCAGTCATGCTGACCTTTTTTTTTTTTTTGAGTTTTTCCTGATGATCTTTCTTTGAAGATGTATTTTCAGGTACTCTAGCTGTTCCAGGCTGATCTGCTTGTCTTTTCTAGTGGGAATGTCCCACACCAATAGGTTCTGGATGGGACTCAGGATTCCACCTAAGGTCCTATACTCTGCAAAGGCTCCGCAAGAGGCCTATTTCATTGGGCAACTTCTAGAATCCCTTTTAGGTATTCTAATCAGTAATAGGCTGATGATGGGCTTAGAAGTTTTCTGTAATCATGTTTCCCGACATTCCTTTCTATCCCACTCACGTGTCTATTTTACAATAGTAGGCAAGGGAAACCAATATTCATAAGATAGTCAAGCATCTTAGTATTATTTCCCCTCTTCAAACTATGCTTAGAACCCTGTAGCACAGAGCCTAGTTGTTCCAAGGTTGAGCATACATCACTATTTACCTCTGTCCCACTTAGGCCATGCAAAGTTCCCCTATCTAACTTGTTGTTCTAGCTCTTCCCCCTTCTTGTATTGTCCTCCCCAACACCTGAACTAAACCCCCCACCCCAAATCCACCATTGTGGTTACCTTATATTCCATTAACTTTTCCCTCCATTTAAGACAGCCTATTTTATCCTGTCCTGGTGTGGCGCTGTGGGTTCATGCGCTAGACTGCAAAGTCAGTTTGTACTGCAAGGTTGGTGGTTCAAGCTCATCAGTCACTCCTTGGAAACCCTCTAGAAGGCCGCTATGGGTTGGA
>NW_006408560.1:7289227-7295025 GCF_000296735.1 Chrysochloris asiatica
GTAGCGCCTCACTGCACTTCTATCCAATCTGTCATCTTGTTTGTTCTCCTTGTACTTGTATATTCTTGAAAGGTTTATGTGTTTGACTGCTTTATGGATATTGGTTTCTCCTGTCTATTATTGTTAACTAGACATACATGTGTGATTGGAATATTGCGATTACAGACAGCTTGGAAGTCTGCCTTTAGCCTATACTTGATTGGATCAAAAAACAGGCTTCTTGGTTTAAGCCTTTGTAGAGAATGGAGTCTTAGGTGGAATCTTGATCCCCAACCAGAACCTTTAGAGTTGGTACATTTGAATTTGAAAAGACATGCAGACCAAACCAGAACTACTGGGAGAACAGGAGAGTCATTCATTCTATTCATTCAAATAGAATTGAATTCTACGTGTGAATAGAATTTGGGGAAATGCAACAATGACTACATGGGCTAAGACTGGACATGTTTGATTGATTCTGTTGACTTTGAGATGAGAAAAGAGGGAAGGCTGGCTAGTCTGAAGTTTAGGGAGTTGTGTGAACTCCTAAGCCTACAGGCACTGACCTAGTCCCTGGGAGCTAGGACTGAGAGTGAAGAGGCCAGCTGGTACCCATTTGACCTAGGCTGAATAGCTAAGGCTGAGCTGACCACAAACTGACCAGGCTGAGCTGACCACAACCTGACCAGATGATAACAGGAATATCTGAAATTGTGAGCAAGTATAAATTGCTACAGTTTGTTGGCCTAGACTTTTTGCTTATGGATGCAGTTGCTCAAAAGTCCAACCAAAATGGATGATTCTGCCCATCAAGGAACATGCTTGTCTCTATCTAGGTTGATAGAGACAGCAATTTTGACATTGACTATGAAAAATGGCAGGGGGAGGGGGCTATAAAGACATGAAATGGCTGGTTTACAAGCTGTTTGGGTGTGCTTAGTTTTAGAATGAGGGGACAAAGAATCCCTAGTGACTAGTTTGCCTCTTTTCCAGATGGGTCTGTGAAAGGGGGTAGGCGATGCTGCTGCTAGGATTAAATAATTTAAATTATAATTATTAGTAGGATTGTGATTATCAAACTTCAATTGTAGAAGATATGTAACTAAAAAGGGAAGTAGTTATCTTCCATTTCAGGAACAGATGATCCCAAGACCATCATTAACAAAGAGCATAAGTGGAGTGTGAGATCCCTGCCTGGAAAAGTGGCTACAGCAGAGATGACAGCAGAGGTGGTGGTATGGAGAGACACAGCAGCTTCAGATTCTAGACCCATGAACTGAGTAAGGCTGTGTCTAGGGGCAGGAGGCTAGCATGCAGAATGTGCCCTTTAGGCATTTAAAATGAATGTGTGTGTGTTTTTGTATGAGTGCATCAAACATTTTTGCTTTGTTCATTTGTGACATATAAGATATAAATGGGCCAGTGCATTTTCAGCTGTATGTGTTTTAGTTATATCATGTTAGACACAAATATGACTTTACAGTTTTCTTTAGAGATTATGTATATATAGTTTATAGGTTTCAAGTTGACAAGGGTGGACTGCAATGGTTAGGGTTCTGTGTCAACTTGATTAGGTCAAGATTTCCAGATGTTTAGCAGTTGGGATGTGCTTATTCCCATGGTGATGAAACCTAATACATCATATATCTATGATGAATGGCTATGATCAGCCAACCAATTAAAGGGATGCTTCCTTGGGAGTGTGGCCTGCTTCCAACATAATGGACATGCAGAAAAGGCTTTCTTACTTGCTCTCTTCCTCTGGGGACCTGAGACTCTACAATTATAAGCCGTTTCTTTGATAATAAACTTCTCTTTCTATATATACACATATATGTTTCACTGGTTTCGCTTCTCTAGAAAACCTGGCCTAAGACAAGTTACTTCTATTCTCTTTAATTCTTACAATCTTCTCGGTGTGGAATCTTCCACTACCTTCATCTTTCCTGTGCCCACCTACCTCTTGTTGCATATATTGCCTTCCCCATCAATCCATCAATCATCGAAGTTAACATTTGTCTCATTTTGCTCCTGTGCAGTGACTGGTGGACTTGAACCTCCGACCTTGTTGTCCACAACCCAGAGTTTATCCTACAGAGCTACTGTGTTCACTTGAAGCCATTATAGAGTATAGAAAAGGATGGATTACCCTTGGATTCATTTTAAGAAGCCAGCATAGAGGTGGGGCTTGATGGCAGGCTAGGCAGAAAGGCTGTGCAGACCCTCTACAGCAAAAACACAGGAAACCAATGAAACAGACTCAGAGGATGATCTTGGAACTCTGAGCCTCAGATAAAAGGATAGATAAATGGACAGAGTGCTTACCGGGAGAAAGAATTTGAATAGAAAAAAGGAGGTGATTTCTGATTTGGGGCAGTCAAAATGGCTACAGCCATTTTGAATGGGAATGAGTGGATTTAGAGAATTCCTGTTGCAGAAACTTGCTTGCAATTTATAGAAACAAAGGTGTGATTGCTATTTTCTTTCTTTTTTTTTTTTTTAACTCTTTCTACTTATTTCCTCTGTGGTGATCAGAGGTGAGACCTGTATATGTAGACACTCCAGGGAAGGTCCTGTGTCACACAGATCCCGCAGTTGGGCACATAATTGAAGGGGGAGGAGACAACAGAAAGAGTCAGCACTAGCAGTCTCTTCCACATTGGATCTTGCCAGTCCTGGGATGGTTCTCACTAGGAGAAACAGCTGAACAGACTTGAGGTTAAGGAAAAAAAGGGGAAAGAGAAAGACAAAATCAAAGGCAAGGAAAAAATCCTAAAAACAGCTACGGAAAAAAGAAATCTTGCCTACAGAGGAAAGTCATTAAATTAAGCTTTGATTTCTCAGCAGATACCATGCAGCCAAGAAGGCAATGGGGAGACATATACAAAACTCTGAAAGTAAAAACCTATCAACCAAGAATCATATACCCAGCAAAGCTGTCCATCAAATAGGACAGCAAAATTATAACACTTCAGGATAAACAGAAATTGAGGAATTTTGTAAAAGCTAAGCCAGTGTTTCAAAAGCCAAGTCAGTTCTTTGGACTGAGAACCAACAAGAGCAGACAACAACTAGAGAATGACATATGTGGCAACATTACCCAAACTCAGTTCAGATATGGAAGAGTCCAGACTGAAAATAGGGGATCAGGGATGTCAGTGTATGCTCAGGACAACTACAAAGTGAAGGAAGGTAAAATTATAGTTACAGAGATCCAGGTTGTGAGGAGGTCAGATAGATTTCAGAATAAAACAGACTGTTTCAAAATGAGGAAGAAATTAATAAAGTACAGGGAAACCACAAAGAAACTCAATACATCTCTATAACAAATCAAGAAAAGGAAAATCCAAGAAGATTTGGAAACATTAAAACTATGAAGAAGTTGGCAAGAAAAAGAACACACACAAAAATGAATTCAACACATGCAGAACACAGAAACCAGCATCACACACACACACACACACACACACATACACACAGTAAAATGGCAGCAGCTGTGGGTAAACATACTAACTGTAAGGTCAGTTTGAACCACACAGTTGGTAGTTCAAGTTCACCAGCTGCTCCTTGGAAACCTATGCAGGGTCATTATTGGTCAGAACTGACTCAACGCACTTAACAACAACAAATTGATAATTACACTGAATGTCAATGGATTAAAGAGACAGAGAGTAGCAGAATGAATAAAAAAACAGGATCCTTCAATATGCTGTCTATAAGACACACACTTTACACATAAAGACAAAAATAGATTAAAAATTAAAGAATGCAAAAAAATATATCAAGCTAAATGCAATAAAACTGAGCAGGAGTGGCAATATTAATCACTCATAAAATAAACTTTAAGGCAAAAACCAGCATAAGAGACACAAAAGAACATATCTCATGATTAAAGGGACAATTTAACAAGAGGGAATAACCATATAATCAATATCTATGCTCCCAATGAAAGAGCCTCCAAATACATAAATCAAACACAAACAAAATAAAAGAAAGAAATAGACAACTCTATAATAATAGTGGAGTTCTTTTTTTTTGAGGTTTTATTGTGAATTGAGTTAAGGTTTACAGGACATCATCAGTTTTATATTCAACAAATCATGGTAATGATTGCAATTCCCTCCATTAAAATAGTGGGAGATTTTAATATATAACTTTCAAAAACACACAGAATAACCAGAAAGAAACTCAACTGAGGAACTAAACAACACATTCAATCAACTTGGCCTCATATATTTGCAAAGAGCATTCAACCTAACAACAGCACCAGACACCTTCTTTTCCGTTGCACATGGAACATTCTCCACGTGTTAGGTCACAAAGCAAGTCTCAATAAACTTAAAAACATCAAAATATTACAAGGCATCTTCTCAGATCACAATGCTAAATAATTCGAAATCAACAATAGGAAGATCAAGGAAATAAAATCAAACATATGGAAACTGAAAATAATACCCTGCATAAAAGTTACTGGGTAAAACAAAAAGTGAAATAAAAAAATACGTAGAAACAAGTAAGAATGAAAATACAACATACCAAAACCTTTGAAACACAGCAAAAGCAGTGCTTAGAGGGCAACTTAGAGCATTAATACACACATCCAAAAAGAAGAAAGAATAAAAATCAACACATTAAAAGAACATGACCAACAGTTAGAAAAAGACCAGCAAAGTAAACCTACAGTCACCAGAAGAAAAGAAATAATAAAGAACCAAGCATAACGCTGATAACAAAACCAGGCAAGGACATCATTAAAAAAAGAAAATTATAGACCACATATCTCATATGAACACAGATTTAAAAAGTTTCAACAAAATTCTAGCCAATAGAATTCAACAACATATCATAATGACCAAGTGGGATTCATACAAGGTATACAAGAATGGTTCAACCTTAATAAAACAATCAATGTAATCCATATAAATAAAATAAAAGAACTAGATGACCACACCAATCAGCAGAAAAGGCATTTGACAAAATCCAACACCCATTCCTCATAAAAATGTTCAACAAAAAAGAATGCAAAGGGTTCTTCTGGGATAAGATGGAGGAGTAGGCACACAGGTTGAGCAGATTCTTGGCAACAAAGACACAGGAGACCAAGTAAAACAGATATAGATATTAATCCTGGAACCCTGAGCTTCAGAAGATAGTACAGAGAGGTAGATTGAGTGATGAATGGAAGATGAAGTTGAACAGGAGCAGCAAGAGAGAAGAAAAACTGGCAGACTGCCAATGGGCCCTTACCTTGTCCCTTGTGCTCTCTTAGTGGTCAAAGACATGGCTATTTACTGCCATTGTCAGCTCTGTGGCCAATGACACCCCCTACTGTTCAGCCTCTGCTTTGCCTGGGGCCAGGGGTCAGGCGCCAGGCATACAACATCAGCGTCTGAAGGCATGTGAACCTGCCTTGAACTACACTATACAAACACAGTGAACAGAAAAACTGTGTTCACATTTCCAGTCTCTATCACATTCACTAGGACACAGATGCAAGTGCAAAAGAACACACCAACATACAATCATCAAATAAATGTAAATACAAAGGCACCACAATGTCTCAGAGAAAATAGACAATTTTAGGTTACACAAAGAAACGAGGCAATGTACATCAAACTAGTGACCAAAATACAGAGACATACAGACAGTACTGGAAATGTTATAAGAATTACTTGATACGGTGTTTAGGTATCTTCACGAGATTGAGACAATGACAGAGAAAACTGCAGATAAAATCACAAAAACACAGACAAACTTTAGAAGAATACAAGAGTAAACCTTTTACAAAATAAAAGAGAAACTGAAAATTATAAAAAAAA
>NW_006408560.1:7295835-7297978 GCF_000296735.1 Chrysochloris asiatica
TTTTTTTTTTTTTTGGTATTCAATATCGTGCTGGAAGTCTTAATCTGAGCTATAATGCAAGGAAGGAAAATAAAAGGCATACAAATTGGTAAAGAAGAAATAAATCTATCTTTATTTGCAGATGATATGATCCTATACATAGAAACCCCCAAAGAATCAGCAAGAAAATTATTGGAACTGAGATACTCAGCAAAGTGGCAGAGTACAAGATCAACATACAAAATTAGTTGAATTCCTTTACACTAACAATAAGAATTCTGAAAAAGGAAATCAGGAAAACAATATCATTTACAACCACCCAAAAGATGAAATACTCAGGAATAAATCTAACCAGAGAAACAAAAAAATCTATACAAAGAAAACTACAGGTTATTAAGTGCTGTCGAATCAATTCTGACTCATACAACCCTGTATTGGGTTTCCAAGGAACAGCTGGTGGGTTTGAACCACTAACCTTGCAGTATGTGGCCCAGTGCTTATCTTACAGTCACACCAAGACTCTAGGACTACTACAAGAGACCTACAGAAATGAAAAAATATATCATGGTCATGAATAGGAACACTTAACATTGTAAAACTGTCAGTACTACACAAAGCGATCTATATATAATGCAATCTCAATCTAGATTCTAACATCATTCTTTAAAGAGATGGAAAAACTGATCACCAGCTTGATATGGAAAGAAAAGAGATCCTGGATAAGCAAAGCACTACTAAAGAAGAACTAGGTAGGAGACCTCATACTAGAGGATTTCAAATTCTACTACATAGCCATGAAAGTTAAAACAGCATGGTCCTGGTACAAAAATAGACAAATTAACCAATGGAACAGAATCGAGAATCCAGAAGTAAATCTATCCACCTACTAACAGCTGATCTCTAACACAAGGCCAAAACTCATTAAATGGGGAAGAGAGTCTCGTTAACATACGGTGCTAGAAAATCCATTTGCAGTAAAATGAAACATGACCCATATATCATACCATATACAAAAATGAACTCAAGATGGATCAAAACTTAAATGTAAAACCTAGAACTATAAAGATAGGGACACGTAGGAGTCCTAACACATAGGGGCAATATAGAGTCCTAACAAGTAGCATAAACACACTATCAAGCATAACGGAAAACATACAAAGAGTACAAGACAAACTAGATGACTAGGACCTCCTAAAAATTAGACTTGTATGTGCAGCATAAAATTTTACCAAGATAGTAAATTGAGAATCCACAGACTGGGGAAAAATTTGGGCAATGACATATAGGATGAGGGACAGATATTTAAAATTTATAGAAAATGTCAACACCTCTACAACAAAAAGACAACCCAATTTAAAAAATGGGCAGAGGACATGACAGACATTTCACCAAAGACATTCAGGCAGTCAACAAACAGCTTGCAATCATTAGCAATTAGAGAGACGCAAAAAAACCAACAATGAGTAATCACCTCACCCCAGCATTAATAGCAACATTAAAAACAAAACAAAACAGAAAACAAGTACTAGCGAGAGTATGGAGAGACTGAAACCTTCACATACTACTGGTGGCACTGTAAAGTGGCACAATCATTGTGGAACATTGTATGGCATCTTCCTTTAAGAGTTGGATAGCAATATCATATTATCCAGCAATACCACTACTTGGTATATATCATTGAGAAAAAGAGCCATGATAGGGATAAATGCACACCCATATTCATTCCAGTGCTATTCACAAGAGCAAAAAGATAGAAATAACCTAAATGCCTGTCAATGAAGAATGGATAAACAAACCATGGTACATATATGCAATGTAGTATAATGTAAGCTTAAAGAACAGCAATGGATCTATGAGACATCTTATAACATAAATGAAGCTGGAGGACATAATACTGAGTGACATGAGTCAATCACAAAATGACAAATATGGTCTGAGACCACTGTTATAAAAAGTCAAGAAAAGGTTTCAACACTAACAGAAACATTCTTTAATGGTACCTACAGATAGTGGTGGTGGTTATGTGCTGTAGAGTCAATTCTCACTCATAGCAACCCTGTATAGGATTTCTGAGGCTGTAGATCTTTATGGGAGCAGAAAGCGTTATCTTTTTCCTGCAGAACTGCTGGTAGTTTAGAACTGCTGACCTTGAGATTATCAGCCT
>NW_006408560.1:7299533-7300060 GCF_000296735.1 Chrysochloris asiatica
CAGACCATCAATTACTCATATACAAATTCAAACCGAAGTTGAAAAAAACTAAATGTGCCCATTCCAAAGAGAGGTGACAAAACGGAATGCGGAAATCATCGGACAATCTCTTTGATATCCCATGTGAGTAAAGTTTTACTAGAGGTAATACAGAAACGGCTACAAGCGTACATTGACAGAGAACTTCCAGAGGTTCAAGCCAGATTCAGAAGAGGCTGTGGAAAGAGGGATATCATTGCTGATGTCCGATGGATCTTGGCTGGAAAGCAGAGAGTATCAGAAAGATGTTTACCTGTGATTTCGATTGTGTGGATCAAGACAAGCTATGGACAACATTGTGAAGTATGAGTATTCTGGAGCACTTAATTGTGCTCATGAGGAATCTGTACACAGACCAAGAGACAGTTGTTTGAATAGAACATGGGAACACTGAATGGTTTAAAATTAAGAAAGGTGTGCAGCAGGGTTGTATTATTTTACCATACTTATCCAACCTGTATGCTGAGCAAATAATCTGAGAAGCTGGG
>NW_006408560.1:7302010-7303656 GCF_000296735.1 Chrysochloris asiatica
AAAGGATATCATGTTTGATAAGGTGAAGGTTCCAGAGAAAAAGAGGGGAAGACCCCCAGCGAGATGGATTGGCAAAGTGGCAGCATCAATGGGTTCAAGCGTGGCAACAATTGTGAGGTTGGCCCAGGATTTGGCAGTGTTTCGTTCTGTTGTGCATAGGGTAGCTATAAGTCGGTACCGACTCGATGGTGCATCTAACAACAACAACATTATGTGGTGTAAGGAGCTCTGGTAGCAAGTTGTTATGAGTCAGGTTGTCAACCCCAAGGTCAGCAGTTGGAAACTACCAGCTGTTCTACAGGAGAAATATAAGGCTTTCTGCTCCTTTACAGGTTTACAGCCTTGAAATTTCTATACAGGGTTGCTATGAGCAGAACCAAATCCACGGTACATAACCACCACCACCATGTGAATATTTTGGCTAAATACATGTGTATTTAGCTATGCTGCAAATATATGGTGGAACATACACGAGGAATAGTTATAAAAACTTCTTAGATAAAATTAAACACCTTGAGGGAATGAGTTTTAGTGCCTGAGGATTCAGGACCATAGTCAAGGGAATACCAAGATCAGTAGGTATAATATAGTCCATAAAGACAATATTCTACATCCTTTTTTGGTCTTTAGCAACTAGGGTCTTAAAAGAAAAATCCATGGTGTGGGGGAGGGAGTGGAAGAACAAGGTAGATAGGGGAACACTGAGACAGGTTTGCATGGCCTAAGTGGGACAGAGGTAAATAGTGATGCATGCTCAACCTTGGAACAACAGGGCTCTGGGATACAGGGTTCTAAGCATAGTTTGAAAAGGGGAAATAATATTAAGATGCTTGACTGTCTTATGAATATTGGTTTCCCTTGCCTATTATTGTAAAATAGACACTTGAGTGGTATAGAAAGGAATGTTGGGAAACATGATTACAGAAAGCTTGTAAGCCAATCTTCAGCCTATAACTGATTGGAATATCTAAAAGGGATTCTAGAACTTGCCCAGTGAAATAGGCCTCTTGCAAAGCCTTTGCAGAGTATAGGACCTCAGGTGGAATCCTAGGACCCATCCAGAACCTTCTGAAGTGGGAAATTCCAACTAGAAAGGACAAGCAGATCAGCCTGGAATAGCTAGAGTACCCGAAGATACATCTTCAAAGAAAGATCATCAGGAAAAACCCAAAACAAAAGCATCAGCATGACTGGCTACTATAAGAATAAGCAAGCTGTTCACCGGGAAGCCATCAAGGCAAGCAATCAAGTTTCTCCAGGACAAATCCCCCTCTAAGACTGAAACTCAAAGGGAACATATGAGCAGGCATATAAGTTTGCTGACGACCACATGCTCTACTGGTGAGTGGAAGAGGGGAAAGGCAGCAATGAAGAAATGGGCTGAGTTTAACCACAGTCCACAGACTACCATTGACCTGAAGATGAGAGAGAGATGAAGAAGGGCTGGTGGGTCCAAAGAGTGGTGAGACCTGGGGACACCTGAGCCCATGGACAAGGATATAGCCACAGAGGGCTAGAGATGACAGTAAAGCATCCAGCTGTTATGAAGTGAAGGGAGATGCACAAGAGCACCCAAAATTGCAGATAGTACCCATTTGACCTAGCCTCGATGGCTTGATAATCAGAATTTGACTAGAGGAAGATTA
>NW_006408560.1:7304492-7309928 GCF_000296735.1 Chrysochloris asiatica
GATTTGTTGAATGTAAGACTGATGACCTGCCCTGTAAACGTTCACTCAATCCACAATAAAAACCTTAAAAAAATTTTTTTTAAATCCATGATGGATATCTAAGGTGTAAACTATTGATCTCTTCTCACCCAGAGGAAAGAAGAGTGAAATAAATTGACATATGGAAACAATTCAACCAATGGAATAATGCACCATGTGAACATTAGCTTCCAAGACCCTAAGACCAGAAGAACAAGATGGTGTCTTGCTACCACTAATACCTGCTATGAAAGGGATCACATTAGAATGTCCTGGATAGAATGGGAGTAAAATGTGGTATGACACTCAAAATCATAAAGAAGACCAGGCTTATTTGTAAAACAGAGACTTGTGGAACCACTGAGACTATGGCCCTTAGCCACTCTTCAGGTATGGATCCAAACTCACTCCCATGGCTCAATTTTCAGCAAAACAATAGACAGGTATATAAGGAGAACACTAGGGAGGTACACACACCTTAGAATAATCAACCAATTGAGACTAAAAGGGCAGCATTTACCCAAAGAGAAAGTTCGGAAAGGTTAGAAAAGGAGGAGAAATGGAATGGGGATTGTAATCAATGCTATGCAACAAAATAAGATAATAATAAAAGTTAAAAAAACAAAACAAAAAAGAAAGGGCTAATAAAAGCTAATAATAAAACAAGACTTAACTACATTCTGTCTACAGAAGGCACATTTAAATTCAGATGCAAACACGTTGAAACTAAAAGGATGAGAAAAGAAATAGCAAGCATAAAAGGGATATGATGTCTACGTTAATTATTAAAGTAAACAGACTTTAACATAGAAAATGTTACTAGAGATGAAGAAGAATATTTCATTTTGATAAGAGGATTAAATCCATTTCTGGCAAGATGGTGGACCAGGCAGATGTACTACATGAATATGACCCCTCTACAACAAAGATATGGGAGATCAAATAAAATAGATACAGATGAAAATTCTGGCACCTTGAACTTCAAAAGAAAGGTTAGAAAGGTAGATGGAGCACTTGCTGGGAGAAGAGGCTGAGCATGGAGGGCAAGAGAGGGAGACTGATTGGTGAATGGCTGGCCAGATGCAGCTCCACCATCTTACGAACAACTCTGGAGGACTGACAGAGCAAATGCAAGCAGGTGACCGGAAAGGTGCAATTTCTTCTTTTTCCCATGCTCCCCTGGTGACCATCTTAAGCTACCTCCAGCTTAGACCCTGCTCTCCAGGAGTTCAGAGTCCCATGGTTGGGAGCCATGCCAGTGTGAATAGGGGGACTGGCTGCGCCACTCTAGAGTGCAGTTTTAGTGCCTGAATTCAGGTGGACTTGGCTCCAGACTTACAAAACCCACAGAGCAACCAGACCAGCATTTAACCAGTCACCCTGCCCCCAGCTTTCCTGTAGTCCTGACAGATACTAAACCAGGTTCCATCAAGGGCCCCCATGAACTACTTTCCGATTGAGTCCCCTGAATATACATAACAATAGGAATTCCATCTAAGACCAGGAACTCTGCCATCACATTCCTTCCACAAGCACCTCATGCACTCCTTGAATTGTAGGAGCCCCCAAAATTTCTCCCCTCCAGGTCCCCAAACTGCACTGTTTGTTTTTACAAGTACAAAAACTTCATAATGACCAAGACACAATAGAAAATTTTAGCTCCCATGAAGAAACAAGAGAGAATGACTCTACAAATGACCAAGATGCAGAGCCATTAAATGTTCCTGAAGAAGGCAAGGTAATGGAATTAACTGAAAAAGAATTCAAAGGAATGCCATCTATCAAAGGATTGATAGAAACATGAAGGAAAGCAAGAACACAATAAAAACTAAGAATTCAGAAAATTGCTACAAGGAAAAAAAAAAAAGACAAAATAAATGCAAATTTTGAAACAATACAAAACCTTTAATTAGACATCCAGAAGATAAATACTAATGTCTCAGAAATGGACAATGCATTCAAAGGGCAAAGGAGTAGATACAAACTAGATAAAAAACAATGGAAGCCTAATCTTGTGAGCTTGAAGAGAAATCTCTAATACTAGTATGTTAGAAGGACAATCAGAAAAAAAAATTGAAAAAAATCTAAAGAAGACCTAAGAATTATGTGAGACATCATGAAGAAGAACAATTTATGGGCATCAGAATTCCAGAACATGATCTTTCAATGCGCTGTCTACAAGAGACATATCAAAAAGGTGAAGAAAGTCTAACTGCTCATCAACAGAAGAATGGTTTAACAAACTTTGGAACATAGACATAATGGAATACTACAAAATGCTGAAGAATAATGATGACTGTGAAATACTTCACAACATGGTTGAACATGGAGTATATTATGCTGAGTGAAATTAGTCAATCACAAAAGGACAAACATTGTAAGAGACCAATGTTATAAAAAGTTTTCTTGATAAACATTTTATGATAGATACAGGCGGTTGGGGGGTACATATGGAATTATTCATGGGCTAGAGGGTGGACATATGTTAACATAAGTGACAGGGCAGAAAATACACAACAAGGAGGTTAGCAGGGGAAAGATGAAGGTAGCCAGAGACACAGGGAGAAATGTAATAGTTAAAGTGAACAGAGGTAAATGTTAATTGTTCGTACATGGAGGGTATTGCAACCATGTAATTAAACAAAGTATGTGATTTGTTGAATGCAAAACTGATGGTCTGCTATGTAACCTTCACTCAATTCACAATAAAAAGTTAAGGGAAAAAAAGGATCAAGTCCCTCAGAAAGATATAATAATTATAAACATATTCAACCATTGACAGAACCCACAACCCAAAATACAAATGAAGCAAAAAAATGACAGAATTCAATGGAGAAATAAACAATTCAAAATGAATAGGTGATGCTTCAGTATGTTTTTTTCAGTAATATCGACTTTCAGTAATAGTTAGGCAGATCAACAACAGAGTAGACCTAAGAAGACATTTATAAAATATTCCATCTAACAATAGCAAAATACATATTCTTCTCAAGAACACATAGAACACACTTCAGGACTGACTGCATGTTAGGTCATAAAACAAGCCTTAATAAATTTGAAATGGTCAAAATCATACAAAGAATGCTCTCTACAATGGAATTAAGTTAGAAATTAATAATAGAAGGAAATTTGGAAAATTCACAAATATGTGGATATTAAACAAGATACTCTTAAATAATGAGTCAAATAAAAAAATCAATGAGAAATTATAAGATACTTTGAACTGAAGCTTATGGGATGTGGCTAAAAAGGTACTCAGAGGAAAAATTACAGCTGTAGATATATATCAATATTAGAAAAGTTATCAAATGCTGACCTTGTAGAATGAATTAGGAAGTGTACTCTTTCTTCTATATTTTTTAATAGTTTGTCAAGGGTTAAGACTAATTATTCTGTAAATGTTTCATAGAGTTTTAGTAAAACAATCTGGGTCTGGACTTTTCTATGTGGAAACTTTTTTTTTAATATGAAAAAGCAAATGAATAGACATCAAATTTTATTAGTGGTTTCCACAGCTGGAAGGAAAGGAAGAGGGGGAGGTAACAGTGATGGAAAAATCTCATTACATAGGATTGTATTTGTTGTTGTTAGGTGCCATCGAGTCGATACCGACTCATAGCGACCTTATACACAACAGAACGAAACAGTGCCCGATCCTGGGCCAACCTCACTACTGTTGCCACACTAGAGTCCATCAATGCTGCTACTTGGCCAATCCGTCTCACTGGGGGGGTCTTCCTCTTTTTCTTTGACCCTCCACCTTACCAAACATTATATCCTTCTCCAGTGACTGGTCCCTTCGGACAATATGTCCGAAGTATGAGAGATGAAGTTTGGCTATCTTGACCTCCAAGGAGCACTCTGGCTGCACTTCTTCTAAAACATATCTATTAGTTCTTCTGGCAGCCCACGACACTTTCATTATTCTCCTCCAACACCATAACTCAAAAGCATCAATTCTTCTATGATCTTCCTTATTCACTGTCCAGCTTTTGCATGCATATGATTGCATAGCTGATTTTCAAAAAAAGTAGATCTGGTAATATGTATCCTGTTATGCTTTAAAGCTCAAAAACTTTAGTAAGATACAGTGAAATAAAGATCATCTGTTTCAAAATTTAGATCTTAAATCTGACCTCCATGATTATGTTCAAATATGTTAGCAGATTCCTTTGCTTTTCCTTACAATTATAGCATTTATTAGGGAAGTGAACAGGGTACAATTCAGGATCAGAAACAACTCAGGCTACAGTAGTTCTCCAATCAGCAATGTTTCTTCTCAGTCATACTGTAGACAAGCTTTCCTCTAGTCCTCAGCCTCTCAACCACCTGCACAGGCAAGTGTTACAAAGCTGCAGTAGCACTGTCAGTAAATGCTCAAAGGGCTTATTCTACAAACAACCTCCTGCTGGAAGACTCTCAACTTTACTCAGTCTGTGGGTCGATCTGCTGTCCCTCCATGCCACTGGCTATGCTGCTTGTCACTTTTCTGGACAGGGATCTCTTCTTGTGGATTTTCTTCCTTTCTTTTTTAACTTTTTATTGTGAATTGAGTGAAGGTTTATAGACAAGATCATCAGCTTCACATTCAACAAATTGTATACTTTGTTTCATTTCAAAGATTATGATACCCTCCCTGCAACAACAGTCATTCCACTTCCTCCCTGTGATTTCCCTATTTACATCTTACATTTCACAATGAACAAAGCAAAAATATTTGATACACACATACAAAGCAAAAAATCTATATTCATTTAAATGTCCATAAGGCACATTCTGCAAGCCAACCTCCTGCTCAACAGCACACAGCCCATTCAGTCCATGGGCCTCAAGCTGGCAGTTGCTGTCTCTCCATGCCACTGCCTCTACCATCATATCTGCTGTCACCTCTTTTCTATGTAGGGAACTCAAGCTCTACTCCAGCTCTTCCTTCTTGATGGTTCTGTGATCATCTGTTCCTGAAATGAAAGGTTAACAACTCCCCTCCTTTTAGTTGCTCATCTAGAATTTCAGTTTGACAATCACAATAAACCCTAACAATTACTTAACAATTGAATCATTAAATCTTATCTGCATCATTCCCCACCTCCTTTTTCCAGACCCATCTTTGAGATTTTTTATGTATTGGATCATATAATCTGCAAACACAGTTTTACTTCTTTGCCAATTTGGATGCCTTTATTTTCCTTTCCTTGCCTTCAAGCTCTGGTCAAAACTTCCACAACAATATTGAGTAGGAGTGTTGATAAAGGGCATCCTTGTCTGGTTCTTGTTCACAATGGGTATGCTTTCAGTTTCTCTCCATTGAGAGTAATGTTGGCTGCTGGTTTTGTATTGTTGTTGTTAAGTGCCATCGAGTCGGTTCTGACCCATAGCGACCCTGGATAGGGTTTCCAAGGAGCAGCTGGTGAGCTTGAA
>NW_006408560.1:7310739-7317662 GCF_000296735.1 Chrysochloris asiatica
AGAACCAGCTTCCTGTCTTGTTGGGTTCTTTCTATTGTTTCTCTGTTTTCTAATTCATTTATTTCTGCTCTAATCTTTATTATTATTTCTTTTCTTCTGATAACTATAGGCTTACTTTGCTGGAATTTTTTTCCTATGTTGTGCTAATATGTTGATTTTGGTTCTTTCTTCTTTTGGAATGTATGAGTTTAGTTCCTCTAAGATTGATATCTCTGGATTCCTATTTCCAGTCTTACTTTTTTTGGTTTACTCTGGTAAACAAATTTCTATATTTCGATTGAATTCTGGTTGGTGTTGCTGTGTATGCCAATCTCCAGTTGATGCTGCTGTTGTTATTTCTCAGTCCAAAGGACTCTCCCTTTAGTATTTTTTGTAGAGTTGGCTTGGTTTTTTCAAATTCCTTTAATTTCTGTTTATCTGGAAACGCTCTAAATTTATCATTGTATTTGAGAGACAGCTTTGCTGGGTATATGATTCTTGGTTGACAGTTTTTTCTTTCATAGTTTTGTCTATGTCTTCTCATTGCCTGCTGAGAAATCAGAACTTAATTTTATTAATTTTCCTTTGTAGGTAACATTTCGTTGTTCCTGGACTGCTTTCAGGTTTCTTTTCTTGTCTTTTATTTTGGAGAGATTGATTATGATATGTCTGAGTGATTTTCTTTTGGGGTCTATGTTGCCTGGGATTCGTTCAGCTTCATGAATGCTTATCTTCTTATCTTTCATGATTTTAGGGAAATTTTCTTCCTGCAACTCTTTGGTTATCTTTTCTGTGTTTTTTTTTTGTTTGTTTGTTTCTTCCTGTTCTGGAATTCTGGTCACCTGTAGGTTATTCCTCTTCATGTTGTCCCACATGAATCTTAGTCTTTCTTTAGATTTCCCATTCTTTTTTTCTGACTGTTCTTCTAGCTTACTAGTATCGAGAGATTTATCTTCAAGCTTGCTAATTCTGACTTCCATTGATTCAAATCCATTTCTTTACCATTTCAGTATATTGTTCCTTTCTGATATTTTACTATTGATCTTCTGGATTTCTGTTTGCAAGTTTTGTATTGTCTCAAATGCTGTATCCATTTTTGTCTTGATTGTTTTCATAGCACTTTTCTGAATTCTTCTTTGTTTTCCTTGACCTTTCTATCAACCAGTTGGATATACCTGAATATCACTGTCCTGAATTCTTTTTGAGGTAGTTCCAGTGCCTTTTCTTCCTCAAAAACACCTTCTAGCTCTGCCTTAGTCATTTGAACGACTCTGTCTTATTTCTTAATGTAAATGGGAATTTTCTGTTGCCTTCTAAGCATTGTGGTGTTGTTGTATCTGTATTAAGTTGATGAATGTATGTTGGTGTATTCTTAGGCACTCACCAACTGTCTCCTGGTGGGTGTGATCAGAAGATGAGTCTGTATATTGCTCTCTGTTCACTGTTGGCATAGTTCAATTCAGAGTGGATTTAGCTAATGTTGGTTGTAGTTGCTGCTCTGGTGTGTAGCTGCTTGTATTGGCTCTTGCCCAACTGGTGGGGTTGTAGACAGTATGACTGTGGCTTGACTATATGGTTGCAGTTGTCTCTTGTTATGTGAGGCAAAAAGGAAGAGAAACAAACAAACAAACAAACCTGCCAACACAGCAAAAAACTACTTTCTCTCCATCAATAAGCACCATGCTGCACCACCTACTGACCTTTTGCATTGACAGTCATTTGAAGAAGTTCAAGATGGCTATGCTGCATCTGGTGGTTCCACCCAGGTTGTCACTGTCAACCTTTTTTTCTTCTTTTTTTTCTCTATTCCATGTGTCTGTTCAGCCACCTCTCCTAGTGAGAGCCAGTCCAGGGCTAGCAAGGGTCAACACTGAAGATTTGGAGTAGGGCCTGTCCTAGTGGGGTTATTGTAGAAAGCTCCTTTTCAGGGCTCACAATACAGAGTGGTTCTGACCACTTTAAAAGCAGGAGATTCTCTGGGGATGAATGCTTTCCACTACTAGCCTGAGGGTCTTGCTTGATGCTTTCACTGGGGTAATGGCCTCCCTTCTTGAGCAGTAAAATCTCATTGATGTGCATGACCTCATCATGCACCATCCACCGGCAGTTTGGAGCTCAATGAGTCTGCTCTGCCTGAGTCTATGTGAGAAGTTTTAAATTTCTAATTTAATTTAGTCACATGTAATAGGTCTGTTCAGATTTTTCCTTTTTTTTGAGTCAGTTTTAAAAGCTTGTATCTTTCTATGAATTTGTCTATTTCATCTAAATTATCTAAATTTGATGACTGATAATCATTTTGTTTAAGGTTGTAATGCTGCCCATGCTTTCATTCCTAAAAGGTTTGCTAATTTTGTTGATTCTTTCTAAGAGCTATCTTTGTTTTATTGATCTTCTCTATTTAAAAAAATATATTTTCTTTAATTTATTACAACTCTAGTTTTTATTGTTTTCTTCTTCCTGCTACCTTTGTGTTTAGTTTGTTTTTCTTTCTATAGTTTCAAAGACAAGGAAAAAATCCTGAGAATGGCTTAGGAAAAATGAAAAGTCACCTACAGAGGAAACCCAGTAAGATTAAGTTCTGATTTCTCTGCAGAAACCAGGCAGGCAAGAAGGCAATGGGATGACATACATAAAATTCTGAAAAGAAAAAAAAAACTGCCAACCAAGAAACACATACCCAGCAAAGATGTCCCTCTAATATGATGGTGAAATTAGGGCATTTTCAGATAAACAGAAATTAAAGAAATTTGTAAAAGCCTGACGAAAAAATACTAAAGAGTGTAGACAACAACCTCAGATTAACATACATGACAATACCACCCAGAACTCAATCCAGATATAGAAGAATTTAAAGTAAAACACAACTACAAGACTGAAAATAGGGAAAAAGAGAAATCAATTTACCATGAATTCAATTACAAAGCACAAAGAGAAAATGGTGTAGATATAGAACTTCCAAATGGCAAGGAAGTCAAGTAGATTTCACGATGAAACAGACTGCTTTAAAAAGGGGTTAAAAATTAATAAATGACAGAGTAACCTTAAAGAAAATTAATACACCTTCACATTAAAATAAAAGAGGAAAATCAGAAAGATATAATAAACATTAAAACAACAGAAATGAAGAAAATGAAAAGAAAATACACAAATTGAAGACAGTGCAGACATTTATATGGAACAAAGAAACTAACAACACCAGAAAAAAATACACACACCAAAATGACAACAATCAATTCATATGTATTGATAATTACACTGAATGTAAATGGATTAAATGCACCAGTCAAGAGTAGCAGAATAGATACAAACTTTGGTACATGACACAATAGAATATTACACAACACTAAAGAATAATGATGAATCTGAGAAACACCTCATAACATGGATGAACATGGAGGATATCATGCTGAGCAAAATGAGTCAATCACAAAAGGAGAAATACTGTACGAAAATGTTTCAAAAGTTAAGAAAAGGTTTTCTTGCTAACAGACACATTCTATAATGGTTACCAGGGGTGGGAGGGAAGGGAAAATTATTCACTGGGTAAAGGATAGATACATGTTGACTTGTATGATGAAGAAGGCAATATACAGTAAGAGGGAGGTTGGCACAGGAACGGTGAAGGTAGTGGAAGATACAGAGATAAGTATAAGAGTTAAAGGGAATAGAGATGAACACTGTTAACTGATGGTACATGGAAGGGATTGAAATAAGTGGGTCAAAATGAGTTAGAATTGACTAGAATGCAATGGGTTATGAAGTTACAAAAATATGGACAGTGTGATACTGACATAAGGATTGACATATATGTCAAAGGAACAGAACCCAGAAATCAGCCTATAAATTTATGGGCAACTGATTTCCAACAGTGGTACCAAAGAAAATTCAAAATAAACAGTGTTGGGATAACTGAATAGCCACATGCAAAAGAATGAAGTTGGCTTTCCTACATTATCCCATAAACAAAAATTAACTCAAAATGGACACAGACCTAAATAAAGAGCTAAAGTTATAATGCTCTTCATCAAAAATATAGAAATAAATCTTCATGATCCTGTGTCTAGGCAATGTTTACTTAGATATTGTAACAAAAACAGACACAGCAAAAGATACATTAATTGAATTTCATATTTATGCTTTGAAGAACGGGAAAATTTTTTTGCAAACCTTGTATCTGACAAGGGACTTATAGCTAGAATTCGTAAAACAAAACAAAAACCCAATTCAATAATAAAAAGGCAAATAACACAATTAAAAATGAATAAAAGTTGTGAACGGCCAATTCTCCAAAGAAGATATAGAAATAGCCAATAAATGCATGAAGAGATACTCAACATTATTATTGTTGTTGTTAGAGACCCCATGTATAACAAAATGAAAACACTATGCAATCCTGCAGCCTTCTCAGTTATTCTTAAATTTGTGTCCATTGCTACAGCCACTGTGTCAATCCATCTCATTGAGGATCTTCCTCTTTTCTGCTGGTCGTCTACTTTATTAACAAAGGAGTCTTTATCCAGGGTATCCCTAAATTTGTTAGTGCTTCTGGCTGTCCATGGCATATTCAATATTCATCATCAATATCATAATTCAACTGCATCAGTTTTTCTTCAGTCTTTCTTATTCTTTGTCCAGTTTTCATATGCACATGAGGTGACTGTAAAGACAATGGTATGGGTCAGGCGTAGTTTAGTCCTCAAAGTGACATCTTTCTTTTGCAGAATTGTCCAATGCAACATGTTGTTTGATTTTTGGACTTCTGCTTCCATGGGCACTAATTGTGAATCCAAGTAAAATGAAACCCTTCACAAATGACAATCTTTTCTCCATTTATCAAGATTTTGCTTATTGTTCCAGTTGTAAGGGTTTTGTTTTGTTTTGCTTTGTTTTAATGTTGAGATATAATCCATACTGAGGCTGTAGTCTTGGATCTTCATCACTAAGGCTGGGTCTTCACTTTCATCAAGCAAGCCTGGGTCATCTCCATATTGCAAATTGTAAATGAAACTTCCTCCAATCCTGATTTTGCATTCTTCATATAGTCCAGCTTCTTGGATTATTTGCACAGCATACAGATTATGTAAGTATGGTGAAAGTACACAACCCTAATTTTAAGCCATATGGCATCTCCTTGCTCTGTTAGAAAGGCTGTTGGTCTATATACAGGTAACACATTAGCAAAATGAAGTGTTCTGGAATCCTCATTCTTTGCACTGTTATCTATAATTTGTTATGATCCACACAGTTGAATACCTTTAATACAATACAACACAGGTCAACATCTTTTTGGTATTCTATTCTTCGCTTTCAACCAAGATCCATTTGATATCAGCAATGATATCCCTTGTTTTACATCCATTTCTGAAATCCAGCTTGACTTTCTGGCAGTTCCTTGCTGCTACAACCAGTTTTTAAACTATATTCAGAACATTTATACTTGTGTGTGATATATTTTTTTAAACTTTTAATTGTGAATTGTGTGAAGGTTTACAGAGCAAATCATTGGTTTTACATTCAATAAATCATATACTTTGTTTCATTACAATGATTGCAATCCCCTCTGTGTGCCATTAGTTAACAGTATCTATTCACATTTTCTAACCCTTACATTCCTCCCCATCTCTTCTGCTACCTTCAGCTTTCCTGTTAACCTCTCTCTTGTTATATATTGCCTTCTCCTTTACCAAGTTAACATGTGTATACCCTCTTTGTTGTTAAGTGCCATCAAGTTGGTTCTGACTTATAGCAACCCGATATAGAGTTTCAGAGTCTGTAAATGTTTCCAGAAGCAGAAAGCTTCATCATTTTCCCACATTTTGCCCATAGAAGCCTTCAATACTGCAAGTCAAAGCTTTAGATTTTTTTTTTTTTAGTTCTTTCAGCTTGAGAAATGTTGAATGTTCCTCTCTTTCCATTTTTTAACTTCAGCTTTTCGCACATTTCATTACACTACTTAACTTCGTATTCTCAAGCCATCCTTAGAAATCTTCTGTTGAGCTCTTTTACTTCACTTCTTCCATATGCTTTAGCTACTCTACATTCAAAAGCAAGTTTCAGAGACTCTTCTGACATCCACTTTGGTCTTTTATTTTTTTCATGTCTTTTTAATGATCTTTCCCATTTTCCTGTATGTCATCCCACAACTCTCCTGGTCTTTGGTCATGAATATATGTCTAATGCATCACCTCTGCTCTTGAGATGGTCTCTAAATTCAGGTGGGTTATATTCAAGGCTGTACTTTGCTCTCAAGAACTTGTTTTTATTTTCTTCAGCCTCAATCTGAACTTGCATAAGAGCAATTGAGGGTCTGTTGCAAAGTCTGCTTGTTACTGATGATACTGAGCATCTCCATTCACTCTGACCTGTCACTGTATGAAACTGTGGTGTGTCTTGTGTTGCTGTGATGCTGAAAGCTATGTTGTCTATGGTGGACACGTTTTAGTGAAGCTTCCACACTAGAACAGACTAGTGGGGAGGACTTCTCAATCAATATGATTCTAAAATAATTGGTCAGTGAAAACCTTATAAATAGCAGTGGATCATTGTTTGATACAGTGCCATAAGATGAGCCTCTTCAGTTGGAAGATACTCAAAACTGAGAAAGAGCTGCTTCTTCAAAGTACAGTTGACTTTAATGATATGAATACAGTAAAAACTTTAAGGACCTTCATTTGCTGATGTGGAAATGAGATACTCAAAATGAGATAAAACAGCTGCAAACATCTATTAATAATGAAAAATTGGAATGTAGAAGTATGAATCTAGGAAATCATCAAAAAGGAAATACAACACATTAATATCGATATTCTAGGCATCAACAGTCTTATCAACAGAGAAAAGATTTAAGTTGTCAAGGACTTCATTCTTCTTGGATCAACTATCAACACTCATGGAAGCAGCAGTCAAGAAATCAAATGACATATTGCATTGGGAAAATCTGCTGC
>NW_006408560.1:7317990-7323984 GCF_000296735.1 Chrysochloris asiatica
GTGGCAACAGTAGTGAGGTTGGCCCAGGATTGGGCAGTGTTTTGTTCTGCTGTGCATAAGGTCGCTATGAGTCGGTACTGACTCGATGGCACCTAACAACAACAACAACAGGCATCAATGAGCTGGAATGGACTGGTATTGACCATTCTGAATCACAGGTCTATTATGACAAAACGAAGAGGAATATGTTGCAGTCATTTTCAAAAGAACAATTCAAAATCTCTCTTGAAGTACAGCACTGTTAGTGACAGTATAATATCTGTACCTGGTGTGACACTGTAGGATAAGCAATTGACTGCTAACCACAAGGTCAGTAGTTCAAGCCCACCTGCCACTTCTGGGAAACCCTGTACAGGATTGCTATGAGTCAGAAACGACTCTATACCACTTAACAACAAGAACAACAATAATAAAGAGCGGTTAATATGATTATTATTTAAGTGTACACACACATCACTAATGTCAAAGATGAAGAAATTAAAGATTTTTACCAACTTCTACAGCCTAAAATTAATAAAACATTCGATCAAGATGCAATGAAAATGAATGGTATTGGAAAGTGAAAGTTGAAAACAAAGAGGAAAGGTTGGTAGCTAGAAAAGATAGCCTTGGTGATAGAAACAACTCCAGAAATTGGATGGTAGAATTTTGCAAGACCAATGATCTAGTCTTTGTAAATAATATAATATAACCTATGTCTTTTCAACAATATAAAGTGACCATACACGTGGATTTTACTGGATGGAATACACAGGAATCAATGTCATTAGTCTTTAGGAAGGCAATCAAAACCACTTCCTATACGCTAGGATGGCTAACATTTGTATTCTAACTGGACACGTCATCAAGAGGGACCAGGTGCTGGAGAGAGTAGTAGTAGGTATGTAAAAAAGAGGGAGACCTTTAGTAAGATAGATTGGGACAGTGGCTACAACAATGGGCTTGTCATGGTGCAGAAGTCGGCAACATTTTGTTCTGTTATACATAAGGTCACTATGAGTCAGAGCCAGTATGGCCTTACATAACAATGGCAGGATGACTAAAATACAAAAGACAGACAATAGCAAGTGTAGGTAAGGATGGGGAGAAATTTAACTTTCATACATTGCTGATGGGAAAGGAAAATGATGCAACCACTTTGGGAAATAATCCCTGTTCTCACAGTGATTGTGTGGAGGCAAAAATAAGTGGATCCTAGAGTATTATCTCCTATAATTGAATGCTAATCTACAATTATCTCAAAGAATTTCAATTAAAAACAAAACTATTTCAGAGGGTGACATTGGCTGTGACTTTAAGGTGACCTCTAGAAGAATCTCATTAAAATTGTATGTTATACATCTAGTTACTTGTGTTAGAATTTTTATAAACAGAAAAAAATAATGAAATACATGCTACAATAGGGATGTGAAAGCATATGCTAAAGAAAAGAAGAAAGCCATTAAGGATTCCATTTATATGAAATATACAGACAAGGCCAATCTATAGAAAAAGAAAGCTGACTAAATGTTCCCTAGAGTTGAAGAAGAAGGTTGGGGAAAGTCAAAGTGACTAATAATGGGTACATGTTTCTTTTTGGAATGATGGAAATGTTCTAAACTTAATACTGTTTTGATGGTTGTACAGTTTTGTGAACATATTAAAATTAAATGGGCATATGAAGTGAGTTATAGCTCAATAAAGATGTTCAGAAGTTTCATGTGAAGAATACTGCTTAGTGTATAGGAAAAAGGTAAAACAAAGCTTTGAAAAACTTTATTGTTGTTGTTAGTTGCTATCCTGTTGGCTCCAACCTATGGTGTGAACTTATGTATAACAAGACTAAAACACTGCCCAAGTCATTGCCTGATTTGTGCCTCTATCACTTCAGCCTATCAGTTTGTCAAACTGTAGTGACTTACATGTTGCTATGATGTTGGAAGCTATAGAACTGGTATATCAAATACCAGAAAGGTTATCCATGATGGTGGACAGGTTTCAGTTAAGCTTCCTGAAAAAGACTTAAGAAAAAAACGTCTGGCAATCTACTTCTAAAAATTAGCCTATGGAAAACTTTAGGTACTCATTAAGCATGCTTTTTTCTTTTTTAATTTCTCATTAAACCCACTGTCATTGAATCAATTCCAACCTTATAGCAGTTAAATGATAGACCACATGAATCTTACACATGAATCAGCATCCTGCACATCTGTCCTTATTTTCCCAACTTTACCAACAGGCTCAAGATAAAAAAATATGGGATATATTTTGAATCATCTTACCAGTGAGTAGCTCTATCCATGTCTGGACAGTTTCTGTGGGTTCAGTTGCTTTAATGTGCTTGAGTGTTTCATCTAGTAAGACATCACCTGTTGGGCTGTCTGACTTTATCAGTACCTTTCAGGAGAGAAGAAACAAGGGGCCCTTGGTTCATTCAACTTACTCAAGTAAAAAAGTTTCAAAGTACTACATATACATTAGTGGCTAAGTACTGTAGGAAATGCAAAGAAGTATAAAATAGAGTCCCTGTGCTAAAGAAATTTAAATTCTAGTATAACCCACATATTTATTCCTTCTATATAATAATCTCTACCATTCGTCTGTCAGTTTGTCATACTGTGGTGGCTTGTGTGTTACTGTGATGCTAGAAGCGATGCCATAGGTATTTTAAATACTAGTAGAGTCACCCATGGTGGATATGTGACAGCAGAGCTTCCAGACTAAGACAGACTAGGAAGAAGGAGAGGCTGACTACTTCTGAATGGTTAGGCACTGAAAACCTGAATAGCAGCAGAAAAATTTAAGATAAAGTGTCAGAAGATGAAAATATTACGAATAGTAATGGGAAATTGTTAGATACAGTGTCAGAAGATGAGCCCTTCAGGTCGGAAGGCACTCAAAACATGACTGGGGAAGAGCTATCTGTCCTCAGAGTAGAGCTGACCATAATGACAATAATGGAACAAAGGTTTTAAGACCTACATTTGCTGATTGAGCACAATTCAAAATGAGGAGAAACAACTGTAAACATCCACAATAATCGGAACATGAATTGCATGAAGTATGAATCTAGGAAAATTGGAAGTTGTCAAAAATGAGATGGGATCTATAAAGATCGATTTCCTAGGCATTAGTGACCTGATATGGACTGGTACTTTTTGAATCTGACAATCATACAATTTATTGTGCCAGGAATGTCAAATTGAAGAAGATTGGCATTGCATTCACTGCCAAAAAGAACATTTCAAGATTTACGGTGCAATGTTGCCTGTGACAGAACAATATCCAAATGCCTATAAGGAAGACCAGTTAATACCACTATTATTCAAATTTACACACTAACCACTAAAACCAGTGAGGATGAAATTGAAGATTTCTACCAAATTCTTCAGTCAGAATTTGATCAAACATGTAATCAAGATGCATGGATAATTACTGATGATTGGAATGTGAAAGTTGGATATAAGAGGAAGGATCAGTAGTAGGAATATATGGCCTTAGTGGTATAAATGATGCTAGAAATTGAAATATATCCCACCTGAATGTGGACACCATCTCAAGAACATATTTGATGCATTAGACACTAATAACTGAAAGCCAGAAAAGTTGAGGAATGATATCAAGAATATCATATAAGAAGAGAAAGCTAAAGGTCATTTAAAACTCTAGAGCAAGTTTCAGAGTCTCTTCTGACATCCAGACAAAAAATGGGTATCAGAAGAGACTCTGAAACTTGCTTAAGAGCATAGACAAAGCTGAAAAAAAATGGAAGAAATGAAGAAGTAAAAGAGCTGAACATAAAATTATGAAGGGTAGTTTGAGGAGACAAAGTCAAGCATTATAGTAAAATGTATAAAGACCTGGACTTAAAAAGCCAAAAGGGAAAAGCATACTCAGCATTTCTCAAACTGCATGAACTGAAGACAAAACTTAAGCCCTGACTTGCAATATTGAAGGATTCCATGGGCAAAATATTGAATGATGTACAAAGCATAAAAAAAAAAAAAAAGATGGACGGTTTATATAGAATCACTGTTCAAAAAGAAATGGTCAATGTTCAATAATTTCAAGAGGCAACATATGAGCAAGCACTGATGATGGTATTAAGGAAGAAGTCCAAGTTGCATTAAAAGCACTGGTGAAAAACATGGATCCAGGTATTGACTGAATACAGATTGAAATCTTTCAACAAAGAGATGCAGCAATAGAGGTGTGCACTCATCTATGTAAGAAATTTGGAAGATATCTACCTGGCCAACTGAGTGGAAGAGATCCATATCTATGCCTATTCCAAAGAAAGGTGACCCAACAGACTGAGGAAATCATCGAATAGTATCATCAATATCAAATGCAAGCAAAATTTGGCAGAAGATAATTAAAAAAACAATTGCAGCAATACATCAACAGGGAGCTGCCAGAAATTCAAGCCAGATTCTGAAGAAGATGTGGAACGAGGGATATCAAGATATCAATATCTTGGCTGAAAGCAGAAAATACCTGAAATATGTTTCCTTGTGCTTCATTAACTATGCAAAGGATTTCAACTGTGTGGATCATGACAAACTATAGATAACATTGCAAAGAATGGATATTCAAGAATTAATTGTGCTCATGAGAAACCTATACACACACCAAGAGGTCCATGAACAGCAGAACAAGAGGATACTGAAGGGTTTAAATCAGGAAAGATGTGGACCAGTGTAGTATAATTTCACCATGCTTATTCAATCTCTATGCTGAGCATAGAATCTGAGAAACTAGATTATATGAAGAAGAATGTGGCATCAGGATTGGTGGAAGACTCACTACTCACCTGCAACATGCAGATGACACAATCTTGCTTGCTGAAAGCAAGGCAGACTTAAAATACATACTGATGAAGACCAAAGAGTAAAGTCTTCAGTATGGATTGCACCTCAATATAAAGAAAATTAAAATCTTCACAACTTGACTAATAACTAACATCATAATAAACAGAGAAACCACCATCTGTCAGTTTGTCATACTGTGGTGGCTTGTGAGTTGCTGTAATGCTGGAAGCAATGCCACTGGTGTTTTAAGTACCAACAGGGTCACCCATGGTGGACAGGTTTCAGCTGAGCTTCCAGACTAAGACAGCCTAGGAAGAATGAGAAGCAGACTGCTTCTGAAAGGTTAGTCATTGAAAATCTTATGAACATTATCAGGTACAGTATCAGAAGATGAAAACATCATAAATAGAAACAGAACCCTATCAGATACAGTGCCGGAAGATGAGCTCCTCAGGTTGGAAGGCACTCAATACACAACTAGGGAAGTGCTGTTTCCTCAGAGTAGAGTTGACCATGATGACGTGAATACAGTAAAGCTTTTTAAACCCTAATTTGCTGATGGAGCAAAAGTTGTCAACATCCATTAATACTTGTAACATGAAATGTACAAAACAGGAATCTAAGAAAATTGGAAATTGTCAAAAATGAAACAGAATGTGTAAAGATCAATATCTTAGGCATTAGTAAGCTGAAATGGACTGGCACTGACCATTCTGAATCTGACAATCATATGGTTTACTATGCCAGGAAAAACAAACTCAAGAGGTATGGTGTCACATTCATGGTCAAAAAGATAATTTCAAGACACAACTTGAAGTTCAATGCCATCTGTGAAATGATAACATACATATGCTTACAAGGAGGAGCAGGGCTCTGGTAGCGTAGTGGTTATGAGTTGGGCTGCTAAACTCAAGGTCAGCTAGTTCGAAACTACCAGCTGTTTCACAGGAGAAAGATGAGGCTTTCTGCTCCTGTAAAGATTTACAGCCTCGGAAACCCTGTAGAGGGTCATATGAGTCAGAACTGACTCCACGGCACATAACAACAACAAGGAGGAGCAGTTAATACCACTATTACTCAATGACTCATGTATTTTCAATAACTTCATATGCATGTGAAACTTGGCCAGTAAATAAGGAGGACCACAGAACAACTGATGCATTTGAGTTATCGTATTTTGAGAGAATATTAAAAGTACCATGGA
>NW_006408560.1:7325284-7330789 GCF_000296735.1 Chrysochloris asiatica
TTTAAAGGTCAGCTCAAAGAGACAAAGCATTATAACAAAATATACAAAGATGTGAAGTTAGTTAAGTCAAAAGCTGAAAAAAACTGAATACAAAATTTAAGCCTGCACTTGCAGTATTGAAGGATTCTATACTTTTTCAATCTATATGTTAAGCAAATAATTCGAGAAACTAGATTATATGCAGAAAAACATGGCTCATTAATAACCTGTGATATGCAGATGATACAACTTTGCTTGCTAAAAGCGAGGACTTAAATACTTACTGATGAAGATCAAAGACCACAGCCTTCAATATGGGTTGCACCTCATTGTAAATAAAACAAAAAGTCCTTACCACTGGACCAATAAATAACATCAAGATAAATGGAGAAAATATTGAAGTTCAAAGACTTCATTTTGCTCAGATCAACCATTAGCACTCATATAAGCAGCAGTCAAGAAATCAAATGATATATTGCATTAGGCAAATCTGCTGCACAAGAACTTTTTAAAGTGCTCAAGAGCAAAGAGGTCAGTTTGAGGGCTAAGGTGTGCCTGACTCAAGCTATGGTTTTTTCAATGAGCTCATATGCATGTGAAAGTTGGACAAAGAATAAGGAAGACCATAGAAGAACTGATGCATATGAGTTATGGTGCTAGGTAGGGAGAATATTAAAAGTATCATGAACTGTCAAAAGAACAAACCAATCTGTGTTGGAAGAAGTACAACCAGAATGCTCCTTAGAAGCCAGGATGGCCATACTTTGTCTCTCATACTCAGACATACTATCAGGAGGAAGCAGTCCCTGCATGTTTGGTAAAGAAGAGGGTCAGTGAAAAAGAGGTAGACCCCCAATCAGATGGATTGGTACAGGGGCAGCAGCAATGGGCTCAAGTATAGCAACGATTGTGAGGTTGGTGCAGGACCGGGTAGTGTTTCATTCTATTGTGTGTAGGGTCGCTATGTGTTGGTACTGACTCGATGACACCTAACAACAACAACAAATGGGCAAAATATAGAATGATGCAGAAAGCATCAAAATAAAATGGAAGGTGTACACAGAGTCACTGTACCAAATAGAAATGATGAATGTTCAATCATCTGAAGAGGCAGCATATGATCAAGAACCAATGGTATTAAAGGAATAAGTCCAAGATGCACTGAAGGTATTGGTGAAAAACAAGGCTCCAGGAATTGATGAAATACAAATTGAAATATTTCAATAAACTGATGCAGTGCTGGAGGGGCTCACTCATCTATGTCAAAAAATTTGAAAGATAGCTAAGTGGTCAACTGATTGGAAGAGACCCATATTTGTGCTCATACTAAAGAAACGTGATTCAGTGACATGCAGAAATTATCAAATACTATCAATAATCTCACATGCAAGTAGAATTTTGCTGAAGATAATTTAAAAATGGCTTCAACAGTACATTGACAGGGAACTGCCAGAATTTTAAGCTGGATTCAGAAGAGGACGTGGCTATCATTGCTGATGTCGCATGGATCTTCGTTGAAAGCAGGGAATATGAGAAAGATGTTTACTTGAGCTTTATTAACTATGCAAAGACTTTTGACTGAGTGGATCATGACAAACTATGGATAACATTGTGAAGACTGAGTACTCCAGAGTACTTAATTGTGCTTATGAGGAACCTGTATGCAGGCATTCGAAAAGAACCAGGGGATATTATGTGGTTTAAAATCAGGGAAAGTGTGAGACAGGGTTGTATCCTTTCAACATATTTAATCAATCTTTACACTGAGCATAGGATCTGAGAAGCCAGATTGTATGAAGAAGAATGTGGCATCAAGATTGTAGGAAGACTCATAAATAATCTGAGATATGAAGATACAACCTTGCTTGCTGGAAGCAAAGAGGACCTGAAATACTTACTGACGAAGATCAAAGACAACAGCCTTCAATATGGATTGCACCTCAATGAAAAGAAAACAAAAGCCCTCACAATTAGACCAATAAATAACATCATGATAAATAGAAAAAAAGTTGAAGTTGTCAAAGATTTCATTTTGCTTGGTTCCACAATCAACACTTATAGAAGCAACAGTCACGAAATCAAAGGACATATTACATTAGACAAATCAGCTTCTCAAGACTTCTTTGAAGTGTTCAAGAGCAAAGATATCAATTTGAGGACTAAGGTACACCTGACCCAAGCCATGATATTATCTATCAACTCTTATGCATTTTAAAGTTGGACAATGAATAAGGAAGACAGCAGAAGAATCTATGCATTTGAATTATGGTGTTAGAGAAATATATTAAAAGTACCAAGGTCTGCCATAAGAACAAACAAACCTGTCTTGGAAGAAGTACAGTCAGAACGCTCCTTAAAAGCTAGGATAGCAAGACTTCATCTCTCATACTTTGGATATGTTATCAGGAGGGACTAATCCCTGGAGAAGGTTATCATGCTTGGTAAAGTGGAGTGTCAGTGATAATGAGGAAGACACCCAAGGAGATGGTTTGCCACAAATGCAGAAGTAATAGGCTCAAATGTAACAACTGTGAGGATGGCAAAGGATGGGGCAGTCTTTCATTGTGTTGTGCATAGGGTTGCAATGAATTGGAACTGACTAGCTGGCACTTAACAACAACACATAATACTCTATTTCACAATTATATAAATATAGAAGAAAAAATATGTAACAACATTTTAAATGTGACTTTTCTGCATTAAAAAAGAAAGACAAAATATGAACCTATTATAACTCTATAGACTACTGGAATTTTGTGGTTCACAGTAAGGCCATCAAAATATATATCATTATCTCAGCTTGTCCCCAAATCTAAACCAAACAAAACCTAACCTGTTAACTTCTAGTAGACTCCAATTCATACCAACCCTATAGTACAGAGTAGAACTACCCCAAAGGAATTCCAAGGCTATAAAAGCAGATTGCCACATCTTTCTCCCACTGTAAGTCTGGTGGGTTTGAACCACCATCCTTTTGGTTAGCAGTCAAATGCAATGAGATTTATTTTGATTGTCTTACTGTGAATCACCAGGTTGGCAGTTTAAACCCACCAGTCGCTCCTCAGAAACCCTACACAGGGTGGGTATCTATGAGTTGAAATCGACTTAATGGCACTTAACAGTAATAACAACCCCTCAAATATTTCTATTCTTCCAAAAAATAATGAACTGTTTGTATCTGCCTTTCCAGAAGTTAAGAGGATATTACAGAAAATGCTATACCTTTCTATCTAGTAGTCTCTTCTTACGCAGGGTTGGCGGTTCCAAAGAGATTCGACGCCGCATGGCCAGTTCTATTAGAATGCCTCCTCTCAGGCCAGATGATATGCAGTCATTCCAGAAAGACGTGTAACCCTAGAAAAGGCAAAAAGAAAGGGTAAAGTATGTGTTGAATGTTATCTACCTTACAGCAAGAAGCCTAGAGAGGGTCCACTTTGTTGTGATTCATTTTGCATCACACTATATGACCTCAGAAAAAAGTATAGAATGATAGAACATCTTTTGAATCCCTTTAATCTAAACCTTCCAGTCATAGTTATTTAGTGTTGTCACAACAAAAATACAAGTAGATGCTTTAACAAATGTATTTTCTCATAAAGTTATTTATTGGTCTAGTTGTGAGGGTTTTTGTATTCTTTTCATTGAGGTGCAATTCATACTGAAGGTTGTTATTAATCTTCATCAGTAAGTATTTTAAGTCCTCTTTGCTTCTAGAAAGTAAGGCTGTGCCATCTGCATAGCCCACGTTGTTAATGAGTCTTCTTCCATAGGCATACGGGTTAGGATTTACAACATATATTTGGGGGGGGGCATTATTCAATCCATAACTCTTTCCAGACATGATCTCATGTTTGGCTTCAAACTGTTTTAGTGGATTCCTAAATCCTGCTGTTAGTTAATAATGAGCATGTCGAATTTTTCCTTGAAAATAATTCTGGCTTCTTTGAAATTTGTTTTCATGAAACCCTAAATTTCAGTGCAGACAACAATATAAATTAATTTAAATCTTTTATTCCTTAGATATATACTATTTGCCAAGTGAATGGTATAATTGAAATCCATCTTTGCCATTGAATACTTAAGAGTCTTGTGTATGTTAATTAACCTTTCTGAAGCTCAATTTCCTTAACTGAAAAACAGGGACATTAATATCTACATTGTTATTAAGGTCGATGCATAGTAACCCTGTATAGTGTTTCTGAGGCGCAACTAGTGAATTCGAACTTCTGACTTTACGATTCAAACCAACTTTGAAGTCCAGTGTATTAACCTGCAGCACCATACAAGGACTCTCAATATCTACCTTAGTAGGCATTTATGTGCATGTACATGCCCTGGTATTGCTGAGAGTTAGGCATTGGGTTGATAACTGCATGGTCAGTGGTTCAAACTGAGGGAGAAAGATGAGGCTGTCTGCTCTTGTAAAGATTTATAGTTTCGGAAACCTTATATAGGGTCACCCATGTGTGTGTGTGTGTGTATATATATATATACACACACATATATATACACACATATACACACACATATATATGTGTGTGTATATATACATTGTTACTGTTGTAAAATATCATCAAGTTTGTTTTGACTCAAAAACACTCTATAGAATTTCCAAAGAACAGCTGGTGGGTTTGAACCTCCAACCTTGTAGTTCAAAACGACCTTGCGGTCTAGTGGTCTATTGCTTATCCTACAGCGCCGCACCAGCATTCCATGTGTATATACACTAGGAGTATATATATATATATATATAGTCGTTATGAGCAATTGTCAAACTATTTTCCACAATGGCTATACCATTTTACAATCTTACCAGCAGTGGACAACGAATTTCTCCACATCCTCACCAACACTACTTATTTTCTTATAAAAAAAAGTCATTTCAGTGAGTGTGAACTGGTATCTCATCATGGTTTTGACTTGTACTTCCCTAATGACTAATGCTGTCAACCATCTTTTCATGTGTTTGTTGGTCATGTATCAGTTGTCTTTGCCGAAATGTCTATTCAAGTCCTTTGCCTGATTTTTGATAGGGCTGTTTGTCTTTTTGGTGAGTTATAAGTTATATGGGATCATTTATTTTTGCTGTTGATTTTTAAAAAGTATGATAGATATTTTATATTGATTACTTTAATATCGGATAGCCTCTGGGGTACTCGAAAGACTTAATCTATTGTCATTTCTGTTGAATTCTTTTCATGGCAGTTTGTTTCTTTGTATTATTATGTTCTTTGATTAAGTGAACTTTAAACAGTAGTCAAGAAATTAAATTAAATATTGCAATAGATAAATATGCTGTACAAGACCTCTGTAAAGTGTTCAAGAGCAAAAACACCAGGTACATTTGACCCAAGCCAGGGTATTTTCAATAGCCTCATCTGCATGTGAAAGTTGGATCTTGAATAAGGAAGACCATAGAAGAACTGATACATTTGAGTTACAGTGTCAAAGAAGAATATTGAGAGTACAAAGGACAGCCATAAGAACAAACAAATCTGTGTTGGAAGAGGTACAGTCAGAATGCTC
>NW_006408560.1:7332036-7353780 GCF_000296735.1 Chrysochloris asiatica
AAGATGTTCCTACGTGGGGACTCTGTCATTGTTGTCCTGTGCAACTCACTCATTGCCGGCAAGTAGGGGCCCAAAGCCGCCTCCCACCACCCGTGAAGACCTGCCCTGTGTTGGGAATAATAAAGTCCCTGTTTTATTACTAAAAAAAAAAAAGAAAAAAAAGAGTTAATTGTTTTGTAGTCCTTCGGCGTATCTGATCCCCAAACTGCCAGAAGTAGGCATCTTTCAATTCCACTTTTCCCATTATATTTGGGATGTTATTTAAGCACAATCTAAGTATGTAACTCCCTTCTCTAGTTACGAATCTTTGAAATGCTACTTTCTACCCTTCAGGATCAAGTACAGATTCTTTATTACAGTATCCAAACTAGGTTGCTGCTTACTTACCAGTTTCTCTCTGGCCTCTTTCATAGAGCTCTATGCTCTAGTCATTTTCAACTCTATGAAATGCTTGTAATGCATCATTAAAGAATTTTAAAAATTTGTATTTTAAGTTTTTAGTATGAATTGAGTGAAGGTTTACAGAACAAATCAGTTTTACATTCAACAATTCAAACAGTTTGTATCATGTCACTAGTTGCTATCCCCACAATGTAATATAATTTATCCCACTTCTTCCCCATGTTTCCTGTTGCCATTCCTCCTCTTTCCCAATCCTTCTGAATTTTATCCTTGGGTACAAATGCTTTATTTTTTATCGTAAGGACTGCATACCTCCCAACTGTTACTATTCTCTTTATAAATCTGTCTACTGTTTGACTGAAAATTGAGCCATGGAGGTTAAGTTTAGTTCCAGACCTGAAGGGTGGGTAAAGGCCTTGGGAGCTCCCAACAGTCTTTGGAGCTCCACTAGTCTCTATCTGAGTGCTGTTGTTGTTGTTAAGTATCGTAAAGTCGGTTCTGACTCATAGTGACCCTATGCAGGGTTTCCAAGGAGTAGCTGGTAGGTTTGAACTGCTGACCTTAGGGTTCACAGTCCAGTGCTGATTTCACAACGTCACACTAGAAGTCTATAATCCTAAGTTTTTTTTATGATCAAGTTGTGTTCTACGATTTTCTTCTACTCTAACCAGGACTTTCTAATGTGATCCCTTTCAAAGCAGTTTGTAGTAGTAGCCATACATCATCTAATTCTTCTGGTCTCAGGGTTGTGGAGGCTGATGTTCTTGTGGTCCTTTTAGTCCACTATTGTTTCCAATTGTCTTTAATTTTCTTCATTAACTCTTCTTTCCTCTTGAAGGGGAGAGACCAATAGTTGTACCTTAGATGGCTGCTCACAAGATTTTAAGACCCCAGTTACTGCTCTAATGTACCATTTTTGTCTATTGTCCTTTGCACATACTGCTCCAGTGAATACTCTTCCTTCCTCAAACCCACATCCCCTACCTCTGCTGTTGAGGATTGAGTAAGGGTTGTCACATTTTCCATGTAACCTCTCTAACATGGTTTTCCCTTCCCTTCCACCCTCTAAGGTTTGGTTCCTCACATGAACGTGCAGTCAACTGTACTCACTAGACTAAAAGTTCCTTAAGGAGAGGGTATTCTCTATTACTAATGTTTACCCACCCACTATCTTCAAGTTGATTCCAATTTACAACGACCCTGTATAGGGCTTCCAAGGCTATGAATCTTTATGGAAGTAGAAAGTTCCATTTTTCTTTTGTACATCGACTGGTGGGTTTGAACCTCTGACCTTGTGGTTAACAGCCCACTGCTTATCTTACAGTGCCACCAGGGATTCTTATAATATCTGCTTAATAAATGTTTCTTAAAAACATAACTGTATGATAGAAAATACATATACTAATCTAGCAAAAATTAAACTTAAACCATTAACATCCCTTTGTTATTTTTGCTGTTATGTGCCATCAAGTCAGTTCTGACTCACAGCAACCCTGTATAGGGTTTCTGAGGAACAGCTGGCAGGTTTGAACCATCAACCTTGCAGTTAGCAGTCCAATGTTTATCATATAGCACCACACCAGGACAACTCCATCTCTCAAACATCTCCAAATTTTTCTGAGGGCTTCATTCCCTCCCTGACTACCTACAATAAGCACTGGACTGCAAATCACAAGACTTGTGGTTTGAGCTGGCCAGCTGCCCCCTAGAGAATTTAAAGCCTTGGATACCCTATACAGGGTCAATTATCAACATTTATGGAAGCATTAGGCAAATCTGCTGCACAAGACCTTTTTAAAATGTTAAAGAGCAAAGATGTCAGATTGAGGACTAAGGTGCGCCTGACCCAAGCCATAGTATTTTCAATAACCTCATATGCATGTGAAAGCTGGACAGTGAATAAGGAAGACCGTAGAAGAATTGATGCTTTTGAGTTATGGTGTTGGAGGAGAATATTGCAAGTGCCATGGGCTGCCAAAAGAACCAATAGATCCGTTTTGGAAGAAGTGTAGCCAGAGTGCTCCTTAGAGGCCAGGATGTCCAAACTTCGTCTCTCATACTTTGGACATATTGTCAGGAGGGACCAGTCACTGGAGAAGGATATCATGTTTGGTAAGGTGGAGGGTCAGAGAAAAAGAGGAAGACCCCCAACGAGATGGATTGGCCAAGTGACAGCATAGATGGACTCAAGCATGGCAACAATAGTGAGGTTGGTCCAGGATCGGGCAGTGTTTCGTTCTGCTGTACATAAGGTCACTATGAGTCGGGTACCAACTCAAAGGCACCTAACAACAACAAATGAATTGGAACCAACTCAACAGCACTTAACAACAACGACCTGACTCCTGGCTGCAGTAAGAGTGGTATTTATGAAAGGCTGGGGGGGGGTGTTATTTTTTTTTAAGATTAATACTTATTCTATACAACTTACCAGCTTATTTAGGGTTAAACTATACTACATTCAGAAAACATATTTATTTAATAATTCCAGGGATTTTGATAACTTTATAAATCTCAACAGGTATGCAACCATTTCAGCCAGTGTTAAAACACTTGGGAGGAAATATTTTCCTTTGCTTTCTCATTTCTTTCTGACCATGTAACTTCTGTTTCAGTAGCAATGACATAAGATTGTCAAGAGAACTATAAAATAGTGACATTGTAAGTTAAAAAAAAAAAAGGAAATCAGGATATAGAAACGGCATGGTTTTGAATGTCAATCTTTCCTATCATAGCATTTCAAAACATGTAAAACTCTTCAAATTAGTATTTTAAAATATTTTCATTTTATTATGTAATACACGTCATTATAGAAAAAGGTATGAAAACACATATGTAGAGATTTAAAATATTATAAAACACTGCTGTAACTACAAGAAGAAACCGGATTTAAGAAAAGATGATCACTAAGAGAAGAGAGGAGTCCTGGTGTGGTGCTGTAGGGTCAGCACTGGAGTGCTAACCACAAGGTCAGCAGTTCAAACCCACCAGCCACTCCTCAGAAACTATACAGGGTCACTATGTGTAGAATTCAACTAGATGGCACTTGACACGAAGAAGAAGAAAGGAAGGATGGGGACAGATAACAAAAGATTACAGTATTGTCATCTATAGTAATAATACACTTATGATACAAATTCAGATGCAAAATAGCCTGGAGCAATGGAAGATATAGTTATTTATATTTTTAAGATTCATTTTTTCCTTAAACATATTATCTGGCTTAGTGAATTCTCAAAGACCATCTATGAGACGGTTTCTTTGCTAAAGTGCCAATGCTTTGGTATTTTGAGCAGATGAACATACATACTAATAAGGTTCACCATTAAATTTAAGAATAATCAAATATTCTTTGGTACTTAAATTTAATGACTAAATGGTAAATATCCTTTAATAATTAATTTTAAACATTTTATTGTGAAGTCACTGAAAGTTTACAGACAAGATTATCAGCTTTACATTCAACAAATCACGCACTTTATTTCATCTTAATAATTACATTCCCTTCCATGCAATAACAGTTACCTTGCTTCCTCCCTGTGGTTCCTATTGACATTTCACCCACCTTCCTATCTCTTCTCAACTTTGTCCTTAGGTATATATTGCCCTTTTGATTTTGAATGACTAACCATTCCTTGGTGAGCATACCTTGCTAGTATTGTTGTCTCCCACTATAAACCTATTGGACTCCTGTTAACAACAAGGTTTGCAGTTCAAACTCACGAGCTGCTCCTCAGAAACCCTACACAGGGTTGCTATGAGTTGGAATTGGAACCAACATGATGGCACTTAACAACAACAATAATCCTATCTACTGTTTGGCTGAAAATTGGGACACAGTTAAGTTTAATAATTAAATGTAATGACTGAATGATGACTGCATGTGTGTATATGGACTCCTGGTGTGGCGCTATTGGATTAGCACTGGACCATGAACTACAAGGTTGGCAGTTCAAACTCACCAGCTGCTCCTCTGACAACCTATACAGGGTTGCTATGAGTTGGACTCGACGGCACTTAACAATATATTTACATACCAAAAAAAAAAAAAAAAGTCATCTGTGTGAGTTGAACAAATTCCTAGAATAAATTTTTGGGTCAAAGATTATATACACTTAAAATTCTGACACTATTATTTTGTTCTTCTGAAAGTTTAGTCAATGAAATTTCAATAAATTCAGACAGTGAACATTTTATACTAAATTTCTGCCTAGTCAAGTATTTAATCTGCCCTTCCTTATTCAAACTTCCTTGAAGACACACCTTAAAACAACTCTTAATGTTCCCTCAATGTTTTAAAATTGGGAAAGGTGTGCGACAAGGTTGTATTCTTTTACCATACTTATTCAACCTGTATGCTGAGCAAATAATACGAGAAGCTGGGTCCTATGAAGAAAAACATGGCGTCAGGATTGGAGACTCATTAACAACCTGCAATATGCAGATGATACAACCTTGCTTGCTGAAAGTGAAGAGGACTTGAAACATTTACTGATGAAGATCAAAGAGCACACCTTCGATATGGATTGCATCTCAATGTCAAGAAAACAAACATCCTCACCACTGGACCAATAAACAACATTCTTATCAACGGAGAAAAGATTGAAGTTGTCAAGGACTTCATTCTTCTTGGATCAACTATCAACACTCGCGGAAGCAGCAGTCAAGAGATCAGACGACGTATTGCATTGGGCAAATCTGCTGCATAGGAACTTTTTAAAGTATTGAAGAGCAGAGATGTCAGCTTGAGGACTAAGGTGCACCTGACCCAAGCCATGGTATTTTCAATAACCTCATATGGGTGCGAGAGCTGGACAGTGAATAAAGAAGATCGTAGAAGAATTGATGCCTTTGAGTTGTGGTGTTGGAGGAGAATACTGAAAGTGCCATGAACTGCCAAAAGAACCAATAGATCTGTTTTGGAAGAAGTGCAGCCAGAGTGCTCCTTGGAGGCCAAGATGGCTAAGCTTCATTTCTCATACTTTGGACATATTGTCCGGAGGGAACAGTCACTGGAGAAGGATGTCATGCTGGGTAGGGTGCAGGGTCAGAGAAAAAGAGGAAGACCCCTAACAAGATGGATTGGCCAGGTGGCATCATTGATGGACTCAGCGGTAGTGAGGTTGGCCCAGGATCGGACTTAGTTTCGTCCTGCTGGGCATGGGGTCGCCATGAGTCGGTTCCGACTCGATGGCACCTGACAACAACAACAAGGGTAAAGAAATCTTGGTGTGGCACTGTAGGATAAGCACTAGACTGCTAACTGCAATGTTGGGGGTGGTTCAAATTCACCAGTTGCTCCTTGAAAACCCTATACAGGGTCACTTTGAGTTGGAACTGACTCAATGGCACACAACAACTAGGGTTACAAAAAAAGAAGCTAGAAATCAAAGAAACCTAAAGCAACATTAAAAAACATATTTACAAATAGTTCAAAAAATAACATTAGCGTATAATTATGGTAAAATTGAATTTAAAAAGGCAGATGCATAGTTGTGTGTATTCAAGATTATTACAATTATGTAAAACATTGCCTACTTTAAAAATTATATTAAAAAATTCTTAATTTTAGAGTGAGAGATATTACTTCATCATAAAAATTTTTAAGACAAAATAAATTTAACATAAAAAAAGAAAAATAAGTGAAACTGAAAGAATTACTGAACTTCAAGAATTTAACACAAGAGATGTTTGGAAAAATATTAATAGGTTCAGGTCATTTTTTTTTTTTTTTAACTGAATGTTTCAATTTAAATCAGTATCTAATTAACTCCCTGCAGTGTGGCGCTGTGGGATCGCAAAAGTGTTTTGAACCAAAGAAAAAAAAAGTGTTTTGAACCACAAGGTCAGTAGTTCAAAGTCACCAGCTGTTCCTTGAAAACCCTATATATACAGGGTCACTGGGAGTCAGAACCAACTTGACGGTACTTAACAACAACAGCTGCAAAGCTGTTTGAACTGCAAGGTTGGTGGTTCAAGTTCACTAGTTGCTCCTTGGAAACCCTAAACAGGGTCGCTATGGGACGGAATCGACTCGATGGCACTTAACAACAACAACAGCAAAAAAAAAAAAAAAAAGTTAATACTCCTCTCATAATTTCTCCTATCTTTTGTCCCTTAACTCCCAATTTTAAAATTATAATTTATGTTTTCAAGATTTATAACATGTACAAGTATATTCTGTTTTTATATACCATAACTCAACAAAACTGTTCTATTTTATCTGAATGTAAGCATAGAGAGTGATGCTGGCTGCACAAGAGTCTTTATACATTGTTGTTTGCCTGAATTATTAAAAATTTTGAAAAAGGGAATGCTTTAAACTGAAAAAAAAAATGTCTAGTAATGTCCACTAATGTTAATGATGGCTATATCTGGGAAATGAAATTCCATCCTTTAAAAAATATCTTTGCCCATTTTAGTTCTCTTTTTGGCTTATGTAACTTTATAAAGAGCATGTACTGTATGTACATACTTTTTTTCTTAAAACAGAAAAATTAATTGAACCTTTGCAATTTCAAGACCTGCATCATTCCTTTAAGTCTTTCTTATGATTATAGTGAAAATGTCAACAGCATTATTTCTAATGACAAAGGATTATTATAATGGGAAAGATTAACTGCCACATAAGCATAATTAGTCCAATTAAATGTTGATACAGAATGCAGTGGAGGTATAGCTCTACTTGACTATCTTAAACCCCACTCAAAATAGTAATGTATGCATTATCAGAAAAAAAAACAACATTTTTCCATTCTACTAAACAGAATTTCTAGACTAACATTCAAAACAAAATCTAAGAGATCTGAAATATGACGAGGTTTCAAATAAGAAGGTCATAGAAAAATGATCTTTTAATTCAATCTTCCACAAACTTTTGAAGCCCTCTTCTACATGAAAAGTTTTTTAATATTCTTAGTTTTGCACACTTTTGTTAATCCAAAAAAATTCCTCACCTGTTAACACAATGAAAGCCCCTAAAACTTAACTACATTCAGCTACAACTCTTATTTCAAAAATAAATTATTTTAAAGTAAACAGGTGGTTAGATATAACACAATATTTGTTGAAATTTTTTCTTTTAATCCTGATCAGATTAATTTTAAGAGCTAAAAGATTCCACAGAGATTATATAGTTCTCTATTTTTTAGAGGTGTAAACACGATCCAGAGAAGTACAGAGTTTCAATATGATGCTTCTTCAACAGTTTAGATTAGAAGCAAAAGTGAGATCAACAGGAAAGTGTGCAAAATTAAGAGGCCAAGAAACTATTTTCTTTTTTTTCCCACATCTGGAGTTGTCATCAGTACACTGACAAAAGCATTCCTTTTCTCCCTAATTCAGCTAAAATTTCTAGAAGTCACATAGTATTAATTTAGCCATATGGCTAGTTGTCTATCTTCCAGATTGCATTCCTACATAAAAAAAAAAAAAAAGAGTTATTTTGAAGTATGGTATATCAAGTAAGAAAACTGTGGAACAATTTTACTTTTTTTTTAAAGATTACCAAGAAGCAGAGGTTATGCTCTGTTCAGGAAAACACATTTTCAGTTCACTTTTGTTCTGACACTAAGGGCATTTGCTCAATTTGTAAGACCTGACTCAAGTGATCATTTTCAAGCCTAGTAAATGAGAAAAACTTATATTCTTTAAAATAAACATCTGAACCATAGCCTAAGTGGCTGTTTATGCCTCACATTCAACTAAGGTTCCTACTTAGAAATATGGTCTTTGCCTACAAGAAGTTACCACTTGACTGAGAAATTAAATTAATAAGAGTTTAAAAGCCAAATAAAACATGACAATGGTTACTGTTATTGATATGTGTCAGGTTCTAAATGAAACATTTCCTACAATGAATTGTTTATAATAGCACTGTGGTTGTTGTGTGCTGTCAAGCTGATTCTGACTCAGAGACACCCTATAGGGCAGAGTAGAACTGCGTCACAGGGTTTCCTAGACTGATTGCTAGATCTTTATTCTCTCATTGCAGCTGGGAGATTTGAAACCTCAACCTTTTGGTTAGCAGCTGAATGTTTAACCATTGTGCCACCAGTACTGGCATGGATTGAATTGTGGCTGCTGCAAAATATGTGTCAATTTGGCTGGACCATAACTCTCAGTGGTTTGGCAGTTATGTAATGATGTAATGTGGTAGTTATGTGATGATCTCTCATGATGCGATCTGATGCAGTAAACCAATAAGAAGATTAAGGATAGAAATTGGTAAGTGCCATTGAGTCTGGGGTTAGTGCCATTGAGTCTGTTCCATCTCATAGAGGGTTTCCAACAGCTGGTGGGTTTGAACTGCTGACCTTGTAGTTAACAGTCTAATGCTTACACACACCAAGACTCAATCCCACCATGACGCAGATTCAATGTACAGGAAATTCTCAAGGGTGTGGCAAGCAACATTTTCTATCTTTCAAGAGATAAAAGGAAAAAGACATGAGCAAAGATAGAGGGACCTGCTACCAACAAGAAAGAAAAGAGGAATGGAGTGCATTCTTTGGACCCAGGGTCTCTGCACTGTGAAGCTCCTAGATCTAGGAAATGACTGACGTCAAAACACACCAAGATCTGTTTTATCAGCATTAGATAACTAAGACAAGGGTATATGAGAAAATTAGAAAATACAAAACCTCTATTCATACACTAACTCTTGTTCATTGTTCTTGTTCACCTCCAGAATTCAGGTTAAGAGTTATCAGTTCCCAAAACCTTCTCTAAACTCCCTTTTCTGTGCCTTCTCTCTTCCACTATACCTCTTCCCATCACCTATCTTTGTTGTTATCAGGTGCTGTTGAGTCAGTTCTGACTCACAGCCACTCTACATAGGGTTTCCAAGGAGTGGCGGGTGAGTTTGAATCACCAACTTTGTGGTTAGTAGTACAATGTTTATCCTACAGTGCCACACAACCTATCATATTCTGATCCCACACGGTAATATGTTAGCTTCCTTAATAGTCCCCATAGTTGTGAGTATGGTGTCTGAGTTCTTTGTGGTGGCCACTGCAATGAATTATCGAACCCAGCTGAGTAGAGAATGCTGTGGGAGAATGGTTTGTGTCATATTTTACAGTCTTCTCAACCACCCTCAGGTCACTAAATCATAAATGATCTCAAAACCAGAGACTAAAGTCTTTGTTCTCTTTCTATATCCAGCACTTGACATCCAGTAAATTTTTGGTGTCCAAACAAATGAGTGAAAATATATTTTCATAATCCTAATGACAATACCTATTGCCATTTTTTACTCCTGTGATGTGTGAGGAATTTAATGAAAAGCTTTTATTTCACAGTGGATAGTAAGTGCTCAATAAATGGTATTACTAAGAGATATCTTTGCAAGGAAAAAAGGATGATTAAAAAGCACTATTTAAGAACTAAAAGGGTGAGAGGTTAAAAGATTAATCCCCAAAGTCAAAAGCATTAATAGGTCCACTCCTCTTATAGGGAGCTTAACAATTTAACAATAAAGATTCTAATAAATGAGAAGTTTTAAATATACTAGGAAATAAAGAATTCATTGTCCATGAGTCAATAATATCTATATGAAAATATTGAACAAAGGTAATGATGACAACAGAATCTTGATCACAGCAGGAAATAAGTTTAGTTTGCTTTGGTCAGACTACTGCTCATTTTCTCAGCTAAGGTTAGTGTTACTGAACTGAGATAACATTTAGTTTTAAATGTGCTTGAAAAGTTAGATTCTTTAAGATGTATTTAAAATTTTTTTGGTTGTTTTTACGAGACAATGAACATTTTAATATTTTAAAAACAGACTGTGGCAGCTATGGAGTCCCTGGATGGTACAAACCATTAAAGTATTTAGACACTGAAAAAAAAGGTTGGAGGTTCAACTCTATCCAGAGGTACTTTGGATGAAAAGGACTGGCAATCTACTTTTGAAAAAGCAGTCAAACTCTATGAAGCAAAGTTGTACTCTTACATACATGGAATTACCACGAGTGCTTAACTCCACAGCAACTATTTTATTGGTGACAACTACTTCTTGGGGAGCTCGATGGCTTTGCAGGATAATTACTGGGCTTCAAACCACAAGGTAGGCAGTTTGAACCCACCAGCTTTGCTGTTGTTGTTGCGAAGTGCCGTTGACTTGGTTCCGACCCATAGTGACCCTGTATAGGGTTTACGAGGAGCGGCTGGTGAGCTTCAGTCGCTGACCTTGCATCTCAAACAACTTTGCAGTCTGGTGCATTAACACACAGCGCCACACCAGGTTCTTGTTGTTGTTGTTGTTATGTGCCGTGGAGTTGGTTCCAACTCATAGCGACCCTGTACAGGGTTTCCAAGGCTGTAAATCTTTACGGGTGCAGAAAGCCTCATCTTTCTCCCGTGGAACCACACCAGGTGCTAGGGTGAGGGAAATGAAGCTTTCTGCTCTGCAAAGATTTACAGGCTTGGAAACCCTATACAGGGTCACTATGAGTCAGAACTAACTTGACAGCACTTAACAACAACACTTACTACTCACTCCTCAGAAGAATCTTAAGGAAATAATGACATAATTTTTTACTGGTGATTAGGATATATGGCCTAGTGCCATTATTATTTAGGTCTATAATTCTTGAAATATTAGTCTCTTTATATTGTGTTGTACTTACCTGTTTTTGGAAATAGATATTACTTCTTAAAAAGAACTATAATATTGGGCTCTAGACAGAGGATGGACTCCCTGTGGCACTCTTGGTAGAGCACAGAAGGATTAGCACTGGACTGCAAACTGTAGTCACAGTTCAATCCAACCAATTGTTCCTTAAAAACCTTATACAGGGTCACTATGAGTTGGAACAGACTCGACAGTACTTAACAACATTCTCCTCAGAAGGAGCCCTAGTAGTGTAGTGGATTATGAGCTGGGCTGCTAACCACAAGGTCAATAGTTTGAATCTATCAGTTGCTCCACAGAAGAAAGGTGAGGCTTTCTGCTTCTGTAAAGATTAACAGCCTTGGAAGATCTATACAGGGTCACTATGAGTCAGAATTGACTTGGTGGAACACAGTCTCCACCACCATTCTCTTCAGGGAGTCCTGGTGTGAAACTGAAGGATAAATACTGGACCGCTAAGCACAAGGTCGGCAATTCAAACCCATCAGCTGCTCCTTGGAAACCCTATACAAGGTTGATAGGAGTTGGAACTGACTTGTTGTTGGCACATCATTCTCCCCAGGGAGTCTTGGTGTGGTGCTGTGGGATAAGCACTGTACTACTAATCCTATAGAGTCCTAGTGTGGCGCTGTGGGTTAACGCGCCAGACTGCAAAGCTGTTTAAACTGCAAGATCGGCAGTTCAAGCTTACTAGTCATTCCTTGGAAACCCCATACAGGGTCGCTATGGGTTGGAACTGACTCAACGGCACTTAACAACAACAGCTAATCCTATACAGGGTTGCTATTGAGTTGGAACCAACTCGACAGCATTTAACAGTTCTCCTCAGGTGTGGCATTGTACGATAAGCACTGGATTGCTAACCACAAGGTCAGCAATTCAAACCCACCAGCTGCCCCTCAGAAATCCTGTATGAGTCAGAACTGACTTGAGCACTTAACAACAAAAACAATAATTTTTCCTAGAAGAGTCGTAGTGTGGCGCTATAAGATAAGAACTGGACTGCTAACAGCAAGGTCGGCCGGCTGTTCAAATTCCCCAAGTAGCTCTTTAGAAACCTTGGAATTGACAACATACTTCTCCATATTATTCCAGTTTATGGTCATCTCTCCTCTAATTCCATGGCAAATAGTACTCTAACATATAATAATTAATTTTTTTAATAGTTGTTAACATTAAAAGTGTTTTTGTGTGTGCACATACAGAAAAGTGTACAAAATAAAAACCAAGGAACAGTTCAATGAATTATTCCAAGGTGAATATCCAAGAAACTCATCCTAGATTCAGACACAGAAAATTACATGCTGTTCAGTTGCAGTGTGTCATAGCAGGGTGAGTTTCCAAGACTGTAAATCTTTACAAGAACAGACAGTCAGGTGGTGTCTTCATTGGAACTGCTGGTGGGTTCAAACTACTCATCAACTGGTCGGCAGCTAAATGCTTGGTACCATGGTACCACCAGGTTAACAACAACTGCTACTATTGTTAAGTGCTGTCGAGTCGGTTCCAACTCATAGTGACCCTGTTCAGGGTTTCTGAGGAGTGGCTGTTGAGTTTGAACCATCAACCTTACAGTTCAAACTGACCTTGCAGTCGAGTATTTATTCTATAGCATCACATCAAGTACTCCAGGATTCAGAAAACTGTTAGTACCCAGAAATCTCCTCATGCTCCTTTCTAATCACAAACCTCTTCTCCCACACAATAGTAACCAGACAATTCATTTCTATCCATTTTGCTGTTGATGGGTGTTTAGGATTTCTTAGCATTTAAAAAGCCAACATGGAGTAAATCATTCCTATTCCAAACTGACACGAACCAAATAACTTTTTCTTTCAATATACTCTTCTTGTACAGCGAATATTTCCTGGGCACTACATAAATATTTCATAACAAGCATTTATACCTAATCTTCAGTTCTACTCTGACATTCAATTTTGTGTTTGTATTTATTTGCCTTTTATAAAACCAGAGCCTTATCAACTTTCTTGGCTGTTTTGAATTGTGTTCTCCAAAATTATGTGTCAACTTATCTGGGCCATGATTTTTAGTGGTTTGGCAGTTATGTAATGATGCAATATGGCAGATAAGTGATGATTCCTCATGATGTGATCTACCAATAAGATAAGGTGCACACCCTTAATCTCATCATACTCCTGATATGATGTAAGGGACGTTTTCCTGGGATGTGGCCTACAACACATTTTATCTTACAAGAGATGAAAGGAGAGAGAAAGGGGGACTTACTACCACCAAGAAAGAAGAGCTACGAGCAGAGTGCATCCTTTAGACACAGGGTTCCTGTGCTGTAAACCTCCTAGATCCAGGGTAAGATTAATGTCAAGACATATAAAGTTCTCAGGGATGCTGGGCCCACAGATGTTGAAAGTACACAAGGAATTTCCCCAGAGCTGACAAACAGTGAAAGCTTTCCCTAGTGCTAGCACTATGAATTTGGACTTCTAGCCTCCTAAACTGTAAGAAAATAAATTTGTTTGTTAAAGCCATCCACTTGTGGTATTTCTGTTATAGTAGCACTAGATACCTAAGACACCAGTAATTAGGAAACTATACTGTGGGAAAAAATTTAAATATATCTATGTCTGGGCCAAGTATATCTGGACATGTCTCTAATATTAGTTAACAACAAAATCACAGGATATAACAGGTCTTGTAAGTTCTGTTCAAGATGGTAAATTTGACATGGGGGCGAAAAAAAGGGGAAAGTAGTAAAAAAAAGTAAATGAAAAGAATTCACTTCTAACTAAGGTCAATCAATTAAGCCAAATTTAGTATTTCTTTATATAAAGCAACATTTTAATTTTAGTATGCTTTCAAAATTAATGCCAATCATAAATACACCTTTTTTTTTTTTTTTGTATTTACTAAAGACTTTCTTAGAAAGGAAACAGATTGCTTCAAATATTACATTTATAGACCAGCAGTCCCTGGGTTATGAACGAAATCAGTTCCTAAGTGTATCTGTAAGTTGAATTTGTAGGTAAAGACAAAGTGCATACAGTTCTTACTTAGCCTTATTTTAATGCAATAAATAGCTCAGTCTTTTCAATGATTTAAAAGCTTCATGTACAGGAAGTGAAAGCGATTGTGATGAAAATTTGTCTCCTTCAATAAAGATTTCCAGTCTCAGAAACCCTTTATAGGGTCGCTATGAGTCAGAATCGACTTGAAGGCACTTAACAACAAGAACAGTGACCCTATAAGACAAAACAGAACTGTCCTATACAGTTTCCAAGGCCGTAAATCAGGGATGGTTGTTGTTAAGTGTCATTGAGTTGGTTCTGACTCATTGTGACCCTATACAGGGTTTCTGAGGAACAGCTGGTTGGGTTTGAATCATTGACCTTGTAGCTTGCAATCCAGTGCTAATTTTATACACCAGGAGTCCAAATCAGGGGCTGTTGTTGTTGTTGTTAAGTGCCGTGGAGTCCGTTCTGACACATAGCGACCTTGTACAGGGTTTCCGAGGCTGTAAATCTTTATCAGAGAAGAAAGCCTCATCTTTCTCCTGTGGAACAGCTGGTAGTTTCGAACTGCTGAACTTGAGGTTAGCAGCCCAATTTGTAACCACTATGCTACCAGAGCTCCTTAAATCAGGGGTAGGGAACCTTTTTCTGCCAAAATTTATAAAATTATTCACAGGCTGTACAAAATCATCAACTTAAAAATTAGCCTGCTATATTTGGTCAAACATTTAGTTAACTCACCTCTAATGTGATGGCTAGAACTGCAGATGCCTTGGCAGGGCCAGACCAAATGATTTCATGGGCCTTATATGGACCACAGGCTAGACATTCCCCACCCCTGTAACAGAAGCAGACCTGCCACACATTCTTCCTTGGAGCAGCTGGTAGGTTCAAACAGCCAGCTTTTTGGTTAATAGCTGAGCACTTTAGTCACTGTGACCAGAGCTCCCTACCTCAGATACACTGAATCAGAATTGACATTTTAACAAAATCCCCACCTTGCAAAATTATCAGCAGGAGGGTCAAACCAGAATGAAGCAGTTCTAAGCCCTGAAATTCACATTACATTAATAGAATAGTATTAGTTGACAAGTTGTCCAAAAGTCTGATGTTTGTAACCCAGAAACTCTCAAACACTTTAAGAGAGAAGAAAGTGATGGGAAAGCAGACAGTAAAAGCAAAGATAATGTATACTATAGTAGAAATGCCAAGAAAATACTTGGTTAAAGAACAAGACTTATCTCAAGACAATTCTACTTAAGATAAATGTTTTATTAATAAGAAAAAATTTTAGAAAAGTGAAAGTTGAAATAAATTTTAAAACACTGCATAAAATTAAAATTTGTTGTTGCTAGTAAATGCTGTCAAGTTGATTTTAACCCGTAGCGACCCTGTATAGGGATTCCAAGGAGCAAAGGGTGAGTTTGAATCACCGATCTTGTGGTTCATATTGACTTTGCAGTCCAGGGCATCACACCAGGAGTCCTATGGAACACTTCACAAATTTGCATGTTATTCTTGCACAGGGGCCATGCTAATCTCGGTATCATTCCAATTTTAGTATATGTGCTGCTGAGTCTTAATTAATTGTTGATATTAAAATTTCTAAAGATTCCTAGAAGAGAATACAACAATTATTTCTGCTGCAAGAGTCCTGGTGTGGTACTATATGATAAGCATTAGACTGCTAACTTCAAGGGCAGTGGTTCAAACCTATCAGTTGCTCCTCAGAAACCCTATACAGAGTTGGTAGGAGTCAGAACCAACTTGACGATACTGAACAACAACAATACAATATTATAAGAACTCTATCATTTATTTCTGTAAGATAAATAAAAATAATCACCCTTATTCTTGGTTTTTTAATTTAAAAAAAAATTTTCCCCCTAAAAATGCTCAGGAAGAGATGGAGGCAAAGACGATCACGTGGAGAGATGGAGCAGTTGGGGACTTTAGACGCAGAGAGGGAGAGGGGCTGTGTGCTGACGACCGGGGAGGCAGGCTTGTAGTATATACCCTTTGGTTGGTTGATGATGCAGGGAGAGGATTGTAACCATGGCAATGAAACAATATATGATAGGATGAATGTAAAACTAATGTTCTCCCATGTAAACTATCACATAATTCACATTAAAACATTAAAAAAAAAAAAAAGCTCAGGAAAATGTCAAACATCATAAGAAATAATGATTTCACCATCAGTTCTGACTCAGAAAACTTTACACCATTTGATCCTCATCTGTATCATCTAAAACTTTGAAGCAATTTTGTAATTAAATTACAACTCAAGTAATTATACTTCTGGATTTTACTCTCCAAGTATCAGTTACCCTTCAAACTCCTCCATCCTCAGTGGGCTGGAGCACAATTGAAAGTTCAACATTGCATTAAGGAAAGTATTTCATCTGATTACTTCCTAAATATATTCCACAATTTAAGAGCCTGAGACAGTGTAGCAAGTCCAACTGCAGTACCTCTTTATCCTTTAGTCCCAGCAGCAATACTTCTTCCATAAGTGTGAGGCGGATATCCTTAGAGTCTCCAGAGTCTTCACTGTCTGGATTCCTCTCTTCATTAGTGTCTTCCTTACTTTCCACTTTCTTCTCAGAGTTCTTGCCTACTTCAGTGCGACGGGTACGGTGAGTTAAAGTGGTCATTCTTATTTATTTCTGGAAAGGGTGGTAAAAGAATATCTATATGTGTGCCTATAAACATAAACACATAAATGAGGTGGATTTCAAAAAGTTTGTGGAAAAATTCTTCTCTCTTAAAGCCATTTTTCCATGGATTTTTTTGAAGCCCCCCTCATAGATATTCATACATTCATGCCAAAAATATAGTAAATAAACATTTACCAACTTAAATAGAGAAGGAAAAGGCAGAAAAAATGGATGGATAACACAATTTTTTTTTTAATCAAAAGTAAATAGCTTGTATTCCAGAGAACACTGTCAAGAGATCAAATTATAAATTCTAAAAGTCCAATAGAAATGACTATCATTTAAGTATCTTTATTTTTGTGCATAATCTATACAACCCAGGAGTGACTCTCCACACTTACAACTACTCTTTCACAAAACGGATCCCTAAGTTAAATAAAATGGAACAGAAAAAAACTGTGAGCTTCTAGCCCCAAAATGCATATACTTTATGTAGTAATTTCTATAAATATTCAATATTATATTATAAAATATAAAAGGATGAGAAAAACTAAACAGAACTACTCTTGTGTGCCATCAAGGTGATTCTGACTCAGATCCTCCCAGTAAAGGTTTCTGAGAGCAGCTGGTGGGTTTGAACTGCCAATCTTGTGGCTAGCCATCCAGTGCCTACCCTACAGCGCCACTAGACTTCCTAGTATCTATTTCTCATACACTAATGACTCATTTCATGTACTCACTTTTGGAGGTCAATCGTCTAAAGAATAGCTTTCAGAAGAGCATGTGTAGTAATTCCAAATGTCGTTGTTGTTGTTGTGTGCCATGGAGTCAATTCCGACTCATAGCGACCCTGTACAGGGTTTCCAAGGCTGTAAATCTTTACGAGAGCAGAAAGCCTCATCTTTCTCCCGCAGAACAGCTGGTAGTTTTGAACCGCTGACCTTGTAGTTAGCAGCCTGATTCGTAACCACTACGCTACTAGAACTCCTTAGTAATTCCAAATAGTCAGGAAATTTTTCATCTCCAGACCTAAGTAATCATCTTGAAAATACACATACAGCTGCCACACACACCAAAGTGTTAAGAGATTAGGAAATGCTTTCCAAACTATAAAAAAGTATGGAAGCACATGCCCTTTTATATCATACACTACAGTCATTTTAAATAAAATCTAGTCAGAAAAAATTTCACTAAATCATCTGTGATAAAATTTAATGTTAGCAAATTTTTGTTGCTGTTGTTAAGTGCCATAGAGTCAGTTCTGACCTATAGCGATCCTGTATAGGGTTTCCAAGGAAAAGCTAGTGAATCTGAACTGCCAATTTTATGGTTCAAACAGACCTTAGAGTCCAGCACATTATCGTGCAGTGCCACAACAGGAAATGCCACACCAAGAAGCACTCTTTAGATATATCTAAATGTCAGTTTTTAAAGATGATATATAATATATACTTTTAATTGTAATTGTTAAATGCCATGGAGTAGGTTCCGACTCATAGCAACTTTACATAGGTTTCTAAAGAGCATTTGGTGGGTTTGAACGGCTGACCTTGTGGTTAGTAGTCCAGTGCTTATACTACAGCACCACAAGAGTACCTTTTTTGAGGTCAGAAGAATGGCACTTCAGAGCCTCTGTGACTGGACCCCATTCTATCTTCTAGCAGTATTTCCCATTACTCCCAATTATTTGTACTGTTGTGAAGCCTGGTCTCAAACTGCCCTATACTTTCTGCCTCTGCTTCTTTATTCAAGCTGGTGTTCTCTCCCTTTTCCCTTCTCTAAATTCTACTCATTCTTCAAAGGCTCATTGAAAATCTTTGGTGAAGCCTATGTGAATATCCTTCTCTGTTATTCTTATGGACCATGATAAGAACTGGTCTCTCCTTAGACTGTATTTCCACAGAACTTCATTTATACTTACTTTCTTGGAAAGTATTTACTATATAGTCTTTATTTTGGTATGACTGTCTCTGAACTGTAAACTTCTTGAGAGCAGGGATACTATCTTCTTGGTTTATTATTCTGTTTTGTTTTGTTTTTAATGTTCTTCACAGCAATTAGCACAATTTCTTTAGCGTTATAACTGCTCAATAAATATATACTGATTAAAAGGAATACTCAAAAATGCATGTGAACATTTAAAATAGAAATACAAATGAAGTAACTTACGAAAAGATTTTTGTACAAGAATATATTTCAAATATAATTCTTGGGAGGCAGGAAGAAGAGTGAAGGTGGAAGACAACGATGAAACAGATGCTTAAGGGTGCTACTCCTATCTGATAATACGAATAAAACATACTTTAAATCTTACTCAGAAAAAATAAAGAGAATTTGAGAAATTAACTCGCCCCAGGTATTTACCAGGTTTTTTGTTTTTTTAAATCCTACTTCAAAATGCACATGGCCAAAATAGATATATAAAAATATTACAATTCCCGTGAAATAAACACTGAGGTTTTTAAATTATTACCATTATTTTGGACATGAGAAAATGTTTTTCCCCAGTTGCTTACCTGATATTATTTCTGGGTTACAGCTGGACGCAGACCACAGCTTGCGCTATATTTTATAGGGGGACACCTGTCCCCAACCCACCCCAACCCACCCCGCCCCGCCCAGATCCTAGTGGGTGAAAAACTTCTCAGCCACGTAGAGAACACAAACTTCCTGATCCTTCGATGAAGAGAAGGAATAACACATCAGCTTCCTCAGAATCACTAGGCAACCTACCTTGGTGTTTCTTCATTGGGCCAATCAGAAACCACCAAGATTGAGTCCAGCCAATCGGAGCTTATGAGGGGAGGCTCTCCCCTGGCTATTGTATTGCGATCCAGACAAACACCACCAAACGGAGGCAGGTTTGGGTTCAACCTGACAGCTGGTCAATCCAATGAAGGAACCTTGGTTGAAGAAAGAGAAGAGGGCTGCCCTCCCCACCCCCATAAAACCGGCCAATCAAAGCGTCCAGTGAGCTAACAAGAGTTATCCATTTACAAAGACGTCTGTTGATCAACCTCCGTGTAGCAGGTGTGTTACGATAGCATTATATACTGGGACAATTAGGTGAGATACGTTGGATTCCAAGCAATAATCCAGAGAATAAATAAACATTTAAATATTTTCCAGACAGTAAGCGTATCCCTTATTTCCTATTCCAGAAAAACCTGATGGGTCAGTTGGCGGACATTTATTTGGTTTACATTAACCGTTTATCTGGGTATATTTCTACCATGGCATACACATCAACATTCAGTACAGCGCTTATTATTAACAAAGCCACGGACAATGTGTTTTTAGAATATAGCTGCTGCGAATGCAAGCGGCAAACTTGTTTTTTTCTAAAGCAAAGGAACTGAGTAAGGCCCAGATAACCACTTAAAAGCACAGTATTTCACAGTACTATTTCAAAATTCTAGGAAGTGTCCTCAACTCTTGCAAAGTAACAGCTACTGAAATGATCTAAAAATTATTTAGAGCCTAAACGTTTTCTGCTAATTAAATAAAAATTAGAAGACAAGAGCCTACGTTATGTGTAATATTTTATTTATACTGCTAAAAATGCTAGATTTTAAAAATCTGTCATATTTTTTCCTGTAGTAAAAAGTGTCAAAAAAGGTAACACACCAATATTTTTATTGCACATAATGCATTATCATTTTAATACACTATTATTAAAGTACCAGAAGAACATTGTTTTAGTAACAAACAATACAATGGCAAACTTAGCTAATTAAAATAGTCTAGTTTTAATATAAGTACAAAGTGAATCCCTACCAAATTTTAATAGCATAAACATTATTTGTTTTAAAAAAATGGCTTTAGAGAGCCCTTAAAGTTAATATAAGCTTAAAGACAACGTCCATCAAAATGGAAGACAGATTAATACTAAGTAGACAGTGAACGAAATCAATTATGACATTGGTGCTTTTGATCTTACTGAAATTTTTTCTTGGATTTATGTCAGATAAGATTAAGTACTACAACATGACAGTCAGCTAAGAACTTCATTTTAGTGTATGAACTGCTTAAGACTACATATAAATTTTCAGAGGTATGGAAAACACACCAGTGTCCTTTAGTTATTGTTGAGAAAAACTTTGCAAATGTGAAGACAATAAAATAATTTTTATATATGTTCCTTTGGTTCACTAAACTTTCTCCTTTTTGGTACTGAGTCTTGACTAGAAGAATCAAAATGATGAAGGACCTGTTGAAAGAAAACACCACCTTAGATACTTATATACTTTCCAGTTTAAATGTATTTCATTTAAAACCTTTTTTTCATTTTTCTAAGGTTTCTTTATCATTATTATGAATAGCAGAACTATTTCTTACTAAGGTAAGAATGTCTGGATTCTTTAAACATAGTGTAAATTTATTAAAATATTTACATCTTCCAATGGTTGTTGAAAAAATATTTTTTCAAAATATAAGGTCTTTATTAGGCCTGTTGGAATAGTTACAAAATAGATTTAACATTATATCCTCACAATATTCAAATATTTGGGGAGTATAAGAAAGGGAAAAATATTTTAAAATGCACTACAAATAGAAAAGCACACTACTTTGACACCAGGCAAGACTTAAGTCATGTCTTTCTTGTTTGGTGCTCAGAAGTAACTGATGGATACTAAAAATTTAATGCACATTTCTGAATGAATGGGAGGATGAATTGTTGTTGTTGTTAGGTGCCATCAAGTCAGTACTGATTCATAGCAACCCTACGCACAACAGAACAAAACACTGCGTGGTCCTGGGCCAACCTCACAATTGTTGCCATGCTTGAGCCCACTGATGCCGCCAATTTGCCAATCCATTTTGCTGGGGGTCTTCCTCTTTTTCTCTGACCCTCCACCTTACCAAACATGGTATCCCTCTCCAGTGACTGGTCCCTCCGGACAATATGTCCGAAGTATAACAGACCAAGTCTGGCCATCCTGGCCTCCAAGGCGCATTCAAGCTGTACTTCTTCCAGACAGATCTGTTGATTCTTTTGGCAGCCCATGGTACTTTCAATATTCTCCTCCAACACCATAACTCAAAAGCATCAATTCTT
>NW_006408560.1:7353880-7387312 GCF_000296735.1 Chrysochloris asiatica
TTCTTTTGGCAGCCCATGGTACTTTCAATATTCTCCTCCAACACCATAACTCAAAAGCATCAATTCTTCTATGATCTTCCTTGTTCACTGTCCAACTTTCGCATGCATATGAGGTTATTGAAAATACCATGGCTTGGGTCAATCGTAGGGAACATATATTAAGATTCACTGGGTTTCTTACTGAATTTGTGTTTCCAAGGAAAAAGTCAAACTCATTAGGGACTATAAATTGGGTTATGATTTTTCAGAATATCAAGGCTTAATAATTAGGGAAAATTAAAGAACTTAAAAATAATACTGGAATGTCAAGTTATTCCATTCCCTTAAGTTATGCAAATTGAAAACAGTATTAACCAATTACATTTTTGAAATCACCTCTAACCTTTGAATTTTTAAAAACATTCTTAAGATCTGGAATATCTAATTTTAACCTACTAGTACTAAAAATTCTAGTCAGAAAAATTAATATGAATATTTATCTCAGAAATGTTAAGTACTTACCTGTCACAGGACTTAGGTCATGAAGAGGTGTTTTTTTCCTTCTATATATTTTTGGGAACATATGAATTTAGCAACTTCCTTGTTTCCACTTTAGTTTTGGCCTCTATAAAACTCAGATCAAATATGTGGCACATTTTGTTATTAGTTGCCATTGAGTCAATTCTGACTCCAGGCAACATCTTGTATACAGAATAGAACTGCTCCATAGGGTTTTACCAGCTGTTCCGTGGGAGAAAGAGGAGGCTTTGTGCTCCCGTCAAGATTTACAGCCTCAGAAACCCTGTACAGGGTCGCTATGAGTCAGAACCAACTCCACGGCACACAACAACAATAGGGTTTTGAAGGCTGTCACCATTCAGAAGCACATCTGTCTTCAAAGAGCCTCCGGGTGGGTTTGAATCCCCAATTTTTTTTTGCTAGTAATTGAGTGCTTAATTGTTTGTGCCACTCTGGGCACAACTTTAGCTCTGAATTAACAAAATCGCCTGCAATTTTTTTAAAGCACCCTTTTTACTCATACTTTTCCTGACACTGATTTTCATTTTATAGATTCCTCTAACTACTTCAAATAATTCAAGTAATAAGGCAGTAAATATCTAACCCAGTGCCACTGAGTCGATTCTGACTCATAGCAAACCTATAGGACAGAGTAGAACAGCTCCAGTGGGTTTCTGAGACCGTAAATCTTTAGAGAAGCAGACTGCCTCACTTTTCTTCCATGGAAAAATGGGTTCAAATCACCAACCTTTTCATTAGTGCCCAAGGCTTAACCCACTGCACCACCAGAGCTCCTTAATAACTACATGAAAAAATTAATGAGTCAACTTTGTACATCTTATTTAAAACTACCTCATTTTAAAGAAAAAAATATATTTAAACAATATTTTAAAATCAGAGTTCTGAAGTCTATGTAAATATATTTATCATTTTAATCTTAATCTAAACTGACTATATTCTTATATTTGCCATTTGATTCAGCATACATATTATCATGAGACTTACTGTTTTTCCAGATTTAGGTAGACTTCTCTTCCGATTTTCTTTAAGAGATTTTACTGGTTGATTTCCATTAGCCTCCATAAAGAAAGAACAGCCAATGCTTGATTTTTTCAAACGTACACGACCATATGCAGTTTATAAATGAATCTTGTATGATGACAAGCTATTAACTATCATATTAGTAACCTTGAAAAGGAAACATTTATTTTCTGACACTTAAAATGCCCTTTTATAGATGTCATATGGGAATACACCTGCATTCATATATAGGTATGGTGGTGGTAGTTTTGTGCCATTGAGTTTGTTCCAACTAAAAATGGCCCTTTATAGTGTTTCTGAGGCTATAAATTTTACAGGAGCAGAAAGTCTCTTCTTTCTCCAGTGGAGTGACTAGAAGATTTGAACTGTTGACCTTGTGGTTAGAAGCCCAGTTTGTAATCTACTATGCTACCAGGGATCCTTATATATAGGTATTGTTGTTGTTGTTAAATGCTGTCAATTTGGTTCTGATTCATAGTGACCCTGTATAGAGTTTCTGAGAAGTGGCTGGTGGGTTTGATCCATTGACCTGGTGATTAGCAGTCCAGTGCTTATTATTACAGAACCACACCAGGACTCCATATGTACCAATGAGTGGTGGTTATGTACCAATGAGTCAGTTCCGACTCATAGTGACCCTGTATAGGGTTTCCAAGGCTGTAAATCTTTACAGAAGCAGAAAGCCTCTTTTTTTTGGCCCCTGTATAGCTGCTGGTACATCTGAATTGCTGACCTCCTGTTTAGCAGCCCAGCTTATATTTAATGCACCAGACTGCAAAGCCATTTGAACTGCAAGGTCTGTGGTTCAAGCTCACCAGCGGCTCCTTGGAAACCCTATGCAGGGTCACTATGGATCAGAATTGACTCGATGGCACTTAACAACAACAACCTTATATATAGGTATGTTGTTGTTAAGTGCTGTCGAGTCAGATCTGACTCATAGCAAACCTGTATAGGATTTTTGAGGAGCGGCTGGTAAGCTTGAACCTCTGACTTTGCTATTTAAACTGACCTTGCAGTCTTGTGAATTAATCCACAATGCCACACTAGGACTCCATATATAGGTATGTTGTTGTTGTTGTTAAGTGCTGTTGAGTCAGTTTTGAACCATAGTGACTGAACCTGCATAGGGTTTCTGAAGAGCAGGTGGTGAGCTTGAACTGCCAATCTTGGAGTTCAAACAAGCTTTGCAGTCCAGTGTGTTAACTCACAGTGCCACACCAGGACTCCATATATAGGTATAGTTGTGGCTATTTCTACATATATATTTATCAATATTGCATTGGTTGTTTGATTGGTTCTGTGCTGTGGAGTTCTGACTCATAGCGACCCTGTATAGAATTTCTGAGGCCATAATTTTTATAGGAGCAGAAAGTCTCATCTTTCTCCCACAGAATAGCTGGTAGTTTCGAACTGTTGATCTTGAGTTTAGCAGCCCAACTCATAACCACTATTCTACCAGAGCTTCTTAAATATTGCATATATGGCAGTGGTTATGTGTCATGGAGTCTGTCTTGATTCATAGCAACCCTGTATAGGGTTTCTGAGGATGCAAATCTTTACAGGAACAGAAAGTCCCATGTTTCTCCCATGGAACCACTGGTCATTTTAAACTGCTGACCGTGAGATTAGCAGCCCGATTTGTAACTACTACACTACCAGAGCTCCTTATACATATAGCTATATGTATATAGGATCCTGGTGTGGCAATGTAGGATAAGCACTGGAATGCTACCCACAAGGTCAGTGGTTAAAACCACCAGCCGTTCATTGGTTGCCACAGGTCAGAACCACCTCAACAGCACTTAACACACACACACACACACACACATATATATGTACACATACACACATACACACACATTTATGTTGTTAAGTGCCATAAAGTTGGTTCCGACTCATAGTGACCTTGTATAGGGTTTTCAAGGAATAGGTGATGGGTGTGAACCACAGATCCACCGATCTTGAGGCTCCATATATATGGAGTCCTGGTGTGGTACTATAGGATAATCACTGGACTGCAAGGTCGGTTTAAACTGCAAGGTCGACAATTCCAACCCACCAGATGCTTTTTGGAAACCCTGTATAGGGTCACTATGTGTTGGAATCAACTTGACAGCACTTAACAATAACAACGTATATATGGAGCTCTGTTAGCGTAGTGGTTACGAATCCAGCTGCGAGCCGCAAGGTCAGCTGTTCGGCGGGACAAAGATGAGGCTTTCTGTTCCTGTAAAGATTTACAGCCTCAGAACCCCTGTATAGGGTCGCTATGAGTTGGAACTAACTCCACAGCACATAACAACAACAACATACTTATATATATAATTTTTGTTGTGAGGTGCCGTTGAGTCGGTTATAACTCATAGCAACCCTACATAAGGTTTCCAAGAACAGTTAGTGGGTTTGAACTGTCGACCTTGTGATTCACAGTCCATTGCTGATCCTACAGCACCACACCAGGAGTCTCTTAGAACACATATATAATAAAACACAATTATAGAAACTACTTAAACATCAGAACTAAACTATTAAACTTGAAGTCTAAGGACCACTGTTTCAGTGGACATCTAGATCAGCTGGCAAAACACAGTTCATAAAAATAATGTACTAATTTGGTGAGTGGAGTCCTGATGTGGCACTGTGGGTTAATGCACTGGACTGTAAGGCCGTTTTGAACCGCAAGGTCGGTGGTTCAAGCTCACCAGCCTTCCTAGGAAAGCCTATACAGGGTCACTATGGATCAGAACTGACTCAATGGCACTTAATAACAACAACAATCTGGTGAGTAGCATCTGGAATCTTAAAGCTTGTGAGCAACTATTATTGGTCTCTTCTTGCCTGGAGCAAAGGAGAATGAAGAAAACTGAAGACTCAAGAAAGTGGTTAGTCCAAAGTACTAATAGCTCAAATGAACCACAGTCTTCCCTAACCTGAAATCAGAAGAGCTAGATGGTACACAGCTCCACTACCCCACTGACCAGGATCACAGTACGATGGGGCTCCAAAAAGTTCTTGGAAAATGAAATTTTTCTATGAACTCTTTGAACCCCATCTTGTAGAAGGTCCCAGTTAGAAAGTTAGAAAATATAGAACAACAACAATGAAAACAACCAAACTTACTGGTCTGAAAGACACTGGAAGAACCCCTAAGATTTAGAAATCCCTTAGACTTGAAACTGATGACATTCCTGAAGAGTACGTCTCAGCCATCGAATGTTGTTGTTAAGTGTCATCAAGTCAATACTGACTCACAGTGACCCATATAAGGTTTCTGAGGTTTTAAATCTTTGAGGGGGAAGAAAGTCTCATCTTTCTCCCATGGAGCGGCTAGTGGGCTCATACTTCTAACCTTGTGGTTCAAAGTAACATGCTTATACAGAGCCATTGTGCTCCTTCAGCCAAATAACAGATGTTATTGGTAAGTGCTTTAAAGTTGATTCCAACATATAGCGACCCTGTATAGGGTTTCCAAGGAGCAACTGATTGGTTTGAACCGCTGACCCTGTGGTTAGTAGCTCAGTGTTTATCCTACAGCAGCACCACACCAGGGCAGGCCTATAAAATAAACAATAATATCCAAGAAGAACCTACTCCTTAGAGCATCAACTATCCAAGACCAAAAGGGCAACATTTGCCAAAACCAAAGACGAGAAGGCAGGGAATGATAAGGAAACCAGATGAATAGAAACAGGGAGCTCAGGGAGGAAATGGAGAGAGTACTGACACATTGCGAGGGGGGCCAGTTTGCAACCAATATCGTTGAACAATTTGTATATGAACTATGATTGGAAAATTATTTGTTATGTGAACTTTCACCTAAGCACAATAACATGTTAAAGAAAAAAAATGCCTTTTCAATAATTATTTCCATAGTACAAACGTTATTACGTATTTTAATTTTTTGTCATTTCCTAACTGTAATTCAGTCATTCATGTTTCTCAAAATCAAGAGCACTCTGGCTCATAAACAAAAACAAGGGCAATTTCAGAAATGAATTTATGTCCCCTAAACATCTTAATATTACATTACAAGGAATTCCTCCTTATACTCTTAGTCCTTGTGTGATGTTGTAGGATAAATACTGGACTGCTAACTGCAAGGTCAGCAGTTCAAACCCACCCACCAGTCACTCCTCAGAGATCCTATATAGGGTGGCTATGATTTTAAACTGAGCAGACAGCAGTGCACAACAACATATTTTACTAAAGGATTGTTGTTGTTAAGTGCCATTGAGTCAATTCTGACGCATAACAACCCTGTATAGGGTTTCTGAGGCTGTAAATCTTTAGTGGGAACAGAAAATCTCATCTTTCTCCTGCACAATGGCTGATAGACCTGAACTGCTGACCTTGTAGTACACAGTCCAGTGCTTATCCTGTGAAGCCACTGCACTTCCTAGTAAAGGATGGTGGTAGTGGTAGTGTTTTCATCTACGTACTAGTTTGAATGCTATCTTATTGCTAGCTCTAACTCCCCACTGAGAGTGTAAAAAAAAGATGCACCTTAAAAAGGCACTATAATCAGTTGTATGTTAGCAATGTTTAGCAACTACTCTGAGACAAAAAATAAAACAAAACAAAAATAAAACTATGATCTGAGGCACTTGATGATTTTTGTGCTGTATATACTCCCACCATGTTAAATTTCAAGCTACCAACATGATGTTATTGAATGAGGAGTCTGGAAGAAATGCTAAGCAACTTTTATAATCCAGCTCTAACACATCACTGATAGTAATATTTGGATGTCATATTTTACATATTTTACAAATGCTTTTTCTTCATCCCTGAACCTTTGAAAGTAGCTTAAAGTTCTAAAATAAAATATTAATTCATACCAGAAACTGAACGAAAGCAGTGATGCTTTTGGTTTAAGAATGTAAGATTCAATTTATACAAGTTATATATAAAACATTATTTTATAATACCTTATTAGCAAGATGATAAATTTACAAGCTAGAGCATGGGAACATTTTGGGTAGTGTAGTGGTTATGAATCAGGCTACGAACCACAAGGTCAGCAGTTCGAAACTACCAGCTGCTCTGCGGGAGAAAGAGGAGGCTTTCTGCTCCCGTAAAGATTTACAGCCTCAGAAACCCTGTTCAGGGTCTCTATGGGTCGGAACCGACTCGACGGCACTTAACAACAACAACAACAGGACATTGGGAGTCTAAATGACAGAGTCACTTTTCAAAGCCTTTCCTGCATTCTGCTCTACTGCACATTCAGTAAAATAAACTGTTCTGTCCTTTGTGCAATCATGTAGCGTATTCAGTCTTCTTTCTATCATAGTTCTATCTCACTGCTTGTTTGCTTCCAGTTACTAAATTTTTAGCTAAAACCTGGAACTATATGCTATTAGCTTATATTCCCAGCACCTAGTAGAGTACCTGATACATAATATAATATGTATCATATATATAATATAATAGGTGCTTAATAAATATTGGATTAATAACTGAAGTACTAAAAATCATAATAAACTTACATATGGGAACATCATATAGGGGGATATCACAAAGTTAGAGTGGAGAACAAACCTAAGGCGATACTTACCATCTTATTCTGAAAGATTTTTCCACTTCTTGTTTTGCCTTCAGACACATCAAGTTCAAATGTTTTACTGACTAGTTGCTCAACCTAAAAGAGAAGATAATTATACAAAACCATGTAACAAAAAATCAAAGGCAAAAATATTGGTCTCTATATACCTGGAGCAATAGAGGAAGAAATAAGAGGAAGACATGGTATATTTAGCTAATTGTCTCCATAAACAACTGCCTCCTTTGTCATAAGACCAGAACTGGATGCTGCCTAGCTACCACTGATGAATATTTTGATCACAGAAGAATCCAGATCAAAAGGGGAAAATGTAGACTAGAATTTCAAATTCTCATGGACTCTAGACTTTATGGTATGTGTGTATAGGTAAATGAACCTCTGAAACTACTGCTATGAGATAATCTTTAAACCTTAAACCTGAAGTCATTCTAGAGCTGAATAACAGTTTAGTTTAACTAGTCAAAAAGAAAAAAAAAAAGGTCTGCCTTGAGTATTATGCTCTTTAAAGAACTATCTGGTGGTGGCTGTGTGCCGTCAACTTGGTTCTGACTCATAGTGACCCCATGTAGGGTTTCTGAGGCTGTAAATCTTAACAAGAGCAGAAAGTCTTGTTTCTCCTGAGTGGCTGTAGATTAGAGCTGTTGACTTTGCAGTTAGCAGCCCAACTCGTAATCCACTACATTACCAGGGCTCCTTTAAGAACTATCTTTTGTTGTTGTTGTTAAGTGCTGTAGAGTCTATTCCGACCCATACCGAGCCAGTATCGGATTTCTGAGGAGCAACTGGTGAGCTTGAGCTGCCAACCTTGCAGTTCAAACAGCTTTGCAGTCTGGCGCATTAACCCACAGTGCCACATCTAGATAGGATCAAATGGATAACAGCAACTTGAATTATTAGTGGGACAGTAAATTTATATTAATGAGGAACAACTCAGAAAAAGTGAGTGAGATGACTCAAAAGAATGTAATCAATGTCACTGAATTGTATACATGGAAAATGTTAAATTGGTGTATGTTTTGCTGTGCAGTCTTTTGGTACAACAAATTATGGCTCAACAACAACAACCATAGTTTTTGTAACTCCCACCAAATGACTGGGTGGGACCATGCAAATAGGTTGCACAGGGCACTAATGTGGGATTGATTAGTTTTGCTATCCTGTTAGGTTTAAAAATAAGCGCTCTCAGAAGTGGGAACAGAGGATCCCAAGACCACTGAAAACAGAAAGCCAAGAGCAGAGTGTGTCCTTTACACCACAAAGTCCCTGTGGAGATAGTGACCACAGAGGTGGTAGCAGAAGCAGCAGCATGGAAAGAGAGAGCAGAGGGCTTTCTGGCACACAGACAGAGTAAAGCTGAGTGCCTTCAAACTTTCAGAATGTGCTTTTTGGGCATTTACAGACATCACTAACAGCCTTTTAACACTTCCCCAAGTGAGGAACAGCAAGGGGCATTGTGGCTGAGGCTGAGGACAAGAGTGAGGCAAGCCTGCAGTAGACCTGAGAAGAGGCATTCCTGACCAGAGAACTGCTATTTCCTGTGATGTTTCTGAATTATATACTGAATTGTACCATGTTCACTTCCCTAATAAACCCCATAATCGTGAGTATTATCTGTGAGTTCTATGTGAATATTGCAACAGATTATTGAACCATGCAAAGAAGCAGAAAGAGGTGTGGGAGGAATTGTTGGTGTCCTGATAGGGTAAAAAAAAAGAAGATGAGGCATGTTGTCTTCTGCCTATATAGGAATCAGGATGATGGTAGAGTTTGATTCTTCTTCCCCATTATGAAGTTGGAGGTTAGGTATGGCCTCCATGTCATGTCATTTTTGCAAGTATCAACAACAGCAAAATAAATAAAATTCAGTAAAAAAAAACCAAAAACCTATAATAAACAAAACCACATAACATAAAAAGCACAAAAGTAAAGATAATAAAACTGAAACTACACAATTGACCCATCACAGAACTGAAAAGTCCCAAATGATCATTAGGCATTACTCTTCCAAAACTTAGGAATTTAGTCCTCTGCCATTTAAGAAAGCAGCAGGACAGAAGTAGTTACATAATCATCAAATCCCATTATTTCCAAATTAATTTGATGTAAATATATTATAGGATTTCACTGTATATAGTAGTAGTAGTAGTTAGGTGCCATAGAGTTAATACTGACTCATAGCAACCTTATGCGCAACAGAATGAAACACTGCCTGCTCCTGGGCCAATCTCACAATCATTGCTACTTCTGAGCCCATTGCTGCCACCACTGTGCCAGTCCATCTCGTTGGGGGTCTTTGTCTTTTTCTCCGACTCTCCATGTTACAACACATGATATCCTTTTCCAGTGACTGGTCCCTCCTGATAACATGTTCAAAGTATGAGAGACAAGTTTGGCCATCCTGGCTTCAAAGCAGCACTCTGGCTGTACTTCTTCCAACACAGATCAGTTTGTTCTTTTGGCAGCCCATGGTACTTTCAATATTCTCCTCCAATGTCATAACTCATACGCATCAATTCTTTTATGGTCTTCCTTATTCACTGTCTAACTCTCACATGCATATGATGTTATTGAAAATACCATGGCTTGGGTCAGGCACCCCTTAGTCCTCAAACTGACATCTTTGCTCTTCAACAACTTAAAAAGGTCTTATGCCACAGATTTCCCCAATGCATACGTTGTTTGATTTCCTGACTGCTGCTTCCATGAGTGTTGATGGTTGACCCGAGAAAAATGAAATCTTTGATAACTTCAATATTTTCTTCATTTATATGGATATTGTTTATTGGTCTAATGATAAGGATTTTTGTTTTATTTACTTTGAGATGCAACCCATACTGAAGGCTGTGGTTTTTGATTCTCGTCAGTGTTTTAAGCCTTCTTCACTTTCAGCAAGCAAGGTTGTATCATCTGCATATCGCAGGTTGTTAATGAGTCTTCCTCTATTCCTGATGTCACGTTTTTCTTCATATAACCCAGCTGCTTGATAATTTGCTAAGCATACAGACTGAATAAGTATGGTGAAAGAATACAATTGTGGCACACACCTTTCCTAATTTTAAACCATTCAGTGTTCCTTTGTTTTGTTCAAACTTGGTGTATGTACAAGTTCCTCATGAGCTCATTTTAGTGTTCCAGAAGACTCATATTTCACAATGTTGTCCATAGCTTGTCATGATCCACACAATCAAAAGTCATTGCGTAGTCAGTAAAGCACAAGTAAACATCTTTCTGGTATTCTCTGCTTTCAGCCAGGATCCATCTGACGTTGGCAATGATATTCCTTGTTCCACGTCCTCTTCTGAATCTGGATTGAACTTCAGGAATTTCTCTGTCAATGTATGGTTGCAGCTATTTTTGCATTATGTTATAAAACTTTACTTGCATGGGATACCAATGATACTGTCTGATGACTTCTGCATTTCGTTGGGTCACCTCTCTTTGGAATGGGCACAAATATTGAGCTCTTCCAGTCAGCTGACCAGGTATCTGTCCTCCAAATCTCTTGGTATAGAAACAGTGCCACCTCAGTTTCTTGAAATATTTCAATTTGTATTCCATAAATTCCTGGTGCCTTGTTCTTTGCTGATGCTTTCAATGTACCTTAGATTTCCTCCTTGAGGATCATTGGCTATTGATCCTATGCTACCTCTTGAAATGGTTGTACATTGACCATTTCTTTTTGATACAGTAACTCTGTATATTCCATCTTCTTTTGATGCTTTCTGCATCATTCAATAATTTGCCCATAGAATCTTTTAATATTGCAAATCGAGGTTTGAATTTTATCTTCAGCACCCTCAACTTGAGAAATGCTGAGCTTGTTTTCCCCTTTCCTTTTGGTTTTGTAATTCCAGGTCTTTGCATATTTCATTGTAGTATTTGACTTTGTCTTCTCAAGCTGACCTTTGAAATTCTGTGTTCAACTCTTGTACTTCCTCACTTGTTTAGCATTTTTATGCTGGAAATCAAGTCTCAGAGTTTCTTCTGACACCCATTTTGGTCTTTTCCTTCTGTCTTATTTTCTTAATTATCTTTTGCTTTCTTCCTCTATGATGTTCTTGATGTCATCCCACAACTCTTCTGTTCTTTGGTCTTAGTATCTAATGCATCAAATCTGTTCTTCAAAGGATCTCTAAATTCAGGTGGGATATATTCAAGGTCATATTTTGGCTCTTGTGGATTTAAATAAAATTTATTCAGCTTCAGCCTGAATTTGCATATAAGCAATTTAGGGTCTGTACCCCAGTCTGCCCCTAGCCTTGTTCTTACAGATGATATGGAGGTCTTCCACAGTCTCTTTCCACAGATGTAGTCAATTTGAATTCTGTGTACTCCATCTGGTGAGGTCCATGTATATAATAATTTTTTATGTATTTTAAAAAAGGTATTTGCAATGAAGAAGTCATTGGTCTTGCACAATTCTATCATGTGATTGCCAGCATTGTTTCTATCACCAAGGCCATATTTTTCAACCACTGATGCTTCCTGTTTGTTTCCAACCTTTGCATTCCAATTGCCAGTAGTTATTAATACATCTTGATTGCATGTTTAATCAATTTCAGACTGAATAAATTGGTAGAATTTTTCGATCTCGTCATCACTGCCTTTAGTGATTGGTTTGTAAATTTAAATAAAAGCAGTATTAACTGGTCTTCCTTGTAGGTGTACGGATATTATCCTATCACAGACAGTGTTGTACTTCATGAAAGATCTTGATATGTTCTTTTTGATGATGAATACAACTCCATTCCTCTTCAATTTGTCATTCCTGGCATAGTAAACCATGTGATTGTCAGGTTCAAAATGGCCAATACCAGTCCATTTTAGCTCACTAGTGCCTAGGATACTGATGTTTATACATTCCATTTTTTGACAATTTCCACTTTTTCTAGAGTCCTACTTCATGCATTATGTGTTCTGATTATTAATGGATGCCTAAAGCAGTTTCTCCTCATTTTGCATTGCACCCCATCAGCAAATGAAGGCCCCAAGGGCTTTATTCCATTCTCATCATCACAGTCAGCTGTACTTTGAAGAGACAGCTCTTCCTCAGTTGCATTTTGAGTGTCTTCCAACCTGAGGGTCTCATCTTCCAGCACTATATCTGATAATATTCGGGTGCTTTTCATCATGTTTCAATATTAAATAATCTGGTGTTGACATTGTTCTATTGCTATTCATAAGCTTTTCAATGATTAAATATTTGGAAGTAGTCCATCTCTCTTCCTAATCTGTCTTTGTCTGGAAGCTTATCTAAAACCTGTCCACCATGAGTGAACCTTCTGGCATTGAAAATACCCATGGCATAGCTTCCAGGATCTCAGCAACACACAAGCCATCACAGTATGATAAACTGATAGGCAAGTGGTGGTCACTGTACATGGAAAGCATATTAACAAGTTCTGCTCTAAGGCAACAAAAATGTATTACATATGCCATTTATAAACACAAAATGAGTGGAATAAGTAGTCCTTGAGATTCTATCTCAGGAGAAAGATGAGGCTTTTTGCGCCTGCAAAGATTTACTCCCTTGGCAACCCTATACAGGGTCATATGAGTCAGAATCGACTTGACAGCACTTAATAATAATGGCAAGATTCTATCTAGTTCTGAAATTTTGAGATCCCTTGAATAGTATTTAGGTTTATTATTAAGCAAATTTACCAGTAATATACTAAAAAGTTTTCAACCAGATTTTGTTAGTAAAAAAGCATTCTAAATACATTGTTTTCTTCCAGAGAACCTAGAATAAGAAAGTTGGAGAAATAACTAAGCAAGTAAATAAACAATAGCCTTAAAAAAAAAAAAAAAGTTTAAGGATTGTTGTGGGAAACAGGTTTACAGTTCCTTACAAAGTTAAACATGAAATTATCAAATCATTCAGCAATTCCAATACTAGTTATATAGCCAAAAGAATTGAAAGCAGGGTCTCAATAGAAACTTTTACACTAAAGTTAATTGCAGCATTATTTACAATAGCTGAAGGTTGAAAACAACTCGAACATCTAGTAACAGATGAATGGATAAACAAAATGTGGTACATTCATACAATGGAATATTGCTGTTGTTATTTTGTGCTGTGGTGTTAGTTCTGACACATAGAAACCCTGTATAGGGTTTCCCAGACTGTAAATAGTAAGGAGCAGAAAGCTTCATCTTTCTCTCATGAAGTGGCTGGTGGGTTTAAACCACCAACCTTGCAGTTCGCAGTCCCATGTGTATCCTACAGAGCCACCATGCTCTCACAATGAAATATTATCCAGCCATAAAAAGGAATTAAGCTCTGATTACATGTTATAACATGGATGAACCTTGAAATGATTATGCTGTGAAATAAGTCAGACACAAATAATATGATCCTACTTATATGGATTATCTAGAATAGGCTAATTTATAAAGGCAGGAAATAGATTAGAGTTTATCAGGAGCTGGGAAAGGAAGGAATGAGAAGCTACTGCTTTGCTTAATGGATACAGAGTTTGTTAGGAGTGCTGAAAATTTTAGAAGCAATGTGATGGTTGCTGAACACTGTAAACTTAATTTGTATCACTGAATCATGCATTTAAAAATGGCCCAAATGGTAAATGCTGTTGTTTTTCAGTGCTGTTGCATCAGTTCCGACCCATAGTGACCCTGTAGAGGGTTTCTTAGAAGCGCTGGTGAGCTTGAACCTCTGACCTTGTGGTTCAAAGCAACTTTGCAGTCCAGCGCATTAACCCACAGCACCACACCAGGACTCATGTTATATATATTTTATCACAATAAAAAACAATATATTTTAAAAAGTAAAATGGGAACTAAGATGTTTGTACCTGAGAATGAGAAACTGAAATATCTGTACTCTCCTTAGACCTCATAGTTTCATCTTCCTCACAATCTGGGGGAAAAAAAAAATTTAGATGTGCAAAACTGAATAGGAATTGACTTAATCTACATTTTCACTAGCTTCTTACCTCCAAATTCTGAAGATCCAGAGGTTTTTTTTTCCTCTTTCATTTTAGTTTCAGTGTCAAAATCCGTCTACATAATTATATGGGGGGAAAAACGGACACATTTTAAAAAGACATTAAAACAATTAGAAGGAAGTATTTATTAACACATTTGTTTTATGTTATAGTTAAATAAAACATAACACTACAACTGCCTAAACATGTTAGAGATAGCAGTGATCCAACAATTACTACAAAACAGCAACCTGTTTATCCAAAGTATACAATGCTGTTTTTCTCTACTTTGTGGCATTGCTTTAAGGACAAATGAGGAAAATATGTAACTTTTCTCAAAAATGTCTGGTGATTCTAAGAAGCTTTGTTGTTAAGTGTTGTCAAGTAATTTCTGATTCATAGAGACCCTGTATAGATAGGGTTTCCAAGGAGCAGCTGGTGGGTTTGAACTGCTAACATTGAAGTTAGTGGTCCAGTGATTAACTTAACAGCATTATACCTGGACTCCTTAGATCTTAATATTGTTTGAGGGCATTAAATTCAACATATTTATCCAACAAGCTACCACTTCTGTAGTTTCTGTATAAATGTTAGGATAGACGCTGAATATACCCCGTCGTCATAGAGTTAGTGGAAGTCAGTCATGGTATAATTGGAATAGTAACAGATTTAACATCTAATTATAATAACTTTAAATATTTCAAAGAATGTTAAATAAATCCCAGATGAGGCTTTCTGCTCCCATAAAGATTTACAGCCTTGAAAACCTTGTACAGGGTTGCTATGAGTTGGAACCAACTCCATGGCACATAACCACCACCACCATATTTATTCATAAAACAACACTAGGATTTAGGTTTTTTGGGGAAATTGGTTGATGTAAGTTGAATCTTTTATTTGTAAAGATGTGGCCACAATCCTAATTCAGAAGAGTCAGCCTTTCTACATTAGTACCAATGTGATAATTTAGAATAAAATGAGACAAGAGAAAATAATATGAGATTAATGAACATCAGGTTAATGCTGAAAAATTCAAGCAATGCTAGCTTTCACATATGCTGTGTGTACGGTAAACAACAACAGAAACACAACACTTATTTTCTATTCATTCAGGCGATACTTGCGAATCCACTGATTACAAATCTAAGTGCTAGGTAGGTAGACCAACCAAACCCAAGTCACTGCGATCGAGTCAATTCCAACTCACAATTCAGACCCTGTATGGGTTTTCAAGGCTCTTTGAAGGAGCAGAAAACCTCATCTTTCTCCCGAGGAGCAGCTGGTGTGGTTGAACTGCAGACCTGCAGTTAGCCATCTGGTTCTTATCCTATAGTACCACCAGGACTTCTAGCTAGGTAAAAAGGAGGATTACAAAAATATACAAAATATATTTCCTGTTTTTCAGGAACTTCCAGGATGCTTCAGGACAGCGACTTATCATGAGCACTTAGGACAGACGTTGTAAAAAGGATTCCAGCATTAAGTTTTACGGATGTGCTAAAAATTCAAGAGTTTTTGAATTATGTTCCAAAGTTCATGGTGTTTCCTCAGAGTCCACAATAAGGGTAAGTAAGGCAATGAGGGACTGGGCCTCTAGGACCATTCTCTGCTTCAATTAGAATAGTTGTTTTTTTAAGTTTCTGAGTATAATGTTACTTGAAACAAGTAAAATGTTTGAAAACCTCAGGCTTAAACATGCTTTGGGAGAAGATGAGGCTTTTTGCTTCTGTAAAGATTTACAGCCTCAAAAATCCTGTGCAGGGTTGATATGAGTTGGAACCGACTTGACAGCATCTAGCAACAATGTAGTAGTTGTTGTTAAGCACCGTGGAGTCGGTTCTGATTCATAGTGACCCTGCACAGGGTTTCCGAGGCTATAAATCTTTACGGGAGCAGAAAACCACATCTTTCTCCTGCGGAACAGCTGGTAGTTTTGAACTGCCGACCTTAAGGTTAGCAGGCCGATTTGTAACCACTACGCTACCAGAGCAACATTCTACGGTACCAATAGCACATTCTTTAAGCTTATTATAATGTATTATTTATATAAACTACTGTATGAGGGGGCTACCAAAGGTTTGTGCAAAAATGAAATGAAAAGAGAATGGAATTTTTTCACGAACTTTTTGAAGCCCCCTTATATTTTATAAAGGAGCCCTGGTTGTGCTGTGGGTTAGGCGTTAGGCTACTAACAACAAAGTCAGTGGTTAAAACAGACTAATCACTTCATAGGAGAAAGATGAGGCTTTCTGTTCTCATAAAGATTGATAGCCTCAGAAACCCTCTATAGAAGTTTCTGTAAGTCAGAATCAATTGGATGGCAGTGGGTTTGGTTTGTACTTTATAACTTTTTAAATACTCACATTTACATAATACTCCTCTTCATCATCCATCAGGATTTTGTATAATGGTGTTTTCAATGATACTTTTTGTGACAGTAGATCAGAATCAATGCTTTCCATTCGTTCTTTCTCAGTGGTCACTTTTACTCTGAAGGCATGAAAAGGTGTTGGAACTTCACCCACATTTAAATGCATTGGATCCCCATCAAATAGCACTCCTTCACAATTACCATCCTTAAAACCGGGAGGCTGGTAATTTGGTGGTGTAACTGCAAAAAAAAGTAAGCATAATCTACGCTTTTTAAATTAAATTGAAGAAAACTATTAGCATTATAAAAATATGTACAGATTGAAGAAGTTTCAAACAATATAGACACAAAAAACTCAGAGACCCATTGCTGTCAAATCAATTCTGACTCATGGTGACTGGTAGTACTATACTCCAGTTTCCAAAGGTCCACAGTTTCCAATCTTTACAAAAGCACACTTCCCTGTTTCTCCTGTGGATAACTTTATGGGTTCAAACTGTTCACTCTTCAATTATCAGGCAAATACTTAACCACTGAACCATCAAGGCTCTTTTTAAAATAGTATTAACCAAACCTTATGAGGTTTCTCCACTGCCATCTAGTCCATTCCAATTCATAGGAATCCTACATGGGATTTCCAAGGCTCTAAATCTTTATGGGAGCAGACAGTCTCATCTTTCTCCTGAGAACTGGCTGGTGGATTTGAACCACTGATCTTCTGGTTAGGTGTCCAATGCTGATCCCACTGCATCACCAGAGCTTCTTTTCATATAACCTACTGCCATCGAAATCAATTCTGACTCTAGGCACCCTGTATAAGGTTTCTGAGGTTATAAATATTTATAGGAGCCGAAAGTCTACTCTCTTTCTTGATAAGTGACTGCTAGGTTTGAACTGCAGACCTTTTGGCTAGAAGCCCAATGCTTATCTTTCAGCACTACCAGGATTCCTTTCAAATAATACTGTTGTTAAGTGTCATCAAGTAGGTTCTGACTCAAAGCAACCCTGTACAGGGTTTCTCAGAAGCAGCTGGTAGGTTTCAACAGTTAGCAGTTCAGTGCTTATCCTACAATGCCATACTGGGGCTCCTCAAGTAGTATGTTGCTGTTGTTGTTAAGTGCTATTAAGTCAGTTCTGACTCATAGTGACCCTGTATATGGTTTCTGAGGAGCAAATGGTGAGTTTGAACTACCGACCTTGTGGTTCAAACCAACCTTGAGGGCAAGTGCTTATCCTATGGTGCCACATTGGTGGTGGTGGTTATGTGCCGTGGAGTTGGTTCTGACTCATAGCAACCCTGTTCAGGGTTTCTGAGGCTGTAAATCTTTACGGGAGCAGAAAACCTCATCTTTCTCCCATGGAACATCTGGTAGTTTTGAAATGCTGACCCTGAGCTTAGTAGGCCGATTCGTAACCACTACGCTACTAGAGCTCCTTATGATGCCACACTAGGGCTCCTCAAATAGTATGTTGTTGTTGTTAAGTGCTGTTGAGTCGGTTCTGACTCACAGTGACCTTGTATAGAGTTTCCCAGGAGCAGCTGGTAAGCTTGAACCACCAACCTTGCGGTTCAAACCAACTTTGCACAACAACCCACAGTGGTGGTGGTGTGTGCAGTGAAGTCGGTTCTGACTCATAGCAACCCTGAATAGGGTTTCTGAGGCTATAAATCTTCACAGAAACAGAAAGCCTCATCTTTCTCTCATGGAACAGCTGATAGTTTCAAACTGCTGACCTTGAGGTTAGCAGCCTGACTTGTAACCACTAGGCTACCTATAGAAGGACATAAAATAAGAAGTAAAAATCACCCCATTGTATTTCCTAAAGTTAAACTTTTGTTTTCTTAACTTGACTGGCTGTGTGACCTTCAACAAATTATATATATTATATCTGATTCGATTTCCTCCTCTGTTAAATGGGGGAAATAATAGTACTTGCCTAGTGTGACACTGTAGGATAAGCACTGGACTGCTAACCAAAAAATCATTGGTTCAAATCTACCAGGTGCTCCCTGTAAATCCTATACAGGGTCGCTATGAGTTGGAATTAACTTGACAACAATTAACAACAATCTCATTGGAAAGGTGCCCTGGTAGCACATTGGTTGGTGCTCAGCTGCTATCCAAAAGATTGGCAGTTCAAATCCACTAGCTGCTCTATGGGAGAAAGACGTGGCAGTCTGCCTCAAATATGATTACAGACTTGGAAACCCGATGGATGATTCTGCTTTGTCCTATAGGGTCACTATGAGTCAGAATGGACTAGATAGCAGTGACACAGCCTCATAGGTTTACTGTGGGCATTAAATGAATTAAAATGTATTAAAAGCCCAGAATAGAACTAGCACATAATGCTAGCTTTTATTATTATTGTTGCTTTATGTGCTTCTAGAAGATATTATGCATGTAAAAGATCTCATATTTCCATCCTTAGGAATGCAAATGAGATCATACTATTATGTATGTACCTTTTTAAATTTACTAATATCTCTTGGGTAACTTAATTTATCAACACATTCTTTTAAATGGATGCATAGTATTGGCACAGTGGCAGTAGCAGTGCGCTCAAGTGTAACAAGGATTTTAAGGATGGTGCAGGACTGGTCAGTATTTTGTTGTTGTGCACAGGGTCACCATGTGTCAGAACCAACTAGACAGAATGACACCTAACCATTACATCATAATCACACTATAATTGATTTAATCCCTCAATGATTGGCAATTAGGTTGTTCATAGTTTGTTCCTATCTTAACCAATGTTATATTGAACATACTTATAATATATAACCCTGTATATTTGTGCAAGTATATTCTCAAACTATTTTTATAGCCATAGACTGCATGGATTAAAGAGAATAAGCATTCAAAATTTTCATACTGACAAACTGTCCTTTACAAATGTTATACCTAAGTTCGTAGAAAAATGAATTAAAAGATAATGGAAAATTTCCACAAACTTTTTGAAACTCCTTCGTACAGTCCCCCAAAGAGTGTATAAAAATGTCTGGTTCCCAACACCTTTGCTAGTATAATGGTTTTGCAAGTGTTACCAATCTGATACGTGAAAAAACTGTATCTCACTGTTGCATTTCTGTGATTTTGAATGAGGTTGTACCTTACATGGATAGGTTTTATCACTAGAGAAGTTTGTATATATTTTAAAGTCTACTTACTTGAACCTTTAGTTTTTAAATACTGATATTAAATATAAATTTTATGATTTATAAAAATAATAACAACTTAGGTGTTTTAAAACATTTATCTAAATTAGAATGGAAATTGATTGCTTCAATAATAAACAAGCCTACAGATACTAACTAAAAAAAAAAAAAAAAAGTTTTACAAATAGTACCTTTATCATAGTAAAAAAGTTTCATGGTCAAACAAACATCATTAGGCAGAGGTCCCAGATTTTGCATTAGAACATAAATTTTGCGAACAAGGAGCATACTTGCTTTCTTGGTGTCAGCAGGTGACATGCTAGATCTGTTGTTTTGGGTTTTACTAGAAAAGAATCACACAATTTCTTTTACTATTTAAGATCTGATTCCTATTAGAGCATTATATTATCAAGTTGGAAGTTATCATTCAAAATGTGTCTTTATTATATTAAAATATATAGCTAATGCCACTAATATCATTATTATAAACAAATAACTCCATTTTATTTAAATTAAATATACATTTTATAAAGGTACTAAATGAAACAAATGATGGATGCTAGTTATATTTATTATCAAGCAAGCATACAGTAGGTTCCTACTCTTTGGCTCTGTTCCCACAATTAAAATAGTATATAATTAATTACTCCAAGTATGTATTATATGCCTTGATAGTTGGGAATCTGTGAGAAGTTTATAATTAATTCTGAAGTTTAGCTATGAGTAAGTGGTAGTCTATAATGCAAAAACAAACTATAGGACAATACCTTATGAAGTCCATTATTGGTCCATTATTGGTGTACTTGAATTTAAATTGGTAACATTCTGAAATTGTCTTAAATAGAAAACATTGCAGTTATACAATTATTATATAATACTGGCTGCAAAATTGTGATATATTGCTTTTGTATAATTCTTAATGTTCATTTGATAATTTTTCCTATAGGCTTTAAAATCATGTTAATCTAATGGTTTTAAAGTCCTAATAGTGGAGTCCTGTGGTCTGGATTTTTTTGTTCCTCTTGGGCAGATATGTTTATGTTCTCCTACTCATGGTAATGTAAGTTATATATATTACATGGAAGGAACTCCTTAGCAGGCAGATAAGGGAGGCAGCATAGCATACCTCAGCAGATTGGCTAAGTGGTGGTGGTGGTGGTGTGCCGTGGAGTCAGTTCCAACTCATAGTGACCCAGCATTGGGTTTCTGAGGCTGTAAATCTTTATGGGAGCAGAAAGCTTCATCTTTCTCCCACGGAACTGCTGCTAGTTTCGAACTGCTGACCATAAGGTTAGCAGTCTGACTTGTAAGCACTACGCTACCAGAGTTCCTTAGATTGGCTAAGTTGTTGTTAAGTGCTGTTGAGCTGATTCTGACCCATAGCGACCCTGTGCACAACAGAATGAAACACTGCTCAATCCTGGGTCAACCTCACAATTGTTGCCACGCTTGAGCCCACTGATGCTGCCAGTTTGCCAATCCATCTCGCTGGGGGTCTTCCTCTTTTTCTCTGGCCCTCCACCTTACCAAACATAATATCCTTCTCCAGTGACTGGTCCCTCCTGAGTAGAGGACTTAAATCCTTGCTATATTATAATCACAGGAAAGTAATTTAAGCTTTTTTAGTTTCGGTTTCTCCAACTAAGAAAAGGAATTGAAAACTGTTTCACTGGTGGTTGTGAATATGTATCAAGTGCACACTATAAGTATTCAATAAATGCTATTTTTACTGGTACATCAATAAAGTTGCCCTTTTACTCAATGAAAAAATGTACAACTACAAAATACTTGAAAATAAATGAACATTTCCCTGAACAATCAGTTAATTCAAAGCCTTTGCCCAAATAATCTGCTTTGTTACTGTGGACACATACTTTTGTGTTTAAGTGCCATTGAGTTGGTTCTAACTCATAGCAACCCAGTATAGCGTTTCGGAGGAGCAGCTGGTGGGTTTGAACCACCAGCCTTGTGGTTCAAACTAACCTTACAGTTCAGTGCTTACCCTACAGTGCCACACCAGTGTGGATACATACTAAACATTGATTATATACATAAGTATAAAAGAAGACAGATTTCCAGTATTACTATTGTTGTTGTTGTCAGGTGCCATCGAGTCGGAACCGACTCATAGCGACCCTATGCACAGCAAAACGAAACAATGTTCGATCCTGGGCCAACCTTACTACCGCTGCCACACCTGAGTCCATCAATGATGCCACCTGGCTGATCCATCTCGTTGGGGGTCTTCCTCTTTTTCTCTGACCCTCCACCCTACCCAGCATGACATCCTTCTCCAGCGATTGTTTCCTCCGGACAATATGTCCAAAGTAGGAGAGATGAAGTTTAGCCATCCTGGCCTCCAAGGAGCACTCTGGCTGCACTTCTTCCAAAACAGATCTATTGGTTCTTTTGGCAGTCCATGGCACTTTCAGTATTCTCCTCCAACACCACAACTCAAAGGCAAGTATTACTATAGCTATAGTATTTTTATTGCTTTCTTTCTTTGCATTTTAATTCTCACATAGGGATAGGGATCAGCTCTCTTTTAAAAAAAAAATAAGTTTAAATCTGCTTCTCTATGACTGAATGAAATACTATACTGTAACAGCTAGAGTGTAATGGCTAAGCAACCAGATCATGAACTGGCCTTTTCTATGTTCAAATCTTGGCTCTGCCGTTTCTGCCACTGTTAACCCTAGATAAGTTTCGTTGTAGTTTGGCTTTCTTATTTGTAAAGTGGAAATGATCATGTACTAACACTGAGGTTGTAGTGAACAAATGAGCTATGCCTACCCCATATAAAGCCCCAAAGAACAGAGTCTAGTATATAATAAGCACTCAATAGATCTTTCCTTATTTTTTACTTCTGTTTTTCCCTTCCATTTCTTGTCCTCTTGTCTTTCCCTTAATTATCAGATAAGCAGGTGGATGTGATTGGACTGGGAGAGATATTCAAAGTTTAAGGATGAGTTCCTTATTTTCCTCAAATTTAAGCCCTTTCATAATTCTATATAAGGACTATTGTAAAGAACCAGAAATCACAGATATAGGTTATTTCTTAAAATTTCTAGCTTTGTGGCCTAGAATCAGTTACAATCTCTCTTGCATTAAATTTATTAATCTGATTAGAGTTAACAATACAGATCATGCTTTATCTCAGAAAAGTTCAAATGTGGAAAAATTCATGAAAGTGTATTGGTTAAAGCACAATTAAAAGTGTAAGATTCTATCAGAGTTTTATATTCTTTTTAGACATTAGAGGTATTATATTTCTTTACAAACTCAAGCACACCTACCTGTGGGTCTTCTGGATTGGTGTACACCTATTTAAAAATAATTTACACATGAGTTTTCTAGGGCTATGTATTCAAGAAGTACTAAATTGAATATTTAGGTTAAATTATTAAGTGAACTCAACAAAGCAGAGAGAAAAAAAAAAAAAAAAAAAAGCAACCTTCCTAAATATTAGTTTGTTATTGTTTCTAATAAATCAGTTGTTTGAATAAATTGACATAATCTATTGATGGTTTCAGTGTTATTTAATTAATCAAGGTCACATTTGATAATTTGGAAAAAGAACATGTCTTAAAATACTTACAGCTAGAACAACCATCCTTAGCTGAAATACAACACAGAAAAAAAATCTTACTTGTATTTTATAAAACATTTTTTATGATTGATCATAAGAATTGTTTGTCTTATTTAAACATTTATTCCTAAATAAGTATTGTAGAAGATAAGCTTCATATCACACACAAAAGATAATACTGTTCATGTTTCCTTGTACCCTAAAATATCTATTCATATTTGACATACTGATAGTTGAAATTCATGCCTGCACTTTATTTTATTGACTTAAGCAAACAAGGGCATTACAAGCAATTAAAAGGAAAATATATGTTGTATTGTAAAATAACACATTTAAAATTTGCCAATGTGAGCATATGTTTGGAAAAGAGTAAAAAGTAAAGAGTTCATGATGCTTAACACATAAGAAAGGAAAAAGACTTTAGAGATCTTATGACCAGGAAAATCATAGGAAATTACTTACTCAAGTGATCTGCCAAAAATCTAAGTCATTGATTTTGATCTTATATTCCACAAGCAATCCATCAACAGATTGAAATAACTCTACTTACACCTGTGTTTTTTTTTTTTTTTTTAGTTGATGTCCTTGCTTAAACGACCATTACTTTTCATGAGGACTATAGTAATGGCCTCAGTGCTGTTCTCTGTATTACAATCTTAATTCTCTTTCTACAGTAGGTTCTTTAAATAGCAGTCAGAGTGATTTTAAAAACATTCAAATACAAATAAGATGTTGTTACATATTTACTTAAAAACTTAAAACAGACTTTCTTTGCATCTACTATAAAAATCCTTACCTACTCAGTCCCAAATACCTGCCTATCCCTCTAGGCAACTCTCCTTCACTATTCATTGTACTCTAGTCATACTAACCTTTTTTCCCCTTGAACTCTCTAATTCCCATCCAAGATTTTGTATTCCTCTTTGCCAGTAATATTCCCTCTCCAAATCATTGTCTGGCTGGTTTCTTCTTATTCAGGTCTCAGTTTAAATGCCACCTCCTCAGAGACATTCCCCCTATCTCTTCATTTACTTCATCACTTTTTCTAAGAATTTTAATGGCATTTAACACTATTGGGAATTATCTGATGACTGTTTAAATGACTGTTTTCCCACAATAGAAGGGATCCTTTTTGTCTTGTTGACCATTACGAACTTACCCAGCTTCTACCCAGAATATCTATTTAGCATATAACAAGCACGCAATGCTTACTCTGTGCCTGTAAAAGGGTGGTTAGGAACCATGGTTAAAAAATGTGTCCTCTTCACAATTTTTCCCAGGGCTGGACTTCTTTATATATGCTGATAAACATATACTAAGTATGCAAAAAGGCTCCTAAATCTATAATAAGACCTCATGAGTTGAAATTTCATTAATTCAGAATTTATGATAAATTTAACCTAGACCAGCTGCTCCTCGGGAGAAAGATGAAGCAGTCTGCTTCGGTAAAGACTTACAGCCTTGGAAACCCTGTGGAGCTATTCTACTCTGTGCTATAGGGTCTTTCTGAGTCAGAATTGACTCCATAAGTATATGGAAATTGATGTTTGAATGCTTATAAAGAAATAGTTATTAAATTAATAGTATAAACAAAGTAGAAAGCATGTGGAATTAAGTGAATACATATTTTTAAAGACTTAAAAATCATTAATTTTCATAAATTAATATGTGTTACTAATACAATGATTCTTAAACAATCAAGACTGGCTTGGCAAATTTTGTTTATTAATTTCACTAGCTTTACAGGAGCTAATATTTGTTTTAAAATATTTAAATGTTCAAACTTTTTAGTAATTTATACTGGCCTCTGCCCAAGTTAGTTAAACTACAAAGTAATTGCTGTTAGAAATGCTGAATGTAAACTGTAAAAAAAAAAAAAAAAGATAGTAAAAAACTTACATATTTTTTCTGTAAGGCATCATAGCAACCTAGCATCCTAGAAAAAGAAAGTTTCTTATTTAGATGGAATGCATTTCTAGAGAATAAAGTTCTTTTCACAAATATCCATAGTACCTCAATACTAACTAATACACAATTTCTTATTCAAGTTCTCTTCTAATTAACTAGATCAAACATACATACACAAACAAAAAACAATGTGGCAGAATATAAAATGCTGGTAGGGAACATAAAATATGTAAGCTATTTTTGGACAGCAATAATAGAAAAATTGGGCCTGAAAATACTACGCTTCTGTGGGCATGAAAAATGGAAACTAATGCAAATATTTGCAGTATCAGTGTCCAGTGTTAAAAGAGGAATCACTAAAATTGAGTTAAGCAAGAGAAAAAAAAATAAGATTTATGAAAAAAAAATTTTTTTTCTATCTTTAAGTGTTCTTTTACTTACCACTTCACTAACTGTGTAGATCCTGGACAATTTTTATCTTCTCTCAGAATTTTGACAGAAAAATCTAAACACAAAAATGATGATATAAAGACCATTATTTTAAGAACAGTACATATGAATAGTAACAACTAGAAATTTATAAATATTTTTTTACCAGCTATATACTATGTTAGGAATCCTGGTGTGGTGCTGTAGGATAAGCACTCGACCTGAAGGTTTGTTTGAACGGCATGGGCAGTGGTTCAAACTCACTGTCTGCTCCTTGGAAACTCTATACAGGTTTGCTATGTGTCAAAACTGGCTCAACAGCACTTAACAACAACAACAGATACTATGTTAAGAAGCAGTTCTAATCAACCAGGTGCTCCTTGGGAGAAAGATGAGGCTTTCTGCTCCCACAAAGATTTACAGCCTTGGAAACTCTATATAGGGTTGCTATGAGTCGGAACAGACTCCATGGCACATAACCACCACCACCACCATATACTATGTTATTAATGGCATGAACTTTTAGATGATAGATATTAGTCATATATTGCTGTCTTTGTTAAATGCTGTTAATTAGCCAAAAATAAGGATGAAAGGCTATACGGAGATATTGTTCTCATTACGGTATAATAATGATTAAGATACATATGCATGGGTATAAAAATTGTCTTTTTTAAAAGCTATACTGTTGTTAAGTGTCGTCAAGTCAGTTCCAATTCATTGAGACGCTGTATAGAGTTTCTGAGAAGCAGCTACTGGGTTTGAACTGCTGACCCTGTGGTTCGAAGTCCAGTGTGGATCCTATGCTTTAATGCTTTCATTATCCTAAAGTCTTAGAATATTTGTTATGGACCTTATCCCGGTAAAATGTTTGTCAAGGGCCAATAAATTAACTGGCTCTCAAAGACAAAGAATGTTGCAGAGAAGTAACATGAAACACAGTGAAAAAGACTAAATGCATCTCTTAGCCTCAGGTTCCTAGTATGAAAAATAAGGAAAATACAAGGGGGCTTCAAAAATTTGTGGAAAGACAGACTCCTGGGGACCTTGAGATGAGAGACAGAAGGGCTGGCTGCCCCAAAGTTTGAGGAGACTTGGGACCACTGAGCCTGTGGACACTGACCTAGCCACTGCAGATCTAGAGCTGAGAGTAAACTGTCCAGCTGATATGATGTGGGAGGAGGTGCACAAGAATGCCCAAACTTGCAGATAGTATCTATTTGATCTAGCTTGCATGGCTTGACAATCAGAAAGAACTCTACTAAAAGAAGATAAAGAAATTTGATACTGGAAACAAGTATAAATTACTACAATTTGATGAACTTGACTTTAACTTATAGATGTTGTTAAATGCAGTCGAGTGGGTTCTGACCCATAGTGACCCCATACAGGGTTTCCGAGGAGCAGCTGATGAGTTTGAACCACCAACCTTGTGATTCAAACAGACTTTGCAGTCCAGTGCATTTACTCACAGTGCCACACCAGGATTCCATAACTTACAGATGTAGTAGCACAAAATACTATCTTAGAGGGAAGGAGTCTTCAAATCAAGATGCAAGCATATCCCATCAGTACGCAGTGTTGATAGGGATGGGCAACTCAGACACTGGATACCTAAAATAGGGGGGCTATCAATGCACTGTACTGCAAGGTCCATTTGAACCATAAGGTTGGCAGTTCAAGCTCACCAGCCACTCCTTGGAAACACTATACATGGTTGCTATGGGTCGAAACTTACTCGATGGCACTTAACAATAACAACAATATAAAGGTATGAAGTTTCATGAAGGAGTTTAGTTTCAGAGAGACTGGGGGAAGGTAGAATCCACACTGAATCGTTTCTATCTTGTCTAGATGGGTCAAGTGAAAGAAGATGGGGATAGGATTCTTTTAATAGTAATTATTATCATGACTAATTGCGATTGTCACAATTGTAAAGGTAGAAGATGTGTAATAAAAAAAGGGGAAGTAGTTAATCTTACATTCCAGGTACCGAGAACCCTAGGACCAGCAAGAGGGAAGAGTATGAGCAGAATATGGGCTCCTAACACCAGAGACGGAGGCAGAGGCGATGGCATGGCAAGATAGACCATTTGAGGATTCTAGAATCATGGAAAGAGAAAGGCTGTGTGCTGACAAACAGGAGGCTGGTTTGCAAACGGTGCCCTTTGGTTGTTTAAATGATTATATATTCCTATGTGTTCTTGTCTATATCAAAAAAGGAGATTGTAATCATTACAATGAAACAAGATGAGATTGGTTGAGTGCAAAACTGATGTTCTGCCATGTAGACTATCACTCAATAAAAGCTTTTTTTAAAAAATTAAATAATTTGTGGAAAGACAGAATTATATGGTCTGTGAATTGTATCTTAGAGTCATTGTTAGGCACGCTGGTGGTACAATGATTAAGACACTTGACTGCTAACTGAAAGGTTGGAGGTTTGAATCCACCTGCCGTTCTGTGGGAGAAAAATGTGGCAGTCTGCTTCTGTAAAGATTTACAGCCTTGAAAACCCGATGGGGATAATCCTGTCTTGTAGGGTCACTATGACTCATAACTGACTCATAGCTTAAATCTATTATTAAAAAAACAGACTTAAATCTATATTCAAAGGTTATAGTTTTAGAGCAAACAAAAGTAAAAACATTTTTTAAAAAGTTTAAAAATAAGTATCACATTACCATCTAGGTATCTTGTTCCATAAGCACGTTCTGGAAATATTCCTCTCAAATACGTGATACAGGATACTGAAATTGCTAGGAGCCTCTTTACTAACACCAAAGACTGCTGCTCAGTTGATATTTTATTGGGAAATATCAATGCACTCTAAAATTCAAGAGAAATGAAAACATTTTATTGAATTAGAAAATTAAAATTTTCCAGAACTTAAAATAGATCTAATTTTGTATAAGCATGTTGTGGTTTTTAAGTGTCATTGAGTTGTTTCTGACTCACAGTGACCCTGTAGAGGGTTTCTGAGGAGCATCTGGTGAGTTTGAACTGCCCACCTTGCAGTTCAAACTAACCTTGCGGTTCAGTGCTTTATCCTACAACGCCATACCAGGGCTTTCCAAAAGAATCCCTCCCCATAGATTGGTAATTTCCAGGAAGTAGACACGACTTCTAAGATGTGAAGGTATTTCAGGATAGCAGCCTAAAGATAACATGCAAAAAGTGCTTAAGAGTCTTGTTAAGAATTCTCTTTGCAGGTTATCTGTGTGTTATCGATTTTTAGTTTCCTTTTTAGTCACTGAATATGTTTAACACAGGTAACTGTCCATACAAAATCCTGTGCAAACATACACTGGGGCATGTTGATATTCATTCTCCAGGAGTGGGCTGCTCTGAAAAATAATTTCATTAAAATAACAGAATCTAATTTAATTACTTGAGGATATCCAACAACAATAATAACAACAATGTAAGTAAAATTTGAACCAGTGATTTAATGCAATACATCAAACATCCAATAGATTTTTAAATTAATTCAAAACAGTTTAGCAAATATTTTCATTCTTAAAGCATGGAGTTTCTGATATCATTAAACCCTCAAACAGTTGACTCCTACTTTATATATCTATGTTGTTGTTGTTAAGTGCCGTCAAGTAGGTTCCGACCCATAGCAACCCTGTATAGGGTTTCCGAAGAAACTCTGGTGAGCTAGATCCACCGACCTTACAGTTCAAATGGCTTTCCAGTCTGGTGCATCAAACCACAGTGCTACACCAGAACTCCTATATATGTATGTTGTTGTTAGGTAGCCATTAAGTCAGTACCGACTCATAGTTACCCTATTCACAACAGAATGAAACACTGCCCGATCCTGGGCCAACCTCACAATTGCTGCCACGCTTGAGCCCATTAATGCTGCCACTTTGCCAATCTATCTTGCTGAGGGATCTTCTCTTTTTCTCTGGCTCTCCACCTTACCAAACATGATAAACTTTTCCAGCGAATGGTTCCTCCTGACAACATGTCTGAAGTATGAGAGACGAAGTTTGGCCATCCTGGCCTCTAAGGAGCACTCTGGCTGCACTTCTTCCAACACAGATCTGTTGGTTCTTTTGGCAGCCCATGACACTTTCAATATTCTCATCCAACACCATCACTTAAAAGCATCAATTTTTCTACGGTCTTCCTTATTCACTGTCCAGCTTTCACATCATATGAGGTTACTGAAAATACCATGGCTTGGGTCAGGCACAACTTAGTCTTCAAGCTGACATCTTTGTTCTTCAACACTTTAAAAAGGTCTTGTGCAGCAGATTTGCCTAATGTAATACGTCATCTTATTTCTTGATTGCTGCTTCCATGAGTGTTGATAGTTGATCCAAGAAGAATGAAGTCCTTGACAACTTCAATCTTTTCTTCATTGATAAGATGTTGTTTATTGGTCCAGTGCTGAGACTTTTTGTTTTCTTTACATTGAGAGGCAATCCATACTGAAGCTGTGCTCTTTGATCTTCATCAGTAAATATTTTAAGGCCTCTTCACTTTCAGCAAGCAAGGTTATATCATTTGCATATCACAGGTTGTTAATGAGTCTTCCTTCAATCCTGGTGCCATGTTTTTCTTGATATAACCTAGCTTCTTAGATTATTTGCTCAGCATACAGGTTGAATAAGTACGGTGAAAGAATACAACCCTGTTGCACACCTTTCTTAATTTTAAATCATTCAGTGTTCCCATGTTCTATTTGAACAACTGCCTCTTGATGTATGTACAGATTCCTCATGAGCACAATTAAGTGTTCCTTAATACTCATATTTCGCAATGTTGTCCATAGCTTGTCATGATCCACACAATCAAAAGCCTTTGGATCGTCAATAAAGCACAGGTAAACATCTTTCTGATATTCTCTGCTTTCAACCAAGCTTCTTCGGACATCAGCAATGATATCCCTCATTCCACGGCCTCTTCTGAATCTGGCTTGAACCTCTGGAAGTTCTCTGTCAATGTATGCTTGCAGGCTTTTCTGTATTACCTTTAGTAAAACTTTACTCACATAGGATATCAAAGATATTATTGTCCAGTGATTTCACATTCCGTTGGGAATTCTGTCCACAGCTTCTCTTTGGAATGGACACAAATAAGGATCTCTTCCAATCAGTTGGCCAGATAGTTGTCGTCCAAATTTCTTGGCATAGACGAGTGAGTGCCTCTTGTGAATTTGTATATGTGCAATTAATGATGGTCTGTTACACAATCTGCCCCTGGCCTTGTTTTAACTGATGAAATGGAGCTTTTCCATCATTTCTTTCTGCAGATGTAGTCAATTTGATTTCTGTGTATTCCATCTGGCAAGGTCCATGTGTATAGTCATCTTTTATGCTGTCTAAAGAAAGTATTTGAAATGAACAAATGGTTGATTTTTCAGAATTCTATCATGCGATCTCCAGCATCATTTCTATCACCAAGGCCATATTTTCCAACTACTGATACTTCCTTTTTGCTCCCAACCTTTGCATTCCAATCACCATTAATGTTCAATACACCTTGATAACATGTTTGATCCATTTCAGGTTGAAGAAGATGATAGAATTCTTCTATTTCATCCTAACTGGCTTTAGTTGTTGGTGTGTAAATTTGAATAATAGTAGTATTAACTGGTCTTTCCTGTGGTGGTGGCAGCTGTGGAGGCGGTTCCGACTCATAGCTACCCTGTACAGGGTTTCCGAGGCTGTAAATCTTTATGGGAGCAGAACACCTCATCTTTCTCCCGCGGAGCAGCTGGTAGTTTCGAACTGCTGACCTTGCGGTTCGCAGCCCGATTTGTAACCACTATGCTACCAGAGCTCCTTGTCTGTAGGAACATGGATATTATCATATCACAGACAGTGTTGTACCTCATGACTAATCTGGAGATGTTCTTTTTTTTTTAATGTTTTATTGTGAATTATGTGATAATTTACATGGGAGAACATTAGTTTTATACTCATCCTATCATACATTGTTTCATTGCCATGGTTATAATCCCCTCCATGAATCATCAACTAACCACAGTGTACACCCTGCAAGCCTGCCCCCCACACCCACCCCACCCACCCACCCGGTCTTCAGCACACAGCTCTTCCCTCTCTCACTCTCTGGGTCTAAAGTCCCCAGCTGCTCCATCTCTCCACATCATAATCTCTGTCTCTATCTCTGGCATCACTGCTTCTCTGGGTATGGTCCCGCTCTTTGCTTTTCTCCCTTGATGGTCCAAGGGACCTTCGCTCCTAGACTTCAAAGTTAATCACTCCCCTCCTTGCTACAAAACGTCTACCTTTACATTTCTAAGCCTCACAATCAGTCCTGGTAACAATTATCCACTATTGTATCACAAGAGACCTATCCGCATTTCCTTTCATCAGTCCCACCTAGACAGATTGGATACTGCTCAGTGGAGATTCTACCTTCCTCCACACCCTCTGGATCTAGATTCCCTCTTGAAAGCTTGTAAGCCAGTCACTTCTTGCCTTTGAAACCCTCCCATTTTGGGTAGCCAATATCCAAGTTGCCCAACCCTGTCTACTCTGTGTATGGAGGGGTGGGAATGATCCTTGCTATAAAGATTTGTTCCCTCTTTTGAGCTACTGCATCCATAAGTGTAGGTCATTTATTCTTTTTATCCCTCTTCTTTCTTCTTCTAGTTAAGCTCTGATCAACCAGTTATTGAAGCCAGGTCAAGTGGGTATTGTCTGCAAGTGTGGGTGTTCTTGTGCATATGCCCTCTCTTCTTATTAGCTAGACACTTGACTCTCCACTCTAGTTATCTGTGGCTATGTCACTGACTCTGGTCCAAAGAGTCCCCAGGTCTTGCCACACTGCTGGCCAACCAAGTCTCCACCAGGATTCGCAGGAGTCTATTAAATGTTGTAAGGCTTAGCTAGCAGGGTCACTGCTGTTTTTCCCTCACTTCCCCTTATCAGTGGCGAACATGGCCACCAATCATTGTATTCCCATTGAGTCTTAATCTTGAAAGGGGGTTTTCTCTGAGGGGACCCGACCACTTGTCTTGATGTCTCCAGGGCAAGCAACTTGCTTGTTCTTGTAGTAATCAGTTGTTCTGCTTATATTGTTTTGTCTTTTTCCTGTCAGTCTTTCTTTCATGAAGTATCTTCTGTTCTTCTGGCCACTCCAAGCTGGTCTGCTTGTCCTTTTAAGTGGAAATTTCCCTCCTCTGAAGATTTTGGATGCTGTTCAGGATTAGACCTATGGTCTTATGTAATGCAGAAACTCCACAGGAAGCCTCCTTGACTGGGCACGTTGTAGCCCCATTATAGGTATTCCAATCAGTTATAGGCAGAAGACGGACTTACAAGCTTTCTATGGTGATATTTTTGGCTAGCCTTTCTCTCCCCCTCAAGTGTCTATTTTATAATGGTATGCCAGGGATACCAAGATTCATAAGACAGCCAAACATCTTAACATTATTTCCCCCCTTTTCCTGATTCCAACCATGTCTCAATCCTTTATCCCAGAGCCCTGTTGTTCCAAGGTTGTGCATACATACATCATTATTTACCTCTGTCCTACTTAGCCAATGCAAACCTAATTGTTCTCCCATCCCCTTTGTTTTTCCATTCCCCTTCCCCTTCTTGTATATTGCCCCCCTCCCTAGCAACCAAACTATCCTGTGTCTATTCCCTACCCTGTGCTCCACTGTCCCCTCCTTCCCGTCACCCAACTCCCCACATCCCAGTAGCCAGCAAAAAATTTAGTATGGGTTCTTTTTCTTAGTCTTTTACAGTAGTGGTCCTATGCAGTATTTCTCCTTTTGTGACTAATTTCACTTAACATGATGTCCTCAAGGTTCATCCATGTTATGCAGTGGCTTGCAGCCTCCTTGTTATTCTTCAAGGTAGCATAATATTCCATTGTGTGTATGTACCACAGTTTGTTTATCCATTCTTCAGTTGATGGGCACTTAGGCTGTCTCCA
>NW_006408560.1:7394292-7395724 GCF_000296735.1 Chrysochloris asiatica
GAATTCACATTTAATTTATTCCACTACCCAGTCACTTTTCAGAAGGGTGTTATTCAATTTCCACGTATTTGACTTTATTGCCTTGGTCTTCCTATTGTTGATTACTAATTTGATAGCATTGTGGTCTGAGAAGATGCTTTGTAGTATTTTGGTATTTGTAAATTTATGAAGATTTGTTTTGTGGCCTAAGACATGGTCTATTCTGGAGAATTTTCCATGTGCACTGGAAAAGAATGTGTATTGTGCTGTTGTTGGGTTGAATGCTCTATACACATCTTTGAGGTCCAGTTGGCTGATTGTGTTATTTCGTTCTTCTGTGTTTTTGTCAAGATTCTTTCTGGTTGTTCTATCCATTTTTGAAAGTGGTGTATTAAAATCACCCACTATTATTTAGATTCATCTATTTCTTTCTTCAAATCTATTAGAATTTGCTTTATATTTTTTTAAGCTCTTTCATTGGGAGCATATATACTTATTATGGTTATATCATCTTGTCCAAGTCTCCCTTTAATCATGAGATAATGTCCATCTTTATCGATTATGCTGGTTTTTGCCTTACCAAAGTTTATTTTATCAGAGATTAGTATTGCCATTCCTGTTCATTTTTTATTGCAATTAGCTTGGTATATATTTTTTCCATCCTTTGATTTTTAATCTGTTTTTGTCTCTGTGTGTCTCTTGCAGACAGCATATTGAAGGATCTTGTTTTCTTATCCATTCTGCCACTCTCCATCTCTCAACAGGTGCATTTAATCCATTTACATTCAGTGTGATTATTGATAAGTATGGATTAATTGCTGCCATTATGTTTGGGTTTTTTTGGTGTTGCTGCTTTCCTTGTTCTGTGTGTCTTCCTTTGTTGAGTTCATGCTTTTTGTATTCTTTCTTGTGAGTTTCCTCATAGTTTTAATGTTTCCATGTTCTTCTCAGATTTTCATTTTATTAGTATGTTGTGAAATGTTAATTTTCTTTGAGGTTAACGTACAGCCCATTAACTTTTCTCTCCATTTAGTGCAGTCTATTTTATCCTTGAATTGACCTGACCTTCTCAGCATCTGTATTGCTGTTCCTATGTGTTTACCTTCTTTTACATTGTAATTTTTTTTATCATAGACTGCCCTCCCAGATTCTCTGAGTTTGTTCTTATAGCTTTGTTCTGTTTTTGACTCTTGCTTCTGTCTATTTAATTCTGGGAGGTGTTGCCACATATGTCAGTCTCTGGTTGTTGTCTGTTCTTGTTGGTTCTCAGTACACAGAACTCCCTTTGCGATGTTTTGTAGCACAGGGTTGGCTTTGGCAAAATCCCTTAGTTTCTGTTTATCCTGGACTGTTTTGATTACACCATCATATTTGATTGATAGCTTTGCTGGATAAAGTATTCTTGGTTGGCAGCTTTTTTCTTTCAGTGTTTTATATGTGTCTCCCCATTGCC
>NW_006408560.1:7396856-7398768 GCF_000296735.1 Chrysochloris asiatica
ATATGGCAGCAGTTGCTGTCTATTCTTGGGTAATATAGGGAGAGAAAGAGTCCCCCAAAGGTAGAAGGGGGAGCATACAACAGCAAAACAGCACCAGCAAAAAAAAAAAAAACAAGGAAAAGAAAAAAACACCAGAAAAGCAACAACAACAACAACAAAAAGACAAAACTAGACTGAATACTGTAGTCTATAATTGCAGAAAAGGGAGAGGAGGAAGAGAAAAAAAAAATCTATAGCTTAATATGAGTTATGACTTTAATGTCCTCTCTTCAGCTTCTTGCCTTCAAAGCTGCCTGAGAGATTTCAAAATGCCACTGTTGGCTGTTATGCTGTACCTCAGGATTTAATTTAATTTTCGGCCTGTTTTGTTTTTAAACTCTCTTTCCATCTCTATACCCCTGTCCTGGCCTTTCCTGTATTTTAAAAAAACAAAACAAAAAAACGTTCAGGGTCTTCTCTTTGGCTGAATATCTGTGCACATGCATGGCAGAAGAACCCACCAGTGGTAAGGGCAGGGGGTGTCTGCTTGCTCAGGCACCTCCCCCACTCTAGTCACCAGAATGGAGGTGTGCAAATAGTGGGGGTACCAATGAACAGATACCAAAAAAAAAAAAAAAAAGAAAGAAAATCAGAACAAAGCAAAACCAACAAAGTGTTATTTTTCCCTTGTGTGTCTGCTCCCACGCTTGGTCTTGCCATTTGGTTTCACCCAATTTGTCAGCTCCAGGCCACTGAGCCCAGCAGATTCAAAAGTACGTGATTTCTTACATTTGCTACAAGTTCCATTAACTATAAGCCTTCAAATCTTTTAAATATTCCTATCTCTGTGGTTCCAAGTTTTGAAGCTCTGCCCTGGATCTGCTTTGCCTGGTATTCTATGGTATCGCTGACAGCGAACTTCACTGCACCTCCACCCTAGCCGCCCACCATTAAGCCCCGCCTCCTCTGGATATGTTCTTTTTTACAATGAATGCAACACCATTCCTCTTCAATTTGTCATTCCCAGCATAGTAAAACATGTGGTTGTCAGATTCAAAATGGCCAATACCAATCCATTTCAGCTCGCTAATGCCTGATATATTGATGTTTATGTGTTCCATTTCATTTTGGACAATACAATTTCTAATTTTCCTTCATACATTCCATGTTTTTATTATTAATGGATGTTTACAGCTGTTTCTCTTCATTTTGAGTTGTGCCCCATCAGCAAATGAAGGTACTGAGGGCTTTACTCCATTTGAGTCATTGTGGTCAACTCTGAGGAGGCAGCTCTTCCCCAGTCGCATTTTGAGCACCTTCCAACATGAGGGGCTCATTTTCCGGCACTATGTCTGACAATGTTTCTATGCTATCCATAAGGTTTTCAGTAACTAAATATTCGGAAGTAGTTCATCACTCCTTCCTAGTCTGGAAGCTCATCTGAAACCTGTCCACCATTGGTGCCCTGCTGGTATTTAAAATACGGTTGCCTAGCTTCCAGACTCACAGCAACTCACAAACCACCACAGTATGACAAATTGACAGACGAATGGTAGATAGATATATGTATACATGTACACATATACACATATATACTTTTACTTTATATATGTGGTGGTGGTGGTGTGCTGTGGAGTCAGTTCCAACTCATAGTGACCCTGTGCAGGGTTTCCGAGGCTGTAAATCTTTACCAGAGTAGAAAAGCCTCTTCTTTTTCCCATGGAACCGCTGGTAGTTTCGAACTATTGACTTTGAGGTTAGCAGCCCAATTTGTAACCACTATGCTACACATAGATATATGTATGTATATATATATATGTATGTATATATATATATATGTATGTATATACTCGACGGCACTTAACAACAACATACATATGTATGTATATGTATGTATGTGTATGTATGTATATGTATGTATATGTATGTATAT
>NW_006408560.1:7398868-7454941 GCF_000296735.1 Chrysochloris asiatica
TCCACATGAGGCCTACATGTATATATATCCACCACTCATCTGTCAATTATATATATATGCATATATATATGCATAAAACATACACACATACATATAGAATAGTTGAAAATTCAAGAAACAATAAAATTAGCATAAAATTAATGTATATTAAAATACAAGGAATCATACCATGGAAGAAGTTCTCTGTAACTGTGCAGTGGCCATCTCCTAATAGAATATTTGCTTGAACTCAACCTTGTGACATAAACATAAACTTTTTATTAACTTCAGAACTTACTTTTCTTCCTAATGTTCCTGATTATTAAGAAAGAATATTATATGAATTAGAAAATTTTACTTAAAATAGAATCTTAAAAAAAAAAGAGGTTCTTATTGCTATATAAGTATTTTAATTAATAACATTATTGTAAGCCGTTTGCATGTTTCCCATATGAATGGGTTATTAAGAAGTTTCAATCAATATAATATAAACAATAACATCTGTGAGGAAATTACTCCTCAGAACAATCAACCACATAAGACCAAAAAGGCAGCATTTGCCCAAAACAAAGTTTAGAAGAAAAAAAGGACTAGCAGAAACAGGGAATGAAAAGAGAAAGCGGAAGTACAGTTGCATGGTGCAACTAGCGTCACCCAAACCATCACAAAATGTTGTAAAAACCACCAAAATGTCTTTTTTATACTAATTTCCCATTTGTTGTTGTTAAGCGCAGTAGAGTTGGCTCCAACACATAGTGACTGTGGTTTCCGAGGAGCGGCTAGTGGGTTTGAACCTTCAGCCTCACAGTCTGCTGCTCGTCCTACAACGCCACACCAGGATTGTGTAAAAAGTACCACAGTGCTTTTACCAAGGACAGAATCTTCTCAAGCTTGAGAATATTTAAACAGTAACATTTGGCTGGTAGGTATGAGGTCATTACTGACCATGGTGTTGGTTCCGTTTCATAGTAACCCTGCAAAAGTTTTTGAGGAGCAGCTGGTGGGTTTGAACCGCCGACCTTGTGGTTAGCAGTTCAGTGCTTAGTCTTGTTGTTAAGTGCTGTTGAGTCGGTTCCGACCCACAGTGACCCGGTATAGGCTTTCCTAAGAGTGGCTGGTGAGCTTAAACCGCCAATTTTGCAGATCAAACCAATTTTGTAGTCCAGCACATTAACCCACAGCGCCACACAGAGCCCAAAATTTGTACTTTTTAAAAAATTGCAGCTTCTAAAGAATCAAATCAGATAACTTTCCTTCCCTGAAATTTAGCATGGCTCTGGATATAACTTATTTTCATATTATGTAACAGTCATAAGGCAACAAAACTATTATAGATTTTTGTGGCTGATTCTTATCGCTCAATTGTAATCTTGGTATTTTCTTGTATAGGGTCGCTATGAGTCGGAATTGACTCCGTGGCAAAGGCTCCAATTTTCTTTTACCCCAATTTCATTTTCCTTAACGTGACAATTTAACTAGAAGAGTCCATTTAATGCAATCCTATTCTGGTGAGACCTGGATTAGACTCCAGAGTTAACCTAACCTGAAAAAACCTCTTGAGAAAAATAAGTAGATAAAACATTTCCCTCAAAATATTTTGCCATTGAGACGTTTAAAACTTAAATGTAAGCAAGAGGTGACAGAAATAGAGATGGATAAAATGTGTACACAGTATATAAATTACGGAATGCCTGAAGACCGGACTCCAGCTACCAGGTAAGAGGCTCGAAGTGGCACGCGATTTGTCCGTAGCGCATGCGTCTTTTTCAACGGTCGTCGTCGCGAGGGCGACAATGACCTTTTGACCCTGGGTCAAGGTAATCTTTCCGGCCAGAAGCAGCGCAAAGCACGTCGGGAATCCCAAGCTAGGGAAGGCTCCTGCGTCAAGTCTCAGCCTGGTCCCATACTAATATGTGCCATTAGGGTTCCTAGTGTAGAGAAGTTATTGTTGTTAGTGCCGTCGAGTCGATGCCAACTCATAGCCACCCTGTATAGAGAACAATAAAACAGAAATTCAATTCATGATGAATGTTTTCTTTGTTTTGATTTCCTATAAGTAACAAAAGAAGTACTTCATACTTCACGTGATTGGGCAGATAAAAAGAGGGGGAGCTTGAAAAAGTTAATTCTTCCTTGTTAAGTGCCATAGAGTCAATTTGACTCAAAATGACCCTGTTGAGGCTTCCAAGGAGAAGCTGGTGGATTTCAACTGCCGACTTTGCAGTTCAAACCTACCTTGAAGTCCAGTGCATCATCCTGCAGCACCACACCAGAAATCATACAGAAAAGAAAATATATCAAAGCACTTCGTAACTTTTTTTGGTGGGGCATATGACATTTTCCTTTGGGGTCCTGGCGTGGCGCTGTAAGATAAGTATTGGACTGTTAACCGAAAGACTGAAGGTTTAAACCTACCAGTTGTTCTTTGGAAACTTTATAGCTAGAGGCTGAGTCAGAATCGAATGCCCAGTACTTACCAACAACAATTCTTGGCATGGAGTCCTGGTGGGACGCTGTAGGATAAACACTGAACTTTTAACATCAAAAGTTGGTGGTTCAAACCATCCACCCTATTCCCTAACCCTATACAGGGTCGCTATAATTTGGAACCCACTCAACGGCACTTAACAATTTTGTAGGAAAAATAGACATGCATTCAAGTATCATATAAGGAGCTCTGATAGCGTAGTGGTTATGAATCGGGCTGCGAACTTTAAGGTCAGCAGTTCGAAACTACCAGCTGTTCCGTGGAAGAAAGATGAGGCTTTCTGCTCCTGTAAAGATTTACAGCCTCGGAAACCCTGTACAGGGTCGCTATGAGTTGGAACCGACTCCACGGCACATAACAATAACAATCATATATGAAAAATATGGAACTACAAAGAAAATGTTCTGGGGTAGATTGGTTTTTGTTAAGTGCTGTGGAGTTGGTTCCGAATCATATCGACCCAGTATAGGGTTTCCGAGGAGCAGCTGGTGGGTTTGAACTGCTGACCTTGTGGTTTGAAGTCTGGTGCTGATCCTAGAGAAATTAATTCTGACATAGAATATCAAGGAAAGTTCATGGGAAAATGGCATTTGTGCTACTACATTGATTTTAAGAGAGAATATTTCAGGTATAGATTAATGGAGAGTCTGAATAAATACTGTGTTTATATTTTTATTTGTCTAGCTGTACACAAAAGTTATGGTGGTGATAGCTATTTTTATTGCCAGTTGAAAGTATGTCATATCAAAGGCTGACATTGCTAATTATTTTAAGAAGGTTAAAAATTACCACTAATTTAAATATGTTATTGATTTTTAAAATACTGGATAATAGAGTGTAACGTTAGTAACGCTTTTGCAGATGTTCACCACAAAACATATGAACAACTTTAGTTATACATAGAATTAATCATAGTATCATTTTAATGTGCCTCTGAGTGATTTAATATTGGTTACTAGAGAACATAATAAAAGTTGCTGTCTAGAAATCAAAGGATTCTTGGTTGTATTACATAGCACTACTATGACCAATTTTTTTAAAAAAAGTTTTTATTGTGAATTGAGTGATAGTATACATGGGAGAATATCAGTTTTACACTCATCCTATCGTATTTCACGTCGTTGCCAATGATTACAATCCCCTCCATGCATCATCATTCAACAGTATTTGCTTCTATTCCGTTTTTTGTTTTTTTTGGATGTACACCAAAACATTCAGGAATATGATTAAATCATTCAAATAAGGCACACAGACCCTCTCCCTCCATGAGCCTAGAGTTCCCAGCCGTTCCGTCTCTCCACGTCATCATCTCTGCCTCCATCTCTGGCATTACCGCTTCCCTGAATAGGGCTATGACCACTTTTTACACAATTTCTTGTTTGCTATTTGAAATCAATGTTGAAAAACTCTGTCCAATAGAATCACTATAAATTGGAGTCAACACAACAGTATGAAACAATAATATATGTGGTTTTAAAAAAATTGCTTATATATGCATAAGAATTTCTAGAAAGATATACAAGAAACTAATAACAGTAGTTACTTTTAAGGAGGAAGGATCTGAGCCCATCGGGGTGGGATGAGATTTTTTTCAACATTTTTCTTCCTAAAAACTTTTCTTTCTTTTTTTAAAAACAAATGGTTTAGTCATACAGAATGGGAGTAAGTATTTGGTAAATCTGTACTTAATAAGAATCTATAAAGAACTCCTACAATGCAATATCAAAAAGACAAGCAACTCAATTTAAAAATGGGCAAAAGACATAAATAGACATTTCCCTAAAGAAGATATATGAGTGGCCAACAAGTATATGAAAAGATGCTTAGTTGTTTTTAAATGCTGTCTAGTCAGTTCTGACTTATTATTGTTGTTGTTAAATGCCATCGAGTCATTTCCAACTCATAGAGATCCTGTATAGGGTTTCCAAGGAGTGGCTAGTTAGTTTTAACTGCCAACCTTGTGGTTCAAATGGACATTGTAGTCCAGAAAATTGTCCTGCAGTGCCACACCAGGATTACTAGTGACCCTATATAGGGTTTCCAAGGAGCAGTTGGTGGGTTTGAACCTTTCGGTTAGCAGTTCGGTACTTATCCTACAGTGCCACCACACCAGGATTCCCATTAGTTATTGTTGTTAAGTGCTTTTGAATCGGTTCTGACCCACAGTGACACTGTATAGGGTTTCCAAGGAGCAGCTGGTGAGCTTGAACGACCAACCTTGCAGTTCAAAGGGCTTTGCAGTCTGGCACATTAACCCACAGCGCCACACCAGTATTCCCCATTAGTCATTAGGGAAATGCAAATCAAGACCAGAAGATACTACCTTATGTCCACTAGGGAAATGTATGTTGAAATACCAAATGTTTATTTCTATAAGTTTGAAATTATTTATTGCCCCCAATTCCCCATATATTGGACAAACAATGTTATTAGAGAAATTAAAACTAACATGTACTGGCAAGGATCTGATGAAACTGTGAGCCCTTGTCCATTGTAGCGGGAAAGTAAAATGGTGCAGTCTGAGTGGAAAACAGTTTAGTGGTTCTCAAAAAGTGAAACACAGAATAATCACATAGACCTGCAATGCAACTGCTAGAAAAACTGAAGCAGATCCTGTAGACCCATGTTTACTGCAACATTATTCACAAGAGCCAAAAGGTCAAAACTACCCAAGTCCATCAATCAATAAATAAGTGAAATATGGTACATACATACATGGGATATTTGTTGTTGTTAAGTGCCATAGAACAGATTCCAATCCATAGCGACCCTAGAGGGTTTCCAAAGAGTAGCTGGTGAGCTTGAACCACAAGCTATACAGTTCAAATGACTTTGCAATCTGAGGCATTAGCCCATAGCACCACACCAGGACTCTGCAAGGGGGATATTACTCACTCATAAATAGAAATGAAGTTCTGATACATGCTATCAAATTAATGGATCTTGAAAACATGATAAAAGTTAAATAAGTCAGACTCAAAAGAACAAACGCTGTATGATTCCATTTATATGGAATATCTAGATATTCCACTTACATGGAATATTTAGAACAGAAAATAAATTTGTGATTATCAGATACTGGGGGGAAGGAAAGAGTATGGAGTTACTATTTAAAGAGAAGTGGGTTATTATTAAGCATCGCTGGTGGTGTAGTGGTTAAGAGTTCAGCTACTAACCCAAAAGTTGGTGGTTCAAACCTGCCAGCTTGTATGTAGGAGAACGATGTGGCAGTCTGCTTCCATAGAGAATTACAGTCTTGGATTTCCTATGGGGACAGTTCTACCTTGTCCTGTAGGGTCACTGTGAGTCGGAATAGGCTACATGGTAATGGGTTTCTGTTTGAGGTAATAAAAAATTTGGGGGCGGGTAGGGGGAGTGGATAAGAGTGACAATTGCACGCCTTGGTGAATGTGATTAATGTTGTGGAATTGTAAGTTTGAAATTTTTGCCCAAATCCACCCCCCCCCATGTTGTACATACAGTGAAGAGCTTTGTTAAATACTTTATTACTTTACTTGTTTAGTTAAGGATTCTATATTTGGGGTTCACAGGCCTCCAAGGGACCCCAGGATATAATTCAGAGAATTTGTGAACTTGTATTGGAAAAATAAAATCTTTATTTTTATTGACCTTTAATTGAAATTCAACATTTTCTTCAATTCTGAACACAGTCTATAAACCATAGTAATATTAGCAATACTTTTGAATCTATCATTAAAAGAAATACTCAGATATTTTTGCATCACATTACAGTTTTTGCAGATACTTTGAAATGTCATTTATTCCATTACTACTTCAAATATAGGAGCGTTATTGACTCTTGTTATTTAATGCATTTACAAGAGTAAATCAAAAAGTTCACACATGCATAGGTTTATTCCACACAAAACTATTTAAACATGCCTCTGCAATCAGTGGATGGCCGCATTTAAGTTTTTTCTTTAATACACTTCTTTTATTCTCCTTGTTATTGCTGTTTAGTGCAGTCAAGTCAATTTCAACTCATAGTGACCCTGTATAGGGGTTCTGAGGAGTAGCTGGTGAGTTTGAACTGCTGACCTTGTGCTTCACAGCCTAGTGTTGATCCTACAGCACCATACCAGGAGTCCCAGGACACATTAGGATGGCATTAAAAAGAAAAAAGTTCAAAAGGAAGCAGTGGCTTCTGAGGGGATCTGCTGGGCTAGTTAAATTCAAGGCAGAAAGGTTAGCTCAGAAGGTTATGGTGACTGTGTTTTGGGAATCCAAAGCGATAGTATTAACAGATTTTCTCAAAGGACACAAGTTGATTGTAGGGGCTTATTATGAAGAAGTTTTAGAAAATGGAAAACGGTGTTGTTGAGAAAAGGTCCTGAAATTTTTTGAAAAGAAATTTTTTCCCATCATATCAATGCACTTGCTCAATCTTTGAGGGCAGAAAGTGCTGCCCTGTGAGAATTTCTTTGTGGAGCCTTAGACCATCCACCCTACAGGCCTGATCTCGCCCTTTCAGACTTTTTTCTCCTGAAACTGCTGTTTTGACATGGTGTAAATTGAAGAGCTTAGAATTCTTCCGGGGAAGGGTTATAGAGGTGACAGTACTGCCATCAAATTTGTACAGACTTAGATGGGGGATATGCTGAGAAATAACTTCATATTTTGATGTTTTTACTTAATGAAGATTTCTATGAGTTTGTAGCAATACTTTTTGACTCTCTCTCTCTGTCTCTAACATACACATACACACACACACACAGTAGTGGTTATCTGCCATGGAGTTGGTTCCAACTCACAGCGACCTTGCGTAGGGTTTCTGAGGCTGTAAATCTTTATGGGAGCAGAAAGCCTCATCTTTCTCTCATGGAACAGCTGGTAGTTTCGAACTGCTGATGTCGAGGTTGGTGGCCTGATTCATAACCACTACGCTATCAGAGCTCCTCTTATATATAGTTGCATTGTATATTTTATGTATATATCAAACTTGTATTTTTTAACAATTTAATAAATCATTTCAGTATAATTGGCTTTCTTTGTAATCTTATGTATTTATTTTTTGCATTTAAACACGTTTTTCTGAGAAGGCCTCCATAGGCTTCACCAGACTGTAAAGGTGTTCAAGGAACAGCAAAGATTAAGAACGGCTATTTAGTTCCACTTAGTTACTTTTGGAGTCTTGGTGTGGCGCTGTGGGTTAATGCGCCAGACTGCAAAACTGTTTGAACTGTAAGGCCAGCAGTTCAAGCTCACCAACTGCTCCTTGGAAACCCTATACAGGGTTGCTATGGGATGGACGGCACTTAACAACAACAGTTACTTTTGTGGGCAAACAAAATTTATTTTAAAAACTAATCAATTGAATACGTTTAAACTGTGATATTTTTCTACACTTCTGATTGATAGTTATGTATAATGACCATACATCTTATTTAGTAATTTTTATTCCTTAACAGAATTCCTAGTGTGGTGCTGTAGGATAAGCACTGGACTGTGAACCACAAGGTCAGCAGTTCAAACCCACCAGATGCTCCTTGGAAACCCTGTACAGGGTGGCTATGATCAGAACTGACTCAACAGCACTTAATAACAACAACATTCCTTAACAGGAGCCCTGCTGGTTTGACATGGTGTAAATTGAAGCATTGGGCAGCTAACTGTAAGGTCGGATGTTCAACCCACCAGCCACTCCACGAGAGAAAGATAAAGCTGCGTGCTCATATAAAGATTTACAGTTTTGGAACCCTAAGAAGCAGTTCTCCTCTGTCCTATGGGGTCATTATGAGTCAGAATTGACTTGACTGCAGTAAGTTTGGTTTGGTTTTTGTTTCATAAAATGTATCTTATTATGAGAGAGCCAGAGATAGTGAACTTAGTTTCATTATTTGTTGTTGTTAGTTGTCATCAAGTTGATTCTGGCTCATAGCAGAGTACAACTGCTCTACAGAGTTTTCAAGGCTGTGAACTTTAGAAGCAGATTGCCAGGTGTAATAGTTACGGTTTTGTGTCAATTTGACTGAGTTCATTGGTGGTTGAGATATGCTTATCCCAATGGTGCTGAAACCTAATACAGACTTATGGTGAGTGGCCATGAGCAGCCAATCAATTGAATGGATGTTTCCTTGGGGGTGTGGCCTTCTCCCAATATAATGGATATAAAGGAAAGGTTCTCTCTGCTCTCATCTGCTGGGGTTCCGGACTCTACCATTGTAAACCATTTCCTTGATATATACATATGTATGTTTCACTGGTTTTCTTTCTTTAGAAAACCCAGCCTAAGGCACCAGGTTTGAGTTTCACCATGCTGCTGAGTGCATTCAAACAGCCAGTCTTTATTTATTTATTATTTAAATATTAAAATAATAATTTAAATCTTATTTAAATTAGTTATTTAAAATCTATTTGTGATATTGTCCAACCCATTTTTCATGTTATAGTCATTAATTAGGAGTCCTGGTGTGGTGCTGTAGAATAAGCACTGGACTACTAACTGCAAGGGTGGTTCAAACACTACACAGGGTCACTATGAGTCCGAACTGACTCCACAGCACTTAACAACAACAAGACATTAACTTGTAAAAACTTAAGTTCCTACTACTTGTTCAGAACAGAACTCATCCTCTAATCTGGAGGAATTGTGAGGAAGATCATCTGAATTAAGTAAAAACATGAGTAATGGAATCTTTTTAGAAATGCGGTTTTGCTATTTTATTCAGGTTAATTTAATTATTTGTCAAAAAGGTCCTAGTCAAACTGTCAATGACTAGATGAACTGGTGATTTAATTATTTATCATTAAAAGACTTCTACCAAAGTGCTTGAAAACAGATGGTCTTTTAAGCATTTGTTTACATTCATTTAAAAACATTTATTGAATCTTTTATGTACAAAGGCATCATCTGAGCCTTCAGGACATTTATTACTTCACTTATTTGCTGCTGGTGAGTCAACCTAGACTCATGGAGATCTAATGCATAGCAGAAAGAAACTCTGCCTGTTCCTGTGCCATCCCTATAATCAGTTACTGATGACTGCTGTGATTCATAGGGGTTTCATTGGCTGATTTTTGGAATGGAGATCCAGATTTTTCTTCCTAATCTGTTTCAGTCTGAAGCTCTGTTGAAAGCTGTTCAACAACATAGTAATACATAAGCCTCCATTGACAGACAGGTTTTAGCTGTGCATGAGCTGCACTGGCTAGGAATTGAACTCAGGTCTTCTGCATGGGAGACGTGAATTCTACCATGGAACCACAATGCCTCAGTTTAATTTCATAGTTTCTTCCATCAAAGTACATTCTCTCTAATGATGACCTAAGAATGAGGAAAAATGGTATCTAGTAATGATAATTTGGAAAGATATTTATTAAGCACGTATACACTATCAGATTACAAAGGGGTTACCAGAGGGCTTAAAAAACAGAGTATAACATAAGACAAAGATACGTACAACAGATTATTCTCATACAGTTATAGTACACTATTAATTTATAAGATTTTATTTCCAATATCTGAAAAGTTAAACAAGAAATCAAACTATGTTTTATTATTGTTGTTGTTTTGCTTTCTAATTAGTACAGTAAACATACATTGATCACGACACACTTATTTGTACTTGTTACAACAGATAAAACTAAGGTAGGAGAAAGTGGCTCATCTTCTTTGAATTTTCATAAAACGAAGAGATCCTCTAGATTTCTGGATAGGATGGATAATTAGCAATCCCACAGTGATTTCCTCTATTTCTTGCCATTCTAATATATCCTTGATCACCAAAGTTAAGGCCCCAGCTTTAGAAAAAAAAATTATATAAGAATAAAATAAAGTCATATTATCAACTTTTAATCTCTTAGACTGTTTTGTCTTTTAAGCATATAAAAGTATATATGAAAAGCAGTAAAATAAAATTAGAACAAAATAATAATTTCCCACTGACTTTTAGGCCATTTTTAAAGAGTAGTTTGTAAAGCGTTAGTGTGATATTAATGAATAGACTTTTAATACCTAAAGAAAACAATATGAATATAACGTCCATTCTGGATTTATGATCTTCCTGTTTTGTAAGTATGCTTTCTGTAGGAATATTACACAGGGGGCTTCAAAAGTTCAGAAAAATGGGGCTGAAAGATCATGGAATCTTTCCATGAAATTTTGGAAGCCCCCTCATATTTTTATCTTTTCCAAGGTCCCATCTCCAAGTGGTTTGGTGTGATGGGATCATCATGGGTGATAATTGTCTATTAAATTTAAATGTATTTAACCCTTCAAAATACCCACTGCCATAAATCGATTCTGACTCATAGCGACCCTGTATAGGGTTTCCGAGGCTATAAACCTTTACAGGAGCAGACAGCCTCATTTTTTTCTTGTGGAGTGGCTGGTGGGTTTGGGCTGCCTACATTTTGGCTATCAATTCAGCACTTATCCGAAGCACCACCAGGGTGCTTTAAATTCCTCTAAAGACTGTCAATTAAATATTTTTGAGCAACTATTTGGAAAAGTCATAGAGAGCAAGGAATCCTAAGAATTGCAATAATAAGTACAGCTCTCAAAAAGCTTTCAAATCTAGACGTGGAACTGAGATGAGACTTCCTAATTGAAACTATCAAAAAATGGGATGCACTACTCATTTTTTGTGCTTTGAGTCTGCACAACTCAAAATGAAGAGAAAGAGCTGTAAACATCCATTAATAATCAGAACATAGAATGTACAAAATATGAATTTAGGAAAATTGGAAATTGTGAAAACTGAAATGGAACACATAAATATCGATATCCTAGGCATTAGTGAGCTGAAATGGACAGGTATTGGCCATTTTGAATCTATGACAATTATATGGTTTACTATGCCAGGACTGACAAAAACAACATATCAAGATCTGTCATGAGGTACAACACTGTCTGTGATAGAATAATATCCATGCACCTATAGGGAATACCAGTTAATACCACTATTATTCAAATTTACACATCAACCACTAAAGCCAGTGAGGATGAAATAGAATTTGTCAAGGACTTCATTCTTCTTGAATCAACTATCAAAACTCATGGAAGCAGCAGTCAAGAAATCAAACGTCGTATTGCATTAGGCAAATCTGCTGCACAAGACCTTTTTAAAGTGTTCCTGACCCAAGGCCATGGTGTTTTCAATAACCTCATATGCATACAAAAGCTGGGACAGTGAATAAGGAAGACCATAGAAGAATTGATGTCTTTGAGTTATGGTGTTGGAGGAGAATACTGAAAGTGCCAATGGGCTGCCAAAAGAACCGATAGATCCATTTTGGAAGAAGTGCAGCTATAGTGCTCCTTAGAGGCCAAGCTGGCCAAACTCCATCTCTCATACTTTGGACATCTTTCTCCTGTGGAACAGCTGGTAGTTTTGAACTGTTGACCTTGAGGTTAGCAGCCTGACTCGTAACAACTATGCTACGAGAGCTCCTTTCCTTAAAGAGTATAACTGAGTAAAATCTTAAGCTAAATAAAGTATCTGAGGACAAATTTTCATTTTCAGAACTGTAGAAGGTCTGCTCCAAATGTTCATTCCAATCCTTGTCAAGTTGTTTATTTTTATAACTCAGTGGTGGTGTAGCGCTGTAGGATAAGCATTAGACCACAAGGTCAGTTTAAACTATAAGGTTGGTGGTTCAAACTCACCAGCTTCTCCTTAGAAACCATATACAGGGTTGCTAAGAGTTGGAACCAACTTGATGGCACTTAACAACAACATGGTTCTTCCAAAACTCCCAGTGTGGTATTATAGGAGAAAGCACTAGAAAGCTAACCACAAGGTTAGTGGTACAAAACCATCAGCTACTCCTTGGAAACCCTATACAGGGTTGTTATGGGTCAGAACTGACTCTATGGCACTTAACAACAATAACAAATGGATCTAACACTCAAATGGTTCAACTTTGGACAAGTTTCTTAACTCTCTTGGTGTCAGGAGCTTCTTAATCTGCATTATGGGGACAAATGGGGTAAAATTAAATGAGAAAATATATTTAAAATATGTGTACAGTATCTTGTTGTTGTTGTTAAGTGCCAATGAGTTGGTTCCAACTCATAGCAACCTTCTACGTAAGGTTTCCAAGGAGTAGCTGATGAGTTTGAATTGCTGACTTTGCTATTAACAGTCCATTGCTTATCTTTTAGCACCACACCAGCTTGAGAAGTAAAAGTAGTTATGTTTATTTTTAACCAGGTAAGACTGGGCTCAAGTAGAGTTCATCCGCTTTAAAAAAAAAACAAAAAAAAAAACGTATACAGACTTCTAGGGTGACCAACCATCCTAATTTGCCTGGGATTGTCCCAGTTTTAAAAATGAAAAATCCTGTATCCATTGCTGGTAGAAATGCAAAATGGTGCAGCTGCTATGGAAAACAGTGTGGTGATTCCTCAAAAACTTAAACATAGGTTTTCCTTAGTAAAATCAGAGAAGTATTATAGGCGATGAATACTGAAAACAAAATGCTAAAGGCAGAATAGAAAGTAAAGAAATGGGGATACTGAGTAATTTAAAATGTCATTTTGTAAGAAACAATAAATGTTTATTGTTGTCAATATCTTAATCATCATAATCACAAAAAAGCATTTATGGAGATTCCCACAAATTCCTGTTTTAAATGAAATCTATATAAAAGTGTGAATGTATTTACCTGTTTTTCACAAGCCAGTAGTCTTTTCCATTAAGGGTACCATAGCCAACCACCAGAACACCATGATTCACATTTTGAGTACAGGCTGGGTCATAGTAGACACCTGAGAAAAAACATGGGCAGAGAAAAAGAGTGAATGGAATGAAACAATGAAGAATAGTTGAACTCACAATTACTTTTTAGTAGACTGCTTTAGATGTATTATAAGGTTTATAATTAAAGTGTTAGGAGGATAAACTCTCATACTTAAAGTATTTACAGTACATGATTTTTTGCCACCAATACTATACTTGCTTATTTTCTTGCCAAGTTTGGTATCAATTCAATTATAGTTCCTTCAGATACTTCTGTTAAGCTGCCTTCTTTTACTAATTTTTATGGTTGTTAAGTGTCATTGAGTTGGTTCCGACTCATAGCAACCCTATATAGGGTTTATGAGGAGCAGTTGGTGGATTTGAACTGCCAACCTTGCAGTTCAAACTGACCTTGCGGTCTAGTTACTTTTTTAAAATTACACGCAATTATATTATTTTATATTGTATTTCTCTGTATCTATTTCTAAATTGTTTGTTTCACATAATTTCATCTTTTAGCAGATTAACTGCTTTTTAAGGTGAAGTTTTTACAAAACATTCTAGCTTTCTATTTTGTCCAGTACTATGCTTTACCCTCAGTAAATGTTCAGGAAATGTATTATTAAGTTTATATTGTTGTTATTAAGTACTGTCAAGTCAGTTCTGACTCACAGAAATTTGAGGGTTTCTGAGGAGCCGCTAGTGGGTTTGAACCAACAACCTTGTAATTAGCAGTCCAGTGCTTATTCTACAGTACCACACAAGGACTTCATTGTGTATAATTTTTTAAGCCTCATATTAAAAAAAAAAAAAAAAAGTGTTAGGTGCCCACCTTGTACACTGCCGTACTACACCTACACTCATCATTGCTAGGTGCCGTCAAGTTGGTTCCGGCTCATAGCAACCCTATGCACAACAGAAGGAAACAATGCCTAGTCCGCACCAACCTCACAATCGATATTAAGCTTGAGTCCGTAGCTGCTGCCACTGTGCCAGTCCATCTCATTGGGGCCTTCCTCTTTTTTGCATACCCTTCACTTTACCAAGCATGACATCCTTCTATAGGGACTGATGATATGTGTCATAAGTATGAGAGACCAAGTCTCACCATCCTGGTTTCTAAGGAGCATTCTGGTTGTACTTCTTCCCACACAGATTAGTTTGTTCTTCTAGCAGTCCAAAGTACTTTTAATATTCTTTCTAACACTCATTCAAATATGTCAATTCTTCTATGGTCTTCTTTATTCATTGTCACATGCATATATGAGGCTATTGAAAATATCACAGCTTTGGTCAAGCACACCTTAATCCTCAAACTGACAGCTTTGCTCTTGAGTACTTTAAAGAGGTCTTGTGCAGCATATTGGCCTAATGCAATATGTCGTTTGATTTCTTAACTGCTAATTCCGTAAGTGTTGATAATGGTTCCAAACAAAATGAAATCTTTAATAATTTTAATCTTTTTTCCACTTATCATGATGTTATTTATTGGTCCAATGGTGAGGGGTTTTGTTTTCTATATATTGAGGTGCCACCCATACTGAACAACTGCCTCTTGGTCTATAAACAGGTTCCTCATAAGCCAATTCATAGTAAGTAAAGCACAGCTAAATCTCTTTCTGGCATTCTCTGCTTTCAGTCAAGCTCCATCTGACATCAGCAGTGATAACCCTTGTTTGACATCCTTATCTGAAACTGGCTTGAACTTCTGGAAGTTCCCTGTTAATGTACTGTTGCAGCCATTTCTTAATTACCTTTACCAAAATTTTATTTGCATATGGTAATAATGATATTTATCTGATGATTTTCACATTTTATTTTGTCACCTCTCTTTGGAATAGGCACAAATACGGATCTCTTCCAATTAGTTGGCCAGGTAACTGTCTTACAGATTTCTTGGCAGAGATAAATGAGTGCCTCCAGTACAGCATCAGTTTGTTGAAATGCTTCAATTTGTATTCTATCAATTCCTGGAGCCTTGTTCTTTGCCAATGCCTTCAGTGCACCTTAGACTTCTTATCTTCAGTACCATTGGCGCTTAATCATATGCTATTTCTTGAAATGGTTAAACATCAATCATTTCTTTTTGATACAGTGATTCTGTGTATTCCTTCCATCTTCTTTGATGCTTTTTGTACCGTTCAATGTTTTGCCCATAGAATCCTTCAGTATTGCAAGTGGATGGTTTTTTCCTTCAGTTCTTTCAGCTTGAGAAATGCTGAATGTGTTCTTCCCTTTTGGTTTTTCTAACTCCAGGTCTTTGCACATTTTATTATAATACATGACTTTGTCTTCTTGAGCTACGCTTTGACATTTTCTGTTGATCTCTTTTAGTTCCTCATTTCTTCCATTTGCTTTAGCATCTCTATGCTGAAGATCAAGTTTCAGAGTCTCTTCAGACACCCATTTTGGTCATTTCCTTCTTTCTTGTTTTCTTAATGATCTTTTGCTTTCTTCCTGTATGATATTCTTGATGTCATCCCACAACTCTTCTGGTATTCAGTCATTAGTGTCTAATGTATCAAAGCTGTTCTTGATGACCTCTAAAATCAGGTGGGATATATTCAAGGTCAAGTTTTGGTTCTTGTGGACTTGATTTAATTTTCTTTGGATTCAGCCTGAACTTGCATGTGAGCAATTAATGTGCAGTCTGTCCCTGGCCTTGTTTTGACTGATGATATGGGGTTTTTCCACCATCTCTTCCCACAGATGTAGTCAACTTGATTTCTGTGTATTCCATCTGGTGATGTCCATGTGTATGGTCGTCTTTTATGTATTTTTAAAAAGGTATTTGCAATGAAGAAGCCATTGGTCATGCAAAATTCTGTCTTGCGATCTCCAGCATAACTTCTTTCACCAAGGCCATATTTTCCAACTACTGATCCTTCTTCCTGTTTGTTTCTAACCTTTGAATTCCAATCACCAGTAATTACCAAGACATCTTGATTGCATGTTTGATCATTTTCAGACTGAAGAAGTTGGTAGAATTCTTCAGTTTCATCATTACTGGCTTTAGTGGTTGGTGTGTAAATTTGAAAGATAGTGGTATTAATTGGTCTTCCATGTAGGCGTATGGATATTATCCGATCACAGACAGCAGTTTATTTCAAGATAGATCTTGAATTGTTCTTTTTGATGATGCATGTGATTCCATTTCTCTTCAATTTGTCATTCCCCACATAGTAAACCATATGATTGTCAGATTAAAAATGGCCAATGCCAGTCCATTTCAGTTCACTAATGTCTAGCATTGTTGTTGTTGTTGTTATGTGCCGTCGAGTCAAGCATATTGATAGTTATATGTTCCATTTATTTTTGACAGTTTCCAATTTTCCTAGAGTCGTACTTCATATATTCCATGTTCCGATTTTTACTAGATGTCTGGTATGGTCCTGTGGGTTAATGCGCTGGACTGCAAAGTCATTTGAACTGCAAGGTCATCAGTTCAAACTCACCAGCTGCTCTTCAGAAACCCTATACAGGGTTGCTGTGAGTCAGAACCGACTTGACGGGCACTTAACAACATAACAACAGCTATGTTTCCTCATTTTGAGTTGTCCCCATCAGCAAATGAAGGTCCTGAAAGCTTTACTCCATTCACACCATCCTGGTAAATTCTTCTTTGAAGAGGCAGCTTCCCCCACCCCCCAGTCATATTTTGAGTGCCTTCCAACCTGAGGGGCTCATCTTCAGGCACTATATCTGACAATATTCTGGTGGTGTTCATCATATTCAATATTCTGATGCTATCTTAAAGTGTTCCACTGCTATTCATAAGGTTTTCAGTGGCTAAACATTCAGAAGTAGCGCTCTTCATGCTCTTCCTAGGCTGTTTTAGTCTGGAAGCTCAACTGAAACCTGTCCACCATGAGTATACCCTGCTGGTGTTTAAAACAGTGGTGGCATAGCTTGCAGCATAACAGCAACATGCAAGCCACAACAGTATGACAACATGACAGATGATTGGTAGACACCTACATGACACAGTCTTTATAGTGTTTACAAACACAGCCTAGGGAAACAAGTAGATTAATTTCTAATCCCAGGTCTACCCCTTCCAAACTGTGTGATGTTAGGCAAATTATCCTAAAGTTTAACTTTCACATCTGTAAATTAGGATTCGTGTAATGATTAAATAAGATAATGCACATTAAGAATTTAGCACATAGCATCCACTGTTAGTAAACTGTGTTACTTTACCAATTAGAACTAGGTGTAAAAAAACAAACAAACTGGCTTTATATAAAAAGGAGGATTCTGTTTAAACATTCAAAGGTGGAGTGATGGGGAAGGATAAGATTATCTTATAGTGCAATGGTAGCTTATAAAAAGAGGATAATGTATCTAAATTTTTACCACTTTTGTAGAGGAAGAAAGAAGGATGACTTGCATCTATACCAACAGACACAGGTCCTTTATTGGCCACAGCTTCTTTCAGGGCATCTTCACTGCCAAAGGGAAGCTCAGTGTACTTTGAACATGTGGCAGCTCGGTTTTTGGGGTCATAGTGGCACTTTTCATCCTGCAAAAAGAAGTATAAGAGATAAAGAAGTATACTTCAACTTCTTTTATAAATTATCAATAGCCTAAGTATTTTGGATTTCAAGATATGTATTCTTTCCTCACTTTTAAATTATTTGTTGTTGTTGAGAATATATACAGCAAAATATACCAATTCAATAGTTCCAACATGTATAACTCAGTGACACTGAAGACATTCTTTAAATTGTGCAAACAGTCTCACCCTCCTTTTCTGAGTTGCTCCTCCACCCTTAGCATGCACTCACTGCTCCTAAATTTAAGCCTATGGCTTAAATTTTAAGTTCAAATTCATATTTTAAATAAAACATATTGGCAGCAGTATGAAAGATGAATTTAAGAGTAAAGGGGACCAGTTAAAATACTACAGCAATAGTCCAGGCAAGAGCTATCTCCGTCTCTCGTTTAAAGAAAGATTAAAACTTCCAAAACTTAGTAATTCCATGTTTCATCAACCACAGAAGAAATATAGAATCATCCTACTGTTTTCAATTGTGAGTTTCTTCATACCTGTAAAAGTTGCCAAGACACTATCTCTTTGACTCTCAAGTATAAGGTAACACATAGAGATCGTAAACTCTAAAGTAGAGTTTTAAAATCTTTTTGATGATAGTAATGTCTGCTGCTGATGATCCAAAGTTAAAATGATGGTTTAAATCAAGACCATAAGATATGGAAAGTATTTATAGGATATTTTAAATAAACAACAGAAGCTTACAAATTCATTTTTGTTATGTCTGAGAATCCTAGCTAATTCTTAAGTTCTCGAGTTCTCTTTCATATAAACATTTTTTTTTTAATGTTTAAGAGGAAAAGAACTTGAAAACATTAACCCAACTTAATTCTTTAATAATAAGCCAAAGTAATAATGTTTAAGATAGTAGAATTTGGGGTATATATTTTCCCAAATTTTCTGTATATGGATACATTACTTGCATTATTTAACAAACTGAAGAATGAACTTGCAAGGAGGAGGAGAGCATTATTTAGCTTCTTAGGAGGCAGAAGAATGATGTGATCAGTGATCTGACTATAAGGGCAAGCTGTCATAGGAGGCTGCAGAATAAAAAAAGTTAAATACCAGGCACATATACAGGAATAATATTAAGGAAAAGTTACTTGAAATCTGTTTTTTAAGCGTGAGTTTCTATTTGTTTGTTTAAAAATCATTGTGCCCCAGTTACTGCCTAAAAAAGAACTTGAGAATTTAAGAATTTCTGATGGGGATTTTCAGACACACACAATCCTAGTTCACAAACAACTGGCTTGGAGATAGTCCCTTGTGGTCAATGGATAGCTTGAGGTTTGTTACATACCATGGCTTTGTAGGGATAGGAAGCTTCAGAATCGATGCCATTGTTATCAATAATATATTGGAAAGCCTGTGTCATGAAGCCCCCATTGCAGCCTTTATTCTGGTATTTTTCATTTGAACAGTCCACCAGATTCTGCGCACTGAGAGACAGCAGCTTTCCTGTTTTCAGTTTCAGCTGTGCTTCCAGGGCCCCCACTGCACTGAAAGCCCAGCAAGCACCACAGGAACCCTACAACAGAGGCAAAGTCACAAAGGAAGTCAGTAAGGATGACTTGCACAACCCAAGCTAGGCAACTCCCAACATGGTCAACCCTGTCAGTAGTTCCCAGAAAGTGCTCCTCAGCTACAATTTCCTTCTCTCGAGACAACAGGAGTCCTGGTGTGGCATTGTAGGTTAAGCACCAAACCACAAGATCGGTTTGAACCACAAGGTCAGCTGGAACCACAAGGTCAGCTGTTCAAACCCACCAGCCACTCCTCGGAAACCCTACACGGGGTCGCTATGAGTCAGAATTGACTTGATGGCACAGTTGTTGCTATGTGCCGTGGAGTCGGTTCCGACTCATAACGACCCTATACAGGCTTTCCGAGGTTGTAAATCATTACGGGAGCAGAAAGCCTCATCTTTCTCCCACGGAGCATTTGGTAGTTTTGAACTGCTGACCCTGAGATTAGCAGCCCGATTTGTAACCACTACGCTACCAGAGCTCCTTAACAACATAGGTGGTGTCTGGTATGGTGCTATAGGGTAAGCACTGCGTTGTTAACTGAAAGATTGGCAATTCTAAGTCACCAGCCGTTCTTTGGAAACCCTTGGAACAGACTTGATGGCACTTAACAGCAACAAGGAGATTCATTTGTTTCACTCTTAGTTATCCCTGACCGGTTTAGAATCTTTGTAGTTTTTTTGGTTTTCTTTTAAGTAAACTAAAGAAAAATGAAAACAGAATACATATAAGCGACAGTTTTGTAAAGCTTATATTTCTTATTCTAATAATACAAGCCAAACTATGAATTTAAGGAAACTTGGTGACACAGTGGTTAACCACTCAACTGCTAACTGAAAATTTATTGGTTCAAACCCACTAGGTGTTCCATGGGAGAAAGATGTGGCAGTCTGCTTCCTTAAAGATTTACAACCTTGGAAACCATATTGGGAAGTTATACTTCGTCCTGTGAAGGAGCTGTTTTGGCGTAGTGAGTTATAGGTTGGGTTGCTAACTACAAGGTCAGTAGTTTGAAACCACCAGCTGCTCCGTGGGAGAAAAATGAAGCTTTTTGTTCCCATAAAGATTTACAGCCTCAGGAACCTTTTGCAGGGTTGCTATGAATCAGAACCAAATCCACAGCAGAAAACCCCCACCACCCTGTCCTGCAGGATCCCTATCAGTCAAAACCAACTTGGTGGCAACAGACTTGATTTGGGTATTTTGGTTTAACCACGAGTTAATCTGGTAAGTACAATTTACAGGTTACTCTTACCTCTAGTGTTTTCCCATCCTTCAAACCTGAAATTTGTAAGTGAGGTCAAAGGGAAACTAACTGACTTACTGGTGTGTACACAGAGGGTACTGCTTCTCAAGCAATTGGTTTAGTAATGGGTCCAGGGTGGTCAATGGATATCCTGGGCACTAAAAGTTTGTATTAAAGACCTATTAACGTCACAGTTTTTGTCTAATGTGGCTCGAACTACTTGTTTTAAGCACTGTGAGGAATACAAATAAAACAAAATATTTTTACATAGGAGTTTATAATTTAGTTGGGAAGACCAGAATAACAAAGTAACTAAAAAATAACATAAGGGACTGTGAGATTCACTGCCAAATTATACAGCTACACTAAATATTTAAGAAAGAACGAACGTTCTACTTGGTGCAGAGGCCTGGGATGCTAATACTCACCTGGTATTTCACATTAGTAACACAGCCCTTCTCTCTCCAGTCCAGAGAATCAGGCAATTTCTGATTAGGATCTGACTTGTAAGTGAAATTTCTCTGCCATTGGCTGGGAACTCTCAGAGAACTCATCAAAGACATGACTTCTTCACTGGTCTACAAAACAAATATATAATACATATATCTTCTTTTACTTATACCCTTCATTCTAATATCCTAGTAACTGTAACTGGGAATATATTGAAACACTAAGAAAAACAGTGGCAGTTATGACCAACATAGGTGCTGGTTACTACTAGTGGGTGAATTATCTAGATCTTTTAAGTGTTGCATTTGAATTAGCACTCCAGTTAGTCACCTTCATTGGAAAGGAGGGAAAAATATGGTGAAAATCAGAAGTTACAAGGAGGCATATTTGTGGTTCAAAACAAGGCAGAATTTTAGAAAAGAACTATATAAAAGATAGACTGAACTGGTGGTTTTCTTTGTAAGAAAGAATTGTAGAAGAGAGTCTTGAACTTAAGTTTCAAGAGTACTATGGCAACATTAGTAAAGTTTTGTAGAATGGACAGAATATAATAGGAAATGCTAGTGTTCTTAAATATTCACACTCCCCATTAAGAAAATAGGTAGACCATATTAGGAACCCTGGTAATGTAGTGAGTTCCAACTTGGGCTGTTAACTGTAAGGTCAGTATCTATCAGTTGCTCCTTGAGAGAAAGAGGAGGCTTTACAGGAAATCTTTCCCATAAAGATTTGCAGCCTCAGAAATCCCATATGTAGTCACTCTGAGTTGGAATCAATTCCACGACACACATCCACCTCCTCCACCACCATTAAGTTGTCAATTCAGAATTAAGTAATTGAAAAATGTAAAAATACAAAACATAGGAACAAACATTTATAAAACATATCCCAGGGAGCTTAAAAAGTTTGTGGAAATGGAATTAAAAGTTCATTTTTCCACGAACTTTTTGAATCCCCCTCATGTTTCTTACTCTAATAATGCAAGCCAAACCGTGAACTGAAGGAGCCATCATGTCTCAGTGGTGACTTAGCTATTTAAAAAATGTGAGTAAATAGTCTGTAGCAGCGTTTTCTAGAATTTATAAATAATAAAAGCCACAGCATTCTGTGAATTTAAAATAATCCTAGAAAGAAGGGATTTGTTAAGGAGAGTAGTCAAAATAGGACAGAGAAAGGAATCTATGCAAATTCATTCATACACCTTAAATCCTACTGTTTTCTGTTCTATGATAGTTACCAGGGGTGAGAGGGAAGGGTAGCAGAGGTCACAGGGAGGAGTGAAAGAGTTAAAGTGACTCGAGGTAAATACTGTTCACTGATGGTACATGGAAGGGTTTGCAATCCTTGTAAAATGAAGTATATGATTTGTAATGTAATGATGATCTGCTCTGTAAACCTTCACTAAAGTCACACAAAAAAGTTGTTGTTTTTTTAATCTCGCTGTTTAAAACAAAACAAAACAAAAAAACAGATGGAACAGAAGCAAATACTGTTGGATGATGATGCACGGAGGGGATTATAATCATTGCAATGAAACAATGAGTATAAAACCCATGTTCTCCCATGTAAACTATCACTCAATTCACAATAAAAACTTAAAAAATGAAAACGCTGTTTTCTATCTTTATATACATATAGCTTTATTTTCCTTTGTTGTACTTGTTGATGACCTTTAAACTGTTTGGGGGGAAGACAGCAATCAGGTTTAACAAGACATGAAAATAGGATTGTTTATAATTTACCTACCATGTCTCCCAGGTGGTTCATGCCTAGATCGTATGAATGCATTCCCATTGAATGCTCTAGATTGTGAAGCATCACAAATTTTAGATTCTTTTCCCAGATGAGACGCCGTGCTTCTTCTTCATTCTAAAATTTAAGAAAACAAAACATAGTTGTAAATTCAAACAAGTGTTCAGTAATGAAAATAACCTCATTATGAAGCATTCTACTAAATGTAGATCTGTCTGACAGCATGTGAATAAATGAATTTATATCCACTGCAATTACTGAAATCACATGTTAATCTTAATTCTAGCCATTATTATTTGCCTTAGGATGCTAGTCTCAGAGGTTCCTCTAAGTCTCTATTGGTCCAGTGAGTCTGGTCTCTTTTAGGAATTTGAATTTTATTCTACGTTTTTCTCCCATTCTAACTGGGACGTTCTGTTTTGTCCCTGGTCAGATAGTTGGTTGTGGTAGACAGACACCATCTAGTTCTCCTGGTCTCAGGTTAGAGAAGGGTGTGGGTTATATGAGCTGCTAGTACCAGGGACCAGTATCTTCTTTGAGCTTTTGCTTACCTTCATTTTCTTTTGCTTTATATGAGTAGAGACTAATAGTTGTGTCTTAGATGGCTGCTTGAAAGTTTTTAAGACCCCAGATGCTACTCAGAGACCTGGTGGTGTGCTGGGATAAGCAGTGGGCTGCAAACTGCAAGGTCAACAATTCAAACTCAACCATTCCAAAGGAGAAAGATGAGGCTATCTGCTTCTGTAAAGATTTGTAGTCTCAGAAATCCTACGGAGCTGTTCTACTCTGTCCCATAGGATCTCTATGAGTCGGAATCGACTCAATGGCAATGAGAGTGAATGAGATGCTACTCACTAAGCTAGACTGTAGAACATAAACTTGATGAATTATGACCAGTTGATTGCGTTACTATGGTCTTGAGCCTTCAACTCCAGCAAACTCATCCCCTATGGTGTTTGGTTATGTCTAGGAAATATCCGTAACTGTGGCCTCAATGTGCTTTATTATATATATGAATATATATGTGTAGCATACACAAACATGTTAACACATATGTCTACAGATACACCCATACATTGATGTAGGATATAAAATCAAAGAGCCATCTGACCTAAGGTAAAACTGCTGAACTAAAGCTAAAGGCTTCCCATTTTTCACACAGATTCAAACCTTGTTTGGGAATCAACCGTATCATTCAAGAAATGGTTTCCTTTGTGGTCAGGTTAAGAATTGTGGATACTTCATATCATGGAGTTTGTAACCAACACCTTATTGAAATTATTTGTTTCAGATCTCACTAGGAAAATTTGTTTCCTTGGCAAGGTAATTTTTAAATTCCCAAAAATGTCCATAATGCCATTTGTGATTGGCCATGAGACTACCTCTGGGACCACATAAATTATGTCTTTTAGCCAATCAATGTATTCCAGTTGTATTGATATAAACAATAGTGTTAAAAATCATATTTTGCTTTGCCTTATCTTTGACTGACCTCAATCACTATAAATGAATCATAATATTGTATTTATAGTTCATTGTATGGCATTATAACTATGAGGGGGCTTCAAAAAGTTCATGGAAAAATTCTAATATCTTTTCATTACATTTTCCATGAACTTTTTGAAGTTCCCTCATATGTATGATTTGTGCTTCCTGCCTTGGATTAGTGACTTCACTTGTTGGAGCTTCCATGATTCTCCATTTGAATTATATTTTTGTTTCAATTAATCTCTTTAATTTCCTTTGACAGAGCTAGTCTTTTTTCTATAATAACATGCATATGTATACCAAAGGACCTCAAAAATGTGTAGAAAAATGGAGTTAAAAGATAATGGAATTTCCCCACCAATTTTAGAAGCCTCCTCTTATATACATATTCCTTCTTATACACATGTATGCATACGTATCTACCTATGTAACATCACATCTATTTTTGTTTGTTATGGCTGTTGTTGTAAAATAGCATGTATTACATAGTATTTAAAGAAAATGCTCCTTGTTCTTGTGTACTTCTTAGAGTCATCATTCTCTGAGGAGCACTTTTGATTGGAGGTCCAAGGATTTAAAAAAAAAAAAATCTGCATTCTCAGCCAGTATCTCTTAAAATATTACTTCTGCACCATTCCATTTAAGTCTCTTCTTCAGAAACTCCTATCAGCTGTATTTTGGAGCCTCAAAGTCTCTCTCATGCCTTTTACGAGCATTTTCGTAGTGTTTTCTTTTTATTTCCATGTGCTGCATTTAAGGTGAGTGCCTCAGTACTATATTCCAGTTTGCTCATTCCATACAACTCACTCCAGTCTGGACTTTTTCCTTTTTGTTAAATTCTTATTTCAATGATTATGGTTTTAATTTCTAAGATTTCTAATTGGATTTCTAACTTATTTCACAATTCTAAAGTCCTTTTTGGCTCTATGAGTTTAATTTGATCTGAAGTGAATTAATATTCTAAGTTGTTTTCTTTGCTCTCTGGGGACTTCATTTATATAGAATTCAACATACACAGAATACGATGTCCATGGTGTTCCTTAGAATTAATTGCTTACCCTCTACTTCACTCCAAATAAGCCCTGGTGGTGCTGTGGTTAAGTACTTGGCTTCTAACATAAAGGTTGGTGGTTCAAACCTACCAGCTGCTTCATGGAGAATGATATGGTATTCTCTTTTGTAAAGATTGTTGTTGTTGTTATGTGCCATCGAGTCGGTTCCGACCCATAGCGACCCTGTATAGGGTTTCTGAGGGTGTAAATCTTTACGGGAGTAGAAAGCCTCATCTTTCTCCCGCAGAGCAGCTGGTAGTTTCGAACCGCTGACCTTAAGGTTTGCAGCCCGATTCGTAACCACTACGCTACCAGAGCTCCTTTTAGCCTTGGAATCTCTATGAGGCAGTTTTGCTCTGTCTGATAGGGTTGCTATGAGTTGTCATCAACTTGATGGCAATGGGTTTAGCTTTCGTTTTTTTTTGGCTTATGCTACCCTATCCCAAGAGTCACAGTTGCCATTAAATAGTAGCCTTCGTGATCAGTCAGCAGAAGTTCTAGTCCCTGAGTGGGAGAGCCCAGACTCTGGTTTCAGGTAGTGAAAACTCGTCTCCCTTGGAACAAAGTTTTACTCTGTTACCCTAGTATTTGGCATGTATAGACACCCCAGAAAACCCAAACCTACTACTGTCAAGTTAATTCAAACTCTTAATGATTCTGTAAGACAAAGTAGGACTGTCACATAGAATTTGCAAGGCTAAACTCTGCAGGAGCTGATTGCAACATCCTTCTTCCACAGAGCCTCTGGGGAGTTCAAACTGCTGACCAATCTTTCCAGTTAGTAGTTTGCTACTTAACCATTGCACCACCAAGACTCATCTCTAAACCACTTTGTTTAAGTGCCGTGGAGTCGGTTCTGACTCACAGCGAACCTGTACAGGGTTTCCGAGGCTGTAAATCTTTACAGGAGCAGAAAACTTCATCTTTCTCCCATGGTACAGCTGGTAGTTTTGAACTGCTGACCTTAAGGTTCGCAGCCCGATTCATAACCACTACGCTACCAGAGTTCCTTCCACTAGAAGGGAAAAATTGGAAGAAATCTAACAAAGGACAGAAAAAGATAAAAGAGACAAGTAAGTAAACTTTGAAATAAATTTATAAAGGTATCAGGACTGTTAATCAAAAGTCATGCTCATTCCTCCTGAGGGACTAGCATCATTAAAAAGAGGGCTAGAATTCATTTTGCTAAATAATGGTGCTAACTGCAAAGCTAACTTAGTCAACTTTGAAATTGGGGGCTTCTTCCTAAAGGGGAGTGAGTGAGTGTGAGCTTCATCACCACTAAGAAAACAACTCAGTGTGCATGTCCTACTAAGTGTGTCATTTTTATACAAAATAATACATCAAATAAATTAATACATAATGCTTACAAACTCAGGGACATTATGTAGTTTTAAGACCTAGTAATTCGAAAAATAGTGTTAAAGTTTTAAGATCAATCACTAAGTTTTTTGTTGTTTGGGGGTTTTGTTTTTGTACATGTACAATTTATTGACTGTACTTCCAATTATCAGTTGTGCAACTCTACCCTTAAGCAACAAAATACTTCCGTAACTCTTACCCTTCTCTTCCTCTTTCCTCCTGCCCGTTATTGTTGTTAGTACCAGTTTCGACTCATAACAACCCTGTAGAGGGTTTCCAAAGAGCAGCTCGTGGGTTTGACTGCCAGCCTTGTAGTTCACAGCCCAGTGCTGATCCTACAGCACCATACCAGGAGTCCTAATAACCACTAAAAAACTTTGTTCTGTATACATTTGACTTTTCTTGTCTTTTTATATAAATTAGGTCATACATTATTTGCCCTTTCTTGACTGACTTATTTCACTCATAATAATGCCTTCCAGTTCTATCCATATTGCCGCATGTTTCAAGATTTCATTTCTTTTACTGACTGAATAGTATTCCATTGTATGTATGCACCACATTTTGTTCATCCATTCATCTGTTGTCATTGAATATGCAAGGTGAGAAGCAAGAGTTAAGAAACAACATCTGGTTGTGTTTTTGTGCTCTAAGGACTGTGATAAGGTCTTTTTGTTCCTCAAACATTCCAATATGCTCTTTCCTCAGAGTCTTGCACTCATTTTACTTTGGTCTGGAACCTTTGACCCCAGTTATCCACTTTATTCGCTCCTTGGCTTCTGTCTAGTGTCTACTCAAGTATCACTTAATTAATGAAACTTCTCTGACCATCCTATCATATATAGAGAAAAATCATTCCTGACCTCTGATTGCCATCACTCAGAACCATACCTGTCCCCCATTCCTAGCTTACTTTTCTCTTCTGCACTCATTACCTTGTAATATACTGTATTGTTGTTTTGGTTGCTAAGTGCAGTCGAGTTGGCTCCGACTCACAGCAACCCTGTATAGGATTTGTAAGGTATGGCTGGTGGGTTGGAATCACTAGGCTTGTGGTTAGCAATCCAGTGATTATCTACAACACCACACCAGGACTCCAACATATCTATTTATTTCCTGTTTCTCTTAGTAGGATGTAAGCGCTGTAAGAACGGAACTTTGTTTTGCTTCTTGCTTTATCTCTAGTGCCAAGAACATCATCTGGCAAGATATGAGTGCATAATATTGATTTAGACACTGCCTGTAAGAACATAAGGAAACCTGGTGAACTGTAGAATAAATGCTGAACTGTTAACTTCAAAGTCAGAGATTCAAACTCACCAGCCGCTCCTCGGGAAAAAGTTGAGACTGTCTACTTCTGTAAAAATGTGCAGACTTGGAAATCCTGTAGAAGTTACCAGGAGTCGGAATCAACTCCATGGTAGTGGATTTGGTTTGGATTTTTGGTATGAGAATGAAATTTGGATAGGGAGAAAGCATAGGTAAAGGTACAGAAGTGTTATCACTTGAGTTGCAATCTCATCTACCTTTTCCTCGTATTGTTTGCTATATGTTTTCTTCCAGAGGTCCCAGTGGTTATCCAGCGTAGGATCCTTACGCAGTTGTGCCATTGCAGAGGGGCACACCAGGAGCACCCAAACCAACCATTTCATTCTGTTTAAGGAAAGATAACATAGGAAGAACAGCTTCTAGTTGCAAGTATAGACCATGTATATATATATATATATATTCCCCCACAACAAAAACAAATCCTTCAAAGGGATGGATTTTCTAGGGTATGGCACTGTAGGATAAACACTGGACTGCTAACCACAAGGTCAGTAGTTCAAACCCAACAGCTAGCTACTCCTCAGAAACCCTATACAGGGTTGCTATGAGTCAGAGCTGACTTGACAGCATTTAACAATAATCCCTTTAATGACTTTTTTTGTGAGGGAATTTCTGGGATCTATAGCCACATATAACTTCATGTTTACGTCTTAACTACCAGGTCCGTTACTTAGTAGCACTTGAAAAAGTCAATTTCAGAAAATTTCCAAGAAACCAAATTTATATCTAGAGGGAAAATAGTTGGGACTTTCCAGGATTTGCCAACAAATCTAATGAATGGAAATTCTCTTTCTTCCTTTCCAAAAGACCACTCTTAATAAGACAAAGTTCTGAAAAATCAAGTTTATCTCCTGAATTTTTGGACCCATAAGTTCTTCTTAACTGGTTTACTTAAATGTCATTTACATTTAAAGTATTTCAAGGACAACTCCTATCTACTGTTCTCATGCCCATGGTCATTTTACTTTCTAAACTTTTTTCCTTAGGAATCAAAATATCTATTTCAATAGAAACAATTCATTAATTTTTAAAACACCACATCTATACTTAATTCAAAAGGACTTTTAACAGAAATTCAATGACTAGCTCCTTCAACCTAGATTTTATTTTCTCCATGGCACACCACCACTATATTTCCTTTAATTCATAACATCTGGAATTCTAACCATCTATGTCTCCAGATTATAGTCCAAAGAAAGCTGTGCTTTCAATGTAAGACTTAGAGATTTTAAGCAGAAAATTTTTAGTTAAAAAGAGAAGCAGCAAGTTGGGCGACATGATTTTTTTGTTTACTTCCTGAAACAAAGGACTGTAAACTGGCAGATAGAGCAAGCTAAAAGCATAAAGGAGAAAGGAGTGTTTAAAGAAAGTTCAGGAGAATCAGAGCAAGCAGTACTTACGTGCCAGAACCAGCAGGTGCTCCCATAGTAAGAGTCCTTCTTGAATTGGTGAACTCACTCGGAAGAAGACAGAATTGGTGAGCTCTTTCAAAGACAGCAAGGAGATTTCAGATAAACTAACTTTAAATAGAAATTGAAACTTGTCACATGAGACACGCACAATGAGGAAGTGAACATTCATTTAAGTTTCATTTGAAATCCAACTAGATCAGCAACAACAGAGACTGGCAAAGGTGATGGTATATAGAGGGAACAGTTGAATACTCTAGACCCACAGACTGAGAAAGGAAGTGTGCCTGCCGGCAGGAGGATCCCTTGCAAGGTATGTGCTTTGGACATTTAAACGAATGTGTATTTTCTGTTTTGTATGTGTACATCAAAAAAAAAAAAAAAAAGGGAATTTAAAAAAAAAGGGGTGGAGAGGACAGAAATCAATACTGTTGACTGGTGATACACAGAAAGGATTGTGATTATTACAATGAAGTTAAATAAGATTTATTGAATGTAAAACTGATAATCTGCCCTATAAGCATTCACTTAATTCAGAATTAAAACTTAAAAAAAAAAAAAATCCAATGGATCTGCTACCTCCAGCCTTCTCTCTATGGTTTGGGGAGAATGTGGGTACAGTAAGCCATAAAGAAGAATCCTCAGTGGAGGTCAATAGAACAAATTCAGCAAAGTATGAGTTGTTGTTGTTAAGTGCTGTTGAGTCAGTTCTGACCCATAGCGACCCTTATAGGGTTTCCAAGGAGCAGCTGGTGAGCTTGAACCAGTGACCTTTCAGTCCAAACAACTTTGCAGTCTGATGCATTAGCCCACAGCGGAGTAATACAGATTTATCTTTAATCTCTTATCACTTGGATAATTCACTCTTACTTAAAAACACCGATTTCCAGATGGAAAAAAAATGAGTTATGAAGATATTAGGATTAAGCTCTTGAAACAACAGTTCTTTCTGTGGTTTCCTAGGTAAACCTGTATTATTCCTACCAACATGCTTCATCCATAATCTACTATTGTCTGATTCTCACCCAGTCATTCCTTCATTCACCAATTCAAAACATCTTTATTGATAGTAATTTTATGGATGTTAGTATTTTCATGGGAAAAATACACATCTATATACACCCAACAGGAGTCCTGGTATGGCACTGCAGGATGAACACTGGACTGCTAATCCCAAAGTTAGTGGTTCAAACTCACCAGTCTCTCTTGGAAACTCTATACAGGGTTGCTCTGAGTTGCAACTGACTCCACAGCACTTAACAATGACAATACATTTAACTGCTCAAGTAGTTACGGGGGAGATGTCCCCCAAGCAGCAGCAGTGCTTCCAGCATCTAGTCCCCAATGTCACTTGTATGACTTGTGCTTATGTCAAATATTGTGTCTATTTAGTGGCATCGTCATTTGAGCAGCCCCCTCTTTGTGGTTTGGGTGGTGTTCCTTCAAGTCTCACTGATTCTTTGGCCTTTCCAGAGATTGTGTGAGTTCCCTAACATTTAAAAACCAATGATAGTACACAAATAGTCTAATAACAACATGCCCAGGAGTGTTGAGCTTGGAGAAGTAAGGGCTGGAACCCAGAGATAGGGAAGGTGATTTTTTCCAGGCTGTGAACAGAGGAAACCCAAGAAGAAAACTATTGTGGGGCTTCCAGTGATTTCAGATTGTCTTCTTCTCTATCCTTTTACATATCTGATGTAATACCTTATTTTTTGCTTTAGACCACAGTGCGTATACAGTAAAACCTGCAAAAGTTGGAATCTATGTAGGGCAGAAATCTGTCAAAGAAGAAAAACATAAATATTTTCTACTAAAATGAGTAATAAGGTAAGTGGTAAGACTATACCCTGTTTCTTCCAAGGCAAAAAAACTTAGCAGACCCAGAAAAACAAGAGTGTTCCTTTGAGTCCCAGCTTTCACAGCTTCCATTGTACAAGGAAGCTCCAAAAAGTTTTTGAAAAAATTCCACTATCTTTTCATTTCATTTTTCCATGAATTTTTTGAAGCCTCCTCATATATATATGTCCACCAGATACATATGATTCAATTGTCTCAAATCTAGAAATGTGTATAAAAATAAATGCTTTTCAAGATAAAAATTGTAGACAACGATTTTTAGAAGAGACCATGGTTATTTTCAGTCATCATTTTTCTGCTGGACAGGGTCCATGTACCTACACTCAGTATAAATATGGTAATTGGGCAACAGAAGGGTCTTATTCCCCATTACTGGATTTTTTAAAAATAGAATTTTGTATGAAATTATTTCTCTAGCTACTTCAGATAATCCTCTACAAAATGAGAAAAAAAAAATTGGGGCTACTTGTGCAGTTTAGTGATGTTCTACACAGAATTTGGGCAGCAACCGCCAGTTAAATATTTTTCCATGTTCATTTAAAATTGATAAATGAATTCCACAATTACCCGGAAACTAAGTTGAGTTTGTCCCAAAAATGAAGCAGATATCTTAAGGACATATTCACTTTCCAGTTGGCCTTTGGACTCAAGAACTAAGCAAAGATTACATCTATTTCATTTGGAAACCAAAATTTCACTGTTTGAAGGCAGGGAAAATTTGAGGGAGCTTAAAAAAGTTCAAGGAAAGATGAAATAGAAAGATAATGATATTTTCTCAAGAACTTTTTGAAGCCTCCCTGTACGAATGAATTTCCTTATGGGAAAAAGAACAAATGATATTAACAGCCACTAGATTTTTTTTTTCTGTTACTGTCACTTCATGGGCTGAATAAAAACCTTACAAGTGTTTTCATTTGTCTTGCTTCTGCTACCTGTTGATTATAAGATCCAGAGCAAATAAGTTGATCTCCTGGTGACTCACTTTTCCCATGCATAAATAGCTAAAAAATACTGACTTCTTGGGTGCTGGGGGATGGGAGGCAATACACAAGAGGGAGGGGAATGGAAGAACAAGGCAGATGGGAGAATAGTTAGGCAGGTCTGCATGGGCTAAGTGGGACACAGGTAAACAATGATGTATGCACAACCTTAGAACAACAGGGCTCTGGAATACAGGGATTGAGGCATGGTTGGAATGGGTAAAAGAGGGGAAATAATATTAAGATACTTGGCTGTCTTTTGAATTTTGGTTTTCCTTGCCTACCATTGTAAAGTAGACACTTGAGGGGGAAAGAAAGGCATAGCCAGAAACATCACCATAGAAAGCTTGTAAGTCCATCTTCAGCCTATAACAGATTGGAATACCTAAAATGGGGCTAGAACTTGAACAGTGAAGGAGGCTTCCTGTGGAGCCTTTGCATTGCATAAAACCACAGGTGAAATCCTGAACCCCATCCAGAATCTTCTGAGTTAGGAAATTTCCACTTGAAAGGACAAGCAGACCAACCTGGAGTGGCTAGAACAGAAGATATTTCTTGAAAGAAAGACCGGCAATAAAAATCCAAAACAATAATAGCAATCTGATTGACTACTACAAGGACAAGCAAGTAGCTCACCCCCGGGAGCCATCAAGGCAAGGGGTCGGGTCCCCTCAGGGCAAACCCCCTTCCAAGACTCAAGGGGAATACATGAGCAGGCATGTGGTCTGGCTGGTGACCACATTGGTCACCAATAAGAGGAAATGGGGGAAAAACAGCAATGAAGTTGTGAGCTAAGTCCTACAGCGTTCAATAGACTCCTGTGAACCTGGATGGAGACCTGGTTGGCCAGCAGTGTGGTAAGACCTGGGGACTCCTGGGCCCAGAGACAGGGATATGGCCACAGAGCACTAGAGTGGAGAGTGAAGCGTCCAGCTGATATGAAGTGAGGGGAGATGCATAAGAACACCAATACTTGCAGATAGTACCCACTTGACCTTGCTTCAATGGCTGGATGATCAGAACTCTACTAGAAGAAGAAAGAAGAAGAAAAAAAAAGAGTAATCTGCTACAATTTGATGAACTTTGATATACTTATGGATGTAGTAACTCAAAAGAGGGAACAAATCTCTACAGCAAGGATCATTCCCACCCTCTCAGTATGCAGGGTTGACAGAGATGGGCAACTTAGACATTGGCTACCCAAAATGGGGGTGGGGAACTACAAAGGCAGGAAGTGACTAGTTTACAAGCTTTCAAGAGGAAGCCTAGTTCTAGAGGGTAGATTCTCTACTGAATGGTTTCAAATCTGCCTGGATGGGGCTGATGAAAAGAGATGGGGATAAGACTCTTGTGGTACAATAGTGAATAATTGCTATCAGGACTGACTGTGAAGGGTGGAAATGTAAAGGTAGACATTTTGTAACAAAAGGAGGGGAGTGGCTGACTTTGCAGTCCAGGAGAGGAGGTCCCTGGGACCATCAAGGGAGAGGAGCAGAGTGTGGGACCCTACCCAGAGATGGAGCGGCTGGGGACTCTAGACTCAGGGAGGGAGAGGGGCTGTGTGCTGGCAGGCGGGAGGCAGGCTTGCGGGGTGTACCCTTTGGTTGATGCTGTATGGAGGGGATTGTAATCATTACAGTGAAACAAAATACGATATGATGAATATAAATATAATGCTCTCCCATGTAACCTATCACATAATTCATAATAAAGACTTGAAAAAAAAAAAAAAAAAAAGACAGATTCACTATTTCAAAGTCTAAATTTATGTATGCATCTCTTAAAGTCACTTTATACTTCAGGTCAGAGAAATGGAATTGTTTCCTAATTATACTCGTGTTTCTAATCTTAATATTTTTATTCAAATTACTGTGTGAAAAAGTTATTTATAAATTAAAGCAGCTTTACCTTGAAACAAACAAAAATACTGACTTCATGGTATCTTAACAGTGTAAGACAATAGCAACAGAATGCAACCATAATATATTTCATAGAGAGGTAAAATTTTATGGTTTCAGCTAATTATTTCTAGTCTGTTCTCTTTCCAGAACAAGGTTCTAATAAAGTACTTAGTGTTAACTCAGATGATTATAAGCAATGCTACCTTTTGGGATATTTATTTGAAATACTAACACTCCTGTAACTCATTTATCAATGTTCTATTTGGCATCTTTTTTGTCTTTTGAGATTGAGAAGGATCTCAGTCAATATTTGATGAATGAATGAAGAATTTGCACTACTCTGAGGACCAAAGTTTGGCAATCACTCATCTTGTCTAGTTAGTCACCTACCATATTTGAAGTATTGAAGGAAAGATGGAGAAATATTAACAACAAAATACATGATTTCTACCTTAGGTTACTAAAATCTAGTTTGGAAGCATAAAAGATACATGCTTTTAAAGATTCCTTGATCTCATGGGCAAGCAGATTTTAGGAGAACTGCCTTGTGGCCTGTATTTGGGGCATTAAAAATTCCTTTACTAGAAATTGGAGAGCCTTATCATGGTCTGGAGTCCTGTGAGCTAATGTGTCAGACTGCAAAGTTGTTTGAACTGAAGGGTCGGTGGTTCAAGCTCACCAGCTGCTCCTTGGAAACCCTATACAGGGTCTCTATGGGTCGGAACTGACTTGATGGCACTTAACAACAACAACAACAACAACAACATGGTGTACTAATTTTCATCAGGAATCTGGAAGACAAGACTGAAAGTTCAAAGATAGGATGGAAGGGATAGGGTTCTCAAGTTTTCATGTAATTCCTTTGCCAGGGACATTGAAAGCATTGATCAATTGAAGCTAAAAACAGGAAATGTGAGCACAGGGCTCCTTCATGAGTGATCAACTTTCCTTAAACCATTTCTCCTTTTCACATCCTGCCAGAGCTAGTCAATCAGTACAGCCCTTTGAATCACTTATTACCAAAAGCAGAAGTAACAGAGAAGAGGCAGAGGATATTAAGACATTTAAGGAGCCCTGGTGGGGCACTAAAGGATAAGCACTGGACTGCAAGGTCAGTTAGAATCTAAAGACTGACCAGTTCAAACCCACCAGCTGCTCCTCAGAAACCCTACACATAGGTCTCTATATGTCAGAACAGACCTGACAGCACTTAACAACAACAACAACAACAATAGACAGGCAATTTCCAACTTGCAAAAGCATTGTGTTCTAAAAGACATGTAAATAGGCTATTTAGGTCTAAGAATACACTTTCCTAAAGAAATATTATAAACCTAACCAGACTCATAGCCATCATCAATTCTGACTCACAGTGATCCTGTATAGGATTTTCGAGGCTGTAAATCTTTACAGGAGCAGAAAGATTTTCTCCCATGGAGCAGCTGGTCTGTTTGAACTGCCAACCTTGTGGGTAGCAATCTGGTGCTTATCCTACAATGCCACCAGGACTCCTTACGCAGTGGTGACTCATTTCTTAGGCAAGTCCCACAAAAGCTTTTCTAATTCAAAATTGAAAGTTGAAAAATTAAACTGAAAAAATAGTGTAAGAAATACAACTGTCAGCGTATTAGACTTGACTCCAATTATACTTGTTTCATCAGTCCTGTGACTGGAACTTGATCTGAATTTCATTCTCATTAATAACAATGATGGCAAATTCTTACATGAGGGTAGGTAAAAAAATATTGCTACAAAATCATACAAATTTTTATTAAACAAAATTATCAAAATGTGAAGCTATAGTTTTTTGATATATCTTCCATCTACACCTATATACTTCTGATGGTGGTGTTTTCATCTCTCTAGTCCTACACCCAATAATCCTTTGCTCTTCAATTGATACCACTTCAAAATGATAGTTTGGACATTTTTGACAATTCAAAAATTTGTTTCTTTTAAATGTTCTTTGAGTTTGGGAAACAAAATGAAGTCTGAAGGGGCAAGATCAGGGTTGTAGGGCGGGTGGGGTAAAATTTCCCAAAGAAATTCTCCTTGGACAGCCCTTGATACCCTCAAAGAATGAGTAGGTACATTATTGTGATGGGGAAAAAATAACATTCCTTGGTCTTTTTCTGGACTTTTCCTCACCAGTGCAGTTTTCAGTTTTCTTGAAACATCTTTCTAATAAGCCCTCATGATACTCTTGTGTCCTTTAAGAAAAATCTATCAAGATTACCTCACAGATTTGGAGTCCCAGAGAACAATCTCCATAATCTGAGCTTACCTCTCTGCCTTGAATTCTTCTTTGAGGTCTTCCTGACCTTCCATTTAAAAGCAGTTGCTTTACAGGGCTCACCATTCCTGTAAACTTGTTACAAACTTTCAATGATTTGGGAAGATTTCCACTACAAATCTGTTAAAAATTTGGCATTAGCCCTGACATACAGATTGTTTTTTTTTTTCCATGAGGAAAGAATCTGTGTGTGTGTGTGTGTGTGTGTGTGTGTGTGTTTTAAAGGCACCCTAAGAAGAACAAGACAAGTGTATTGCTTAGAGACCTTGTTTGCAGTCATCTACCAATCACAGAGACATGTTAAACATGTTTTGTTTGTAATAAACCTGTACATGTATGAACTGGAACTCTAGAAGTAATACTTTCTTACTCACCCCCATAAAACAGATACTACGTATGAGACACAATTCTAAACCCTTTACATATTAACTCATTTAATCATCACAATAATCCTGTGAGGTAGGTATTATTATTGTCCCTATTTTACAACTCCCTAGCCTTAGTCCAAACCCAGGATTACTCTGCTAATAAATGGAAGAGGCAGGATTAAAATCCAAGCAGTCTGGTTTCAAAGTTCATTTTCTTAATCACTGTATTATCCTGCCTTTCACTAAATTTTAATTGGCTTTTATCACATCAATCTTTGATTGAATAGAGAGGAGGGGGAAAGTAATTGATTCCTGAGGGTAGTGGCTTGGACCAAATGATAGAAGTGTGTCATTTCTGGATGGTTAGTCACTGAAAAACCTTATGAACAACAGCGGAACATTGTCAGATATGGTGGCAGAAGAAGAGCCCTTTGGGTTGGAAGACACTCAAAAATATGACTGGGGAAGAGTTGCCTCCTCAAAGTATAGCTGAACTTTATGACATGAATGGAGGAATGCTTTTTAGACCTTTTGCTGATGTGCCACAACTTAAAGTGAGAAGAAACAGCTGCAAACACCCATTAATAACTAGAACTTGGAATGTATAAAGTATATGAACGTAGACAAATTGGAAGTTATCAAAAATGAAATGAAACACATAAAGATCAACATCCTAGGTATCAGTGAGCTGAAATGGACAGGTATTGGCCATTTTGAATCTGGAAATCATATGCTTTACTATTCTAGGAATGACAAATTGAAGCTGATGTTCATATGTTCCATTAGTCCATTGGACAAGGATTCCAAGCATTTTCAATTTTCAACCCTCTTCTTTCCTCTGCATAGGGAGAGGCCAATAGTTAGTTGTACCTTAGATGACCACTCATGGGTTTTTAATATCCTAGTCACCACTCATCAGGGTAGGATGTAGAACATTGTGTTTGTGGACTATGTTATGCCAATTGAACATGGTATCCCCCAAGACTATGGTCTTGAGCCCCCATACTCAGTAACTAATTCACTCAAGGTGGTTGGTAATGTCTAAGAAGTTTTCATAATTTTGCCCTCTGTGAGTTGTAGGATAAGTACTGAACTGCTAATCATAGGTCTGCACTTTAAACCCACCAGTTGCTCCTTGGGAGAAAGATGAGACTTTTTGCTTCTGTAAAGTTTGCAGCCTTGGAAACCTTATATAGGATTACTACGATTCAAAACGAACTTGAGATCACTTAACAACAACAACAATAGCATGTGCCACCACATTCGTGGATATGTTTGCAGCAAGAATAAATACCCCTGTACAAACATCTTCTGTCAAACCTTTGTATATTTGTGAATACACTCCCACTCTCTCTCCCATAACTGTTAAGCCTGTATATCTATGTATATACCTATATATCCAATTGGCACCGATTGAAAGTGAGCTTATGCACAGAACGAAATGCTGCCTGATCCTGGGCCAATCTCACTATTGTTGCCACGCTTGAGCCCATTGATGTTGCCACTTGCCAATCCATTTCACTGGGGGTTGTCCTCTTTTTCCCTGATGCTTCACCTTACCAAACATGATATCCTTCTCCAGCGACTGGTCCCTCCTGACAGTATGTCCGAAGTAAGAGAGACGAAATATACCTGTAGATCATTGATATTGCAGAATTGTGTATATAATAGTATTTACCCCATTCCCTGTAACACTTGCACTCCTCCACTTGCCTTCATCATTCTTCTGCCAACCTCAGTCTTGTATATTGCTTTCCCCATCACCCAAGTTAACAAGTGTCTACCCTCCAGTCTTTAAATTACTCTTCCTTTGTTCCCACCCCTAGTAAGCATCAAAGAATGTTTCTTTTAACATGAAAAAACTTTCCTTGACTTTTACCAATAGTGGTCTTATTCAGTATTTCTGCTTTTGTGATTGACTAATTTCACTCACCATAATGTCCTCTAGGTTCATCCATGTCATGAGATGTTTTGCATATTCATTGTTTTTCTTCAGTGGTGCATAATACTCCATTGTGTGTATGTACCAAAGTTTGTTTATTCATTCTTCCATTGATAGGCATTTAGGTTGTCACCATCTTTTGCTAGTGTGAATATTGCTAGTGTGATGAACAAGGGCATGTATATATCTATTTGTGTCATGGTTCTTATTTCCTGAGGCTATATACTAAGTAGAGAAATTACTGGTTTATACAGTATTTCTATTTCCAACTTTTTGAGAAAGCGCCATCCTGTTTTCCATAGTGGTTGCACCATTTTACAGTCCTGCCAGCAATGTACTAGGATCCCAGTCTATGAGACTTTTAATTAAGCAACTAGTTTACTTTTCACTCTTACATTTTTTATTTATTTTTTAAATAACAGCCCTGCTGTTGTTGCTAAGTGCCTTAGAGTAGGTTCCAACTCATAGCAACTCTGTATAAGATCAACGAGAAGTAGTTCAAAACAAGCTTGCAGTCCAGTATATTGTCCCACAGCACTCTAGCTAACATTTCTTAGATGGTAAAGGAGCTCTGGTAGTGTAGTGGTTATGAATCCGGCTGCTAACCTCAAGGTTGGCAGTTCGGAACTACCAGCGGTTCTGCGGGAGAAAGATGAGGCTTTTGTGGGAACCTTACCTGATCACTGACCCCCGCCTCTCCCTCGGGCAACCCGCGGTTGGAGCAGGACTCCGATAGTCTTTCTGCTCCCGTAAAGATTTACAGCCTCGGAAACCCTGTGCAGGGTCACTATGAGTCAGTACCGACTCCACGGTACTTAACAACAACAAATTATGTGCCAATGAATATGCTAGATTCTTTGTGTATTTTTATTGAATTCTCACAGCAACATTATGAGGTTGATACAATTATTTTTCTTATTTTACAGAGGGGAAATTAAAGATCTCAGAGGTTATATAACTTGTTCAAGAGGACAGACCTGGCTGCTGATCTGTGAGGTAGCCCCATTTTAAAAAGAGTGCTTCCCTCCCCTACTAGAGCATTTTACCTCCCACTGTCTAGAATTTCCTTCCCTCATTCCTATCGCTTGAAATCCTGTTACTTTGTCATGGACCATCTGAGAAGACACCTCTTTCAAAAATTCTTTCTTTGTTCTGTAACTGGGTATCATCCTTTGACCATCTGCATCATTTTGAGGCTCTTTAATGGCAAACTCAAACATTTTTTGCCATCTCTAATGGCAAAGTCAAAATTTCAGAACAAAAAATTCATCCTCTCAGGTTTCTGCCTAGTATTACAATGATTAAAAGTACAGAAAGGAGAGATGAGTGGGATAGTCAGAGAAGATTACCTATGGAGAGGCAGTGGATCTTGCATGGTGAAAAGGTCGAGTGGAAAACGAAGGCAGGAATGATGAGACATGTGTAGAGGTTGGTGAGACCTTCTTGAGGACAGAACTGGCTGCTGGTATGAGTTTAAAAAACTGTTCTAAATTAATAAAATGCTCAAGGATGAACTACATTGTGGGGAAAGATCTAGATTTCATGCAGTAAGCAACAGAAAGCAAATTATAAATTTGTTAGCCTCTTGAGAGCATGGGTTATATATATTTGTATCCCCACAGTTTATCATATAATGATACAATAAACACCCAATAAATACTTTGACTTGATATAAATTATTTAAGCAGTCTTAAATCCACTATACTTTGAAAAATCATCCTATCATTGCCAGATTGTGCTGCCAAAAGGCATTTTCATTATGCCATTTTCCATGAATGCCTTCTGTTGCTTACTGCATCTCTCCACGTCATCATCTCTGCCTCCATCTCTGGCATCACTGCTTCTCTGGGTAGGGTTCCGTTCTCCGCCCTTCTCCCTTGATGGTCCCAGGGACCTCTGCTCCTAGACTGCAAAATTAATCCCTCCCCTCCCTTTGCTATAAAACGTCTACCTGTACATTTCCAGCCCTTACAATCAGTCCTGATAACAATTATTCACCATTGTATCGCAAGAGACCTATCTGCAACTCCTTTTCTTGGCCAGGCCTAGACAGATTGAATACTATCTGTGGAGAGTCTACCTTCCTTCACGCCCTCTGGATCTAGGTTCCCTCTTGAAAGCTTGTAAGCCAGTCATTTCTTGCTTCTTTAGTCCCCCCATTCTGGGCAGCCAATGTTCAAGTTGCCCATCCCTGTCCTCTCAGTGTGTGGAGAGGGTGGGAATGATCCTCGCTGTGAAGATTTGTTCCCTCTTTTGAGCTACTACCTCCATAGGTGTAGGTCAAGTTCATAAAATTGTATCAGATTATTATTTTTTCCCTCTTCTTCTTCTGTTTGAGCTCTGATCATCTAGCCATTGAAGCCAGGTCAAGTGGATATTATCTGCAAGTGTGGGTGTACTTATGCATGTGTCCTCTCTTCTTATCAGCTGGATGCTTCACTCTCCACTCTAGTCCTCTGTGGCTGTGCCACTGACTCTGGGCCCAAGAGTCCCCAGGTGTTGCCAAACTGCTGGCCAGCCAGGTCTCCAGCCGGGCAGAACTCCATGGGTAAATTTTAAAAAACCTCTCTGACCTCATTTTTGTCATTTGTAAAATGAAGATACAAACAGCACCTATTCATAAGTTTGCTATGAAGATTTAATTATTTAGTACATGTAACATTTCAAATTAATGCCCAATGCATAATGGTGGTGGTGGTGGTTATATGCCACAGAGTCAGTTTCCACTCATAGTGACCCTGTGTAGGGTTTCCGAGGCTGTGAATCTTTACAGAAGCAGAAAGCCTCATCTTTCTCCCATAAAACAGCTGGTAGTTTCTAACTGCTAGGTTAGCAGCTCAACTCATAACCACTATGCTACCGCTATGCATAATACAAATCCAAAACTCGTTTGCTGCAATTATCATAATTGTCACTGTTATCTTTATTACACATACTCAGCAATAAGTTTCACGTGAGTAAAGATCTTGTACTATTTTCAAGAACAAAGACAGTAATTGAGCAGACATTCTCCACCAAAATAAATTGCAAATCGATCAAAAAATCAAAGTTTATAAAATCAAACCTTGAAAAATCAGAAGTATGAAGTAACAAGTCCTAGCTAGTGTGGTGCTGTGGGTTAATGCACTGGACTGCAAAGTCAGTTTGAACTGCAAGGTCGGCAGTTCAAGCTCACTTAGGCAGGAAACCTTAGGCAGGGTCACTATGGATTGTACTGACTCAACAGCCCTTAACAACAGAAGGATAAACACTCTCTTGGTTCAAAATCAATGAAAAAAGAAAGCTCAAAATAATCACAGATTTGATTGTACAAACATTGAAATTTTTCTTTGTGTCAAAATATCAATCATTCATTGCAGTACTATTTGCAACCAAAAAACTCACTGGCAAGAGCATAAATATTCATTTGTAGGGGACTATTTAAGTAATTTGGAGTCCTGGTGTGGCGCTGTGGGCTAATGCATCACACTGCAAATTCGTTTGAACTGCAAGGTCAGTGGTTCAAACTCACCAGCTGCTCTTTGGAAACCCTATACAGGGTTACTATGGATCGGAATCGACTTGACGACACTTAACAACAACAACATTTAAGTAAACTGTGTACATCTTTAAAGTGGAATTTTGTGCACCAATTAAGAAATCATGTTTCTACACCAGAGTCTATCACTTCTATTGTAGCATAATTTTGGAGATACTTTCTTATGTAGTTAAACAATAATGAAATTATAGGTAGAAATGGAAAGAGAAGTAGGATTTATTTCTGTGGATGATATATACTGTTTCCCTCCTGCTTGTGAATATTTGATTCCTATTACATGCTTTGTGTCATACAAGGAGATACAGGGCATCCAAAGCCCTCCAGGATTCCAACCTCAGCTCTGTCATGTATGCCTTTGCATTCTATATTTGAACTATACCAATGTTCAGCACAAACCCACACAGCTCTGTGCCTTTGCGCACCCAAAACCTTCAGCCTGCAATGCCTTCACCACCCCTCTACTTTGATCCTTTACATCTTTCAAAGACTTACTCCCAGTGAAGCCTCATTTAAAACTCCATTAAAAATGAATGATTCATTCCTGAGCTTGCATACTGTGTACTTATTTCATTATGGTTGGAAGTATTAGATGTTTAAATGAATTGGTATTCATTGTTAATATGATAGTCTCTCCAAACAAACAGAGCACATCAAGGATAGGGAATATGTTTTATTCATCCTTGTGTTCCTAGCACCTACCACAGCCTGGCACAAAATTAATGTTAATTAAATTGCTATTTATTAAATTGAAGACAAGAGATAAATGAGATAAATACTTGGTTTATTTTTTTAAAAAATGCAAAGGAAGAAAAAGAAAACACATTTTTGGTATCATGTAGACATGTATCAAACATTTCTGAATAGACTTAGGAATTAGGGTGAAAAACAGACATTTTTACCTTGATGATACATAATAAAAATGGAACTTGCAAACTGAGAAGTTAGATCACTTAGTCCTCCAGTATTTTTAAGGCTAACAAGTCCCTACGAATGTGAATCTAGTATGTGAATATCTCTAGGTTCTTTCTGCACAGAATCTGTCCCAGGACAACAGTCAGGGCAGACTGTAGTCACATCTCTTTGTCTAAAAGTGCACACCTGTCAGGGAAATTCCTGTTGTGGCCACAGTGACAAAAACAAAGGCCTTGGGTAGAGAGAAGGAAGAAGTAGGAGAGTCACCTGAAGCACAAACAGAGAAATTGAACACTTTTGCTTCAAGAAAGGCATGCCAACTCCTTCCCAAAGCACATCAGTACAACGCACCATCATGGAAGGAATGGAAGAGCACCTGCCCGGCTGGAGTTACATCTTTGGGAAGCTGGCCAGATTGGAAATGCCACAGGCGTTGTTCTTATTCCGGGCCATGAGGATATAGCCTTTGTTTCCCCAGTCTTCTCCCCAGCTGTAGGATCAACAGAGAAAAATGCTTAGTTCTCTCAGTCTATTTTTTCATGAAAACATTACCTGAGTATTATGCTAGGTACCGATGGTAGAAAAAGGTGAATATGGCAGTTTTTACTTTGAAAAAGCTTTAAGTTTAGAAATGGAGAAAAGGCATAATGCTATAGGCCTGAAACGTTTAAAATATTAAATGGGAGAGACTGCTTGTGATCAAGGGAGTCAGAAAAGGATTGTGGCCACAGGTGGTATATGAGCTGAGCCCAAAGGCTGGGTGGAATTTGGACATGTGGAAATGGGACACCACTGGAGGGGCATGAAGTGGGCCATCGAGGCAGGAAAAGCAGAAGACATGAATGAAGCTCTAAGAGTAGGTAGGATTGGTAAGAAAAATGAGTGCAAAAAGAGAGATAGGTGAATTATATGCATATGTTGTTGTTGTTGTTGTTAAGTGCCGTCGAGTCAGTTCCAACCCATAGAGACCCTGTACAGGGTTTCCGAGGCTGTAAATCTTTACCAGAGCAGAACGCCTCATCTTTCTCCCGCGGAGCGGCTGGTAGTTTCGAAATCCTGGCGTTAAGGTTCGCAGCTCGATTCATAACCACTACGCTACCGCATATACTCTTCCTGAATTGTTTTCATGAGTCTTCTTTCCCATCCAGTTACCTAATACATTTTATTTAAGATCTAAACCCTAGCTCTGGTTGCTCCTTCTTAGGGACCTCCCTACTGAATTTGCCCCCTTTTCAGGTCCCTTAGATACTGCCTCCACCTAATTAAGAGAGGACAGAATATGTGTTTGGGGATGGGAGTCAAGACAGGGAGGGCACCAGACAGAAGTTGTGGGAGAGGTACTTCTCAGAAGGGCTGCTCAGGTTCACCCTGAACTGAGATGGGACTGTAATCTTAAAAAAGTTGCTTCAGGTTTGAAGCAACTTCCAAATTTACATTTTACCATGTTTAGACCTCCAGGTGGCAGCCCAGGTACAGTACAGCTGCACTAATAGTGACCTCTCCAAAGTCTAGGACTCCTGTTCCTTTAGAGGGCACCAGAGCAATAAGGAAATATAATTCTTATAAATCTGTGCCACTTAAGTCACAAGGGGCTAAAGAGAGAAGATGGGTTAAGGTGTCCTAGAGTTTCATTTGTTTTCAATAATAAGGAAAGAAACTTTTTTTAAAGTTTACATCTTATTTCTAAATAGTGTTTCTCTTCACAGATTTCAGTCCTTGGCAGGGTCTTGTACATGCGTGTCTTAAGTGTACCTGGAAGGAAAACAAGCTGTGCAAGGGAATATTAAACCTTTACACTGTTCTCCTAATGAGATGATGATGGAGACCTCCCTAAGAAACTGATCACATTAGAGAAAAAGGGAAGAAAAAAAGAAACATAATTCCAAAGTCTCTGTTGCTTCTTTGTGCCAATTTACAATTTATGTAATGTTAGTTACATAAAGGAGTCCTGGCATACATAGTGCTGTAGGATAAGCACTGACAGCTAACCTCATGGTTGGTGATTCAAACACACTAGCTGCTCTTTGGAAACCCTAAACATGGTTGCTATGAGTTGGAACTGACTCAACAGCACTTAACAACAACAACTGGAAGGCTAGAACTGAAAAACTTTGTGAATTTTCTCTTGGTTTATGAGAGAAAAGGGAATACTGAAACATTGGAGGTGAGTTTGAGTGGTAAGAGAGTGATTGGGAAACACAAGAAATGTTCCCATCATTACCTGTTTTTAATTATCCAGTGCTTGGTTCCCCTCTGGAGCCCATATCCCACGGCCAAAACCGCATGGTTCACATTATCGCCGTTGCAGTTTTCATCGTAATACACACCTAGGAAATAAACTATCAAGGTGAGATCTCTGCTATCCAAGGGTTGCCCTCTGAGTGTAGGAGACCCTCTGTAGACTTCTCTCCCAGCTCAATGGGCTTATGACAGAGATACATACTGTAGACAGCAGCAGATACTCATTTCTGGCTGGCAGACTCAGTCTGGATGAGAAAACTAAGTATAGAAAATGCTGAGAAAGACGCCGCCAAGCCCACATCATAAAAGACAGCTGACGGCTATTTGAGAACAGCTGTTTACCTTTGCTGTAGAATTGAAAGGAGCTCAGGCTGGCGTCAATGCCCACAGAGATGGGTCCCACTCTGGCCACTGCCCTCTTCAGGGCTTTCTCATTCCCCGCAGGGATCTCTCTGTACCCTCTGCATTTAGCTGCCTTGCCTGTTGGGTTGTACATACAACTTTCATCCTGGAAGAAACAAGGTCGACATAGGACTGGTACAAAGCAGTAGGCAATGAGTTAGTGAGTGAGAACCCTACCAATATTTTGAATGATAACAGTGAGGTGGGCTCTCCAGCTTTGAACTAACGGCAGCAGCACACAAGAGTTTCTAGAGAGGGCCTGTTCCCTCCTCACCATTTTAGAAAACTAAAAAGCAATATGAAAAGTGGGCCTCAACCACCACCACCACCACCATCATCTTTCACCATATACAAAAATCAAGATATCAATGTGAATGGAAAAACTGTAAAACTTTAAAAAGAGAGAAAATATTTTTATTGTCTCAGGGTAGGGAAATTTTTTTAATATAAGATTTTTAAAAAAGTACAAATTATCTTCTAGCCATGCAGTATGTATGAATCTTAGAAGCAGGGAGGCACCAGCTACCATGTGGAATGAGGCCAAAGTCAAGGTCCAGCTAAACAGAGGATCGATCTCTCTGCACCTTTATCAGTGGAGCTAGTATGAAGCAGAGTTTTGGCTGGACCTTTGTGCTCCCACTAACCAATTGCTGTCAAGTTGACTTGGATTCATCGTGACCCTATGGGACAGAAAAGAACTATCCCAGTAACTTTCCTGGATTGTAAATCCTGGTATGGCACTCTAGGATGAGCAATCGACAGCAAAGTCAGTTTAAACTGCAAGGTCGGAGGTTCAAACTCACAAGCCACTCCTTGGAACCTATATAAGGTCGCTATGGGTTGGAATCAATTCAATGGAACTTAACAACAACAATAATCTTTACAAAGCAGATTGCCACATCTTTCTCCCACAGATCAGCTGGTGGGCTTGAACTGCTGACCTTTTGGTTAACAGCCAAGTGCTTAACCTCTGCACTACCAGAGACCCTCTGCTACCATCAGAGACCAATATAAACGCACATAATATGACACTAATACAGATTAATAAACAATTTAGCAATTTAGTCTATGATCCAGTACAATGTTTTCTATGTCTAATTGTCAATGATATATTTAATTGGCAAACCACAATTGAGGAATCTAATGAGAAGTCAAGGCAGTGTGTTCTTTTGGGCAAGCTCTTTTACTGCAGACTTCCCTTTCAAAGGAGTCCTGGTGTGGCACAGCAGGATAACATGCTGGACTGCAAAACTGGACCGCAGGGTTGGTGGTTCAAGTTCACAAGCCATTCCTCGGAAACCCTATACACAGTCGCTGTGAGTCAGAACCAACTCAATGACACTTAACAACAACAACCCTTTTAAAATCCTAAGATTGTATTTACAACAAGAACATATTATCTAAATTTAACAATAATGGCAGTATTTGACGTGATTATTAGAAGAACATAGTGGTCTCCTGCCTTGATAATTTCACAAGATCCCTTTGTTCTCTGATACATAATCCAAACCTTTGATGTCTCCTGGGGCAGATCTACAAGTAAAACAGAATACCCAGGGGACAGACACAGAAGGATGTTGTGGAAAGCTACTTTAAATTCAGAATAAACAACGTTATGTCTGGAATAAACTTAAATTACCATTCTTTAAAAATGTCCTTTTCGGGCTGCTGCCCTATCAGATCTCTTCTTTTTGCCCAAGACTTTTTAGCCCCCTTCCTTCAATGTGCTCATCTGAGAAGAGTTCTTACATTTTTGACAATAACTGCTTTAGAAACTGTAAGTTGATTTGTTATTGCCGTTGTTAAGTGTCGTTGAGTTGGTTCCAACTCATAACCATCCTGTATAGGATTTCTGAGGAGTGACTGGTGGGTTTGAACCACCAGTCTTGCAGTTAGCAGTCCAGGGCTGATCTTTTAGTGCCACACCAGGACTCCTTAACTTGATTATGAGACCTAAACCATTCCACATTGCTCTGACATGCTAGAAGTACCATCTGAGAGGGTTTGTTGTTGTTGTTGTTGTTAAGTGCCATCGCTTCTGACTCGAAGTGACCCTGTACAGGGTTTCCAATGAGCAGCTGGTAAGCTTGAGCTGCCGACCTTTGCAGTCTAGTGCATTAACCCACAGCGCCACACTAGGACTCTGCTGAGGGAGAGGGAGAATGGAAATTAGAACTCAAATGCCTCTTGTATTCAAAATGGTGGTGGTGGTGGTTATATGCCGTGGAGTCCATTCTGACTCATAGCAACCCTTTACAGGGTTTCCAAAGCTGTACATCTTTACGTGAGCAGAAACCCTCATCTTTATCCCTCAAAACTGCCAGTAGTTTTGAACTGCTGACCCTGCGGTTAGCAGCCCAATTTGTAACCAAGACCTAGTGTGGCTCTGTGGATTAATGCACCAGACAGCACAGCCGTGTGAATTGCAAGGTCGGTGGTTCAAGCTCACCAGCTACTCCTTGGAAATCCTGTACAGTGTCGCTATGGGTCGGAATCGACTTGACAGCACTTAACAACAACAACAACAATGCTACCAGAGCTCCTTATTCAAAATGGGGTTTAAAATATTTTGTAATTTTCATTTAAATTATTCATGGTGTTATAGCTATCTCAACAAACTGATTAGCACAGTGCTGAATAAATGAAGCCAGATATCAAAGAATTCATGACCATTAGATTTAAAAGGAGCCCTGCTGGCACAGTGGATTAAGTATTGGGCTGCTCACCTGTAGGCATGGGTTCGAATCCCACTTCTGACAAAGTTACTTTTTAGGATTCCTGGTGTGACACTGTGGGATCAGCACTGGACTGTAGACCACAAGGTCAGCAGTTCAAACCCATCAGCTGAGTCCGAAGACACTCAACTGGATTTAACTACAACACAACAGTGAAGTTGAAGATACACATATACTAGGACCCAGACATTCTGTTTCTGTTCCAATGTATTATATCCTAGTAAAGAAACTCTGACATCTATGCATGTTGTTGTTAAGTATCTTAGAGTCGATGCCAGCTCATAGTGACCCTATATAGGGTTTCCGAGGCTTTAAATCGTTGCAAGAGCAGAAAGCCGTATCTTTCTCCCACAGAGTGGCTGGTGGACTCAAACTGCCAATCTGTGGTTAGCAGTCTGGTGCTTATCATATAGTCACCATACTCCATGTATATGCATAAGAGACATGTATAGAAATGTTACCAATAAACAGATTTAGTAGATAAACCTTGGTTCTGAAGTTAGTGGTATGGATTTGAATATGCTATTTTACCTCTAAGTATTAATTTCCTCATGTATAAAGTGAAGAGAAAGCTACCTTGCAGGATTGTTTTGAGGATTAACTGAGAAAATACTCGAAGCACATGGTTTAACATATAGTAGCCATCATTTTTATTATTCAGATCATATCAACTTGCTATCCTTGCTCCAGACTCCTGTCACAACGGCTCCACTTTATGTTAACACTTTCTGTATGCAAAAATGGCCTTGCTCTTCTCCCTTTTATATAGGAAAGATCTCATTTCTATTACTAAAGAAGGATCTTATAGGAGGAAGTGAGTTGATTTCTTTATCTCTAACACTTTAATCACTATGAAGCAACTTTTGTGTTTGTTTTTTTGAGGAGGCTTTTAAAAGTTCATGGAAATTGAATTAAAAAACAATGGAATATTTCCATTAACTTTTTGAAGCCCTCTTGCACATGTTAACATGTTAATTTATTAATTTGCTTAAACATTTCTAAAACCCATACTGAGATTGTACAAAATAAAGCTACATGGCTCATGAAAATAGCATGGTGGGACTAGAGGGCTTGAAGGGGGAGTAGAGAAGTTAAGATATTGTTGTTGTTCTTAAGTGCTGTTGAGTTGGTTCTGATCCATAGTGGCCCTGTATAGGGTTTCTGAGGAGCAGCTGGTGAGATTGAACCACCAACCTTGCAGTTTAAACGGCTTTGCAGTCTGGTGCATTAACCCACAGCGCCGCACCAGGACAGCAGAAGGATATAGAGATGTACTCAGAGGTCTTAGGGCATAACCTGTCATTTTAATCTCCAAAGCCAGAAAGGCAGCTAGGAGTTGTAAGTCTAAGATCTCAACTTTCTCTCAGACTATAGGAAACTTGTTGACCTTCTGTGGAAATTATCTCATTAAATTAGAATAATGGAAAACAAGATTTCTGTTATTTTTTCTAGTACAAAATACCACAATGGGGAAGGAGGAGCCTAAATGTGTAAGGTGGTCTTACCTCACCGACGTAGGGGTAGGCATCTTCAGAGTCAATACCCCGGTTCTTCTGCACATACTGAAAGGCATTGGTCATATAGCCCCCTCCACAGCCATCGTTCTCAGACACGCAGTCCACGAGGTTCTGGGGACTCAGATTTAAGAGTTTTCCAGTTTTCTTCTTGAGTTGACCCTCCAAGGCCCCCACAGAGCTAAAAGCCCAACAGGAACCACACTGACCCTGAGAGGAATAGAAATTATTGATCATTGCTGTTCATACTTTATCTGTCATCCCTCTACTTGCATGCTGAAATTCCATGCATCATATAAATTCCAGCACAAGCGTCACCTTTGTTATGAAGTCTTCTTATTCCGCTTCATTTAACATTTGTTGCATTGTTCTATTGCTATTAGTAACTGTTGTTTTTATTGTTATAGCTGCTATAAGGCATAACAGAACGGATTACATGCTTTGAAGTCAGTTCATCTGAGTTCTAACCCTGGCTTTGCCATAAAATCTGTGTGCCTCAGCTTCCTTGCAGCTAAAATGTAGATGATAATAATAATATACTTAATGGGATTGTTATGAAGATTAAAAGATTTAATTCATGTATAGGACTTCAACATTTTTGACAAACTCTCTTTCATGAAAAAAGAATGGAAGTCATTTACAAAATTATCTTAAAATGGATCATTGACCCAGTATAGGATTATCAAGGAGAGGCTGGTGAACTTGAACCACCGACCTTGTGGAACAAACTGAACTTTCAGTCCTGAGCTTATCCTATAGTGTCACAACAGGACTTCAATTAGTCATTGCTGCTGTTGTTAAATGCCATCGAATCAATTCTGACCCATAGCAACCCTGTACATGGTTCCCAAGAAGTGGCTGGTGAGCTTCAACGGCCAACCTTGCTGTTCAAATTGATTTTGCAGTCCAGTGCATTAACTCACAGCACCACACCAAGACTCAAAATTAGTCATTAGGAAAGTGAACATTAAAACCACAATGACATACCACCTCACACCTACTAGTATGGTTATAACTAAAAACAAAAAATAACAATCATTTTTTAAGATGTAGACATATGGAAATCCTTTTGCACTGCTTTTGGGAATGTGTAAAATTGTGCTGTTGCTATGGAAAACAGAATTATCATGGTGGTGGCGGTGGCTGTGTGCTGTGGAGCCGGTGCCCATGAACAGCGATCCTGTGTAGGGTTTGCAAGACTGTCAGTCTTTACAGAAGCAGAAATCCTCATCTTTCTCCCATGAAACAGCTGCTGATTTTGAACTGCTAACCTTGAAGTTAGCAGTCTGACATGTAACCACTATATTACCAAAGCACCTTAGAATTTATGATATGACCCAGCAATTCCACTATGCTACCAGAGCTCCTTATTCAAAAGTTTGTGGAAAAATGGAATTTTCACAGGAACTTTTTGAACCCCCTTGTACCTAAAAAAGGAGCCCTGGTAGCATTGTAGGATAAACACTGGACTGCTAACCACGAGGTTGGCAGTTCAAATCCACCAGCCACTCTGAAGGAGAAAGATGATGCTTTCTGCTCCCATAGAGATTTACAGCCTAAGAAACCCTATCCAGGGTCATTATGAGTTGGAATTAACTCAGTGGCTGTGGGTTGGGTTTGATTTTGGTTTGTACTTAAATAATTTGAAAATAAGGACTCACACACACAATGGTAACTCAAAACTACAAAATCATAGAAAACTTAATTAAACAAAAAATATCAAAATGTGAAGCTATTGTTTCTTAACATGCCTTCCATCTAGGTCTATACACTTCTGAAGGCGGTGTTTTCATCTCTCTAATCCTACCCGTGTGCCCCTGACTCTTCTGGCTGTTTGTTGTACCATGGTGGTTTGTGTGTTGCTGTTGTGTGTGATGTTGGAAGCTATGCCACTGGTATTTTAAATACCAGCAGGATCACTCATGATGGACAAGTTTCAGTGGAGTTTCCAGACTAAGACTAGGAAGAAGGAGAGGCGGACTTACTACTGAATGGTTAGCCACTGAAAACATTATGAACAGCAACAGAACGTTGTCAGATATAGCGTATGAAGATGAGCCTCTCAGGATGGAAGGCACTGGGAAAGACCTAGCTCTTTCCCATAATGACACGAATGGAGCAAAGTTTTCGGAACTTCATTTGCTCATGGGAAATGACTCAAATGAGAAGAACCAGCTGTAAACATCCATTAATAATTGAAACATTGAATGTGCAAAGTATGAATCTAGAAATATTGAAAGTTGTCAAAAGGGATAATGAATGCATAAAGATCAATATCCATAAAGGAATTAGTGAGCTGAAATGGACTGGCATTGGCCATTTTGAATCTGATAATCATACGGTTTACTATGCTGAGAATGCAAAATTGAAGAGGAATAGCATTGCATTCATCATCAAAAAGAGCATTTCAATATCTATCTTGAAATACAGTGCTGTCTGTGATAAGATAATATCCACATGCCTACAAGGAAGACCAGTTAATACCACTATTATTCAAATTAACACACTAAGCCAGTGATGATGAAATTGAAGAATTCTACTAACTCCTTCAGTCTGCAATTGGTCAAATATGCAATCAAGATGCACTGATAATTACTGATGATTGGAATGTGGAAGTTGGAAACAAAGAGGAAGGATCAATAGTTGGAAAATATGGTCTGGTAATACAAGTGATGCTAGAAATTGCATGATAGAATTTTGCAAGACCAACTATTTATTCATTGCAAATAACTTAATTAAACAGCATAAGAGGTGACTATACATATGTACCTCACCAGATGGAATACACAGGAATCAAACCGACTAGATCACTGGGAAGAGATGATGGAGAAAATCTACATCATCAGTCAAACAAGGTTAAGGGCAGACTGTAGAAGAGACTATCATTTGCTCATATGCAAGCTCAGGCTGAAACTGAAGAAAATTAAAATAACTCCACGAGAGCCAAAACATGACTTGAATAAATCCCATCTTAATCTAGAGACCATCTCAAGAACTAATTAGATGCATTAGACACTAATGACTAAAGAAGAATTGTGGGATGACATCAAGAACATCATACAGATTTCCAGCAAGATGGTGGACTTGGCAGACATGCTTACACAGACTCTCTACAACAAAGATGTTAAGTGCTATCGAGCCGACTCATAGCGACCCTGTATAGGGTTTCCGAGGAGCAGTTGGTGGATTTGAACTGCTGGCCTTGTGGTTCGCAGTCCAGTGCTGATCCTACAGTGCCACACCACAACAAAGATACAGGAGACCAAATGAAACAGACACAGAGGACAATCCTGGTGCTTGAGCTTGAGCGGAAAGGTTAGAGATGTAGATTGAATATCTACTGGGAGGAGAAGCTAGAGAGTGTCTGTGAGAGAGAAAGACTAACTGGTGGGTAGACTGCTGGCCAGGAACAGTGCGACCATCTTGAGCTTTTGCAAGAAGCTCTGGATGGATGGACAGATGGCAACATAATGACATAGATTCCACATGGGCAACAGAAGGGGTGGGATTTCTTCTTACACCCCATGGATGGCAGGGGTGAGGCCGGCCTCTACCCTCATCTACCTCTGTCTGGCATAGACCCTGCTCTCCCGGAGTTCTGAGCTGTGTAGCCTTGGTGCCTGGATTCAGGTAGGCTCTGCTTGAGATCTACAGAACACATAGAGCCTCCAGGCCAGAATTAGATGTGTAGGAATCCTCATAATCAGCTACCTTGCCCCTAGCTGCCCTCTGGTTTTGATAGACATTGAAAGTAGCAACAGGAAGGGCCTCCATGAACTACTTCAGAATTGGGTGTCCTGAACATAGAAAACACCTAGGAACTCCTTCTGGGCTGGGAACTCAGTCATCCCATCCTTCTTCCACCCACTTAATGAGTTCATTGGCCAGCAGGAGCCCCACCCTCATCTCCCTACACACACACATACACACACACACACACACCCAAAGTTTTCTCCTCTTTAGGTCCAACAACTACATTGCTTTTTTTGTTTGCTTCCTTTCATTGTTTTGTTGTTTTTACTTATTCTTTCTTCTTCTTCTTCCTCTCTTTCCCATCCCTTGATTTTTATCCTTCTATCTCCATTTTTCTTTTTTTCTTCTGTTTCTCATTTCCATCCTCTTCTCTCGATTTGTCTTCATTACTCTCTTAGTATCTTTCTCTTTCTACCTTCCCTGTCTCTGTTGATGTTTTTTTTGTGTTTTGCTCTCTTCCTTTTACTTTTTTCTTATTTTTCTCTTGTACAACTCTATTTTTCTGTCTGTCTTTTCTCTTTTTAGCTCACATGAAGAAACAGGAGAGAGTGGCTTAAACAAATGACCAATATACAAAGCCAGAAAATGTTTCTGAAGTAGAAAAGGTAATGAAACTACCTAATAAATAATGCAAAAGAACGCTATTTAGGTTCCTTCAATGGATTGACAGAAAAATCGAAGAAAGCAAGGAGAACACAGAAAAAACTAGAAGAATTTAGGAAAACGTTAAAGAACAAACGACAAAATAAATACGAATTCTGACATATAAATCCTGTAAATAGGAATCTAGAAGATTAATTCTAAGATCTCATAAATGAACAATACATTGAAAGGGCAAAAGGCAGATTTAAATCAGTGGAAATCCAAATTAGTGAACTTGAATATAAATCTCTCAATACTAGAAGAACAATCTGAAAAAATAATTTAAAAATTGGAAGAAAGCCTGAGATTTATGTGGGACAGCATGAAGAGGAATAACTTTTAGGTGTTTGGAATTCCAGAATGGGAAGGGACCAAAAAAAACGCATGGAGAAAATTGTTGAAGAGTTGCTGAAAGAAAACTTCCCTAACATCATGAAAAAATGAGCAAGTAACTATTCAAGAAGCTGAATTAACCCCAACAGAATAGAACCCAAAAGAAAATCACTGAGGCATATCATAAACAAAATTTCTAAAACAAAAGACAAGAAAACAATCCTGAGAGTAGCTCATAAAAAAATGAAAAGTTATCTACAATGTAGAACCAGTAATACTAAAATATGATATCTCAGCAGAAACCATGGAGGCAAGAAGGCAATGGGATGACATATACAAAACTCTGAAAGAAAAAAATTACCAACCAAGAATCATATACCCAGCAAAGCTGTCCCTCAAATATGATCGCAAAATTGGGATAGTTTCAGATAAACAGAAATTAAAGGAATGTGTAATAACCAGACCAACTTTACAAAAAATCCTAAAGGTTGTTCTTTGGTCTGAGAACCAACAAATGGCAGACAACATGACATTACCACACATGACAACACCACCCAGAACTCAGTCCAAATATAGAATTATCCAAAGTAAAACAAACCTACAAGACTGAGAATAGGGAACTAGAGATATCAGTTTATAATGAAGTCAACTACAAAGCAAAAAGAGGTAATAGTGTAGATACAGAACTTTCAAATGGCAAGAAAGTCAAGTAGATTTTGAAATAAAATAGACTATTTCAAACAGGGGAAAATTAATAAATTACAGTGTAATCTCAAAGAAAATTAATATACCTTTATATATAAAAAAAGGAAAATCAGAAAGATTTAGCAAACATTAAAACAACAACAATTAAGAAAATGAAAAGAAAACCAAGCAAAATGAACACAACACAAAAATTTATGAGGAACAAAGAAACTAGCAACTCTCCAAAAAACACAGCAAAATGACAGTAAACCAAATGGTTACCCATCGATAACTACACTGAATGGATTAAATGCACCAGCGAAGAGACATAGAGTATCAAAATGGATACAAACTTTGGTATACAGATGCAATGGAACACTATGCAACATTAAAGAATAATAATGACTCTGTGAAATGCCTCATAACATGGATTAATCTGCAGGACATTATGCTGAGTGAAATTAGTTACAATATTACAAATATTGTCTGAGACCACAGTTGTAAAAAATTAAGAAAACGTTTTCTTACTAAAAGAAACATTCTAGGGGATAATAATCAATGTAATGAAACAAGCTATATGAATGGTTGAATGTGAAGCTGATGATGTGCCCTGTAAACTTTCACTCAATCCAAAATAAA
>NW_006408560.1:7455041-7496596 GCF_000296735.1 Chrysochloris asiatica
AAATTTGTAGTCATTTACTAGTATAATGGAGTTACAAAAAAGAAAACTAATACTGAGTTGATCATACTTTATGTGTCTTATTAGGAAAAATGCCTGCTAAATAATTTCCCATTAAAATTTTTATTTTTTACCTTTTTATTATTGAATTGTAATCATTCTTTATTTATTCTGGTTAATAGAACATTATCAGACATATGATATTCAAATATTTTCTCTTTGGGGATGTTGTTGTTTTCACTTTCCTGATAGTAACATATCACACATGAAGAACCATCTTTCTATATAATTTTTCCATATCTTCTTTTGTTGCTTGTGATTTTGTACTATATCTAAGAAATTATTGCCTTTTCCAAGATTACAAAGACAGATTTCTAACATCTGTTTTCTTCTAAGAGATTCATAGTTTAGCACTTGCATTTATGTCTTTGGTCCATCCATGTTGTGTTAATTTTTGTACATGATTTAAGGTCAAGCTGCAACATCATGATTTTGTGTGTACCCACTTATTTCATCATATGCTTGAAAAGTGAGCTTTTATTATTTTTCATATTGCTTGATATAATTACTCCACAAGTAAAATGGAGGAACTATTAATTTATAAAGATGATATCCTAGTGGAAATCATATAAGTTGAGTGGGAAAGATGTAAGAGTAAGTCAGGGGAAGACTGTTTATTCAGTTGCAGGTAGTATTATGAATGTTTAAAAACAAAGGGAATGAATGCATGAATATTTCAGGAACCAACATTGATAGAAATGTCTGGTCTGGCAGTTTTAGACTTGTGGATTATGGCAGCTACAAATAAATGTATGGAATGGATAGTTCCCTAAGGGAAAACTCCTTGTACTTGTACTTCTATGTACTGACTTTATCCCTTTTAGAAGCATCTGTATTTAGATAATTGAAGGAATAAATTTTGTTCTTTTTGTATTTTATTATAAAGAAAATCTGGTAAGTTTTTCAATTGATTTCTTTCTCATATTCCAAAAAAGGAGACAAATTACCTGATATTTTTATAGATCCTTTAATGACTGAATTCTTATATTCATTTTTCTTCATATAAATATAATTTGTCATTCTTATATGCTTGTGTAACTATCTTCACATATGTCAAGGCGTGCTGTCATTTGTTAATAGTCATTTTGGAGCTTGATGGTGTGTATAAACTGTGACAGCTTTAACTAATAAATAAGGCTGAAATATCTTTAGAGATTTCACAACTGTCAAATATTGTAGCTCTATTGGGAGATGTTTAACTTTGCTGGTATTTAAACTCCTGCTTCCAAATGTCATATGCATTGTATATTACTATTGCTTAAATATATATAAGATTTGAAAAACTGTGTTATACATATCACATAATAGTATACACAAACATAACTATTTAAATTAAGTTTCTAGTACCGATCTTGTTTCTGAAACAATTGTGATTGTCAAATGTTTGTTGCCTGTTCCAGTTGTATATCTAGATTTAGTTTAAGCTTGGCTTCAAATAAATAAGAACAATGGAAAAAAAAAAAAAGAAACATTCTATGATGGTTACCAGGGGTGGGAGAAAAGGGAAAATTAGTCACTGTGTAGAAGCAGACACATGTTAACTTGGGTGATGGGGAAGGCAATATACAAGAGGGAGGTTGAGACTGGAAAGAGGAAGGTAGTGGAAGACACAAGGAGGAGTGTAAGAGTTAAAGTTGTCATTGTTGTTAAGTACCGTGGAGTCGGTTCTGACTCATAGTGACCCTGCACAGGGTTTCAAATCTTTACAGGAACAGAAAGCCTCATCTTTCTCCCACGGAACAGTTGGTAGTTTTGAACTGCCGATCTTGAGGTTAGCAGCCCAATTTGTAACCACTACGCTACCAGAGCTCCTTTAGAGTTAAAGTACATAGAGGTAAATAATGTTAACTGATTGTACTTAGAAGGGATTGCAATCATTGTAAAGATACGAAGTATATGATTTATTGAATGTAGGACTGATTTCCTGTAAAACTTCACTTAATTCACAATAAAAAGTTAAAAAGTAAAAAACATACTGGAAGAACGCATAAGGTCATTAAAAAGATAGGAAAGAAAGAAAATATCAAATGTCAGAAGAGACTCTGAAACTTACTCTTGAGTGACTAGAAGAAATGATGAAGTAAAAGAGCTGAACAGAACAATTCAGAGGGCAGCTTAAGAAGACAAAATCAAGTATTATAATGAGATGTTCAAAGACCCGTAGTTAGAAAACCAAAAGGGAAGAATATGCTCAGCATTTCTCAAGCTGAAAGAACTGAAGGAAAAAATTCAAGCCTTGACTTGAAATATTGAAGGATTCTATGGGCAAAATATTGAATGATGCAAAAAGCATCCAAAGAAGATGGAAGGAGTACAAGAGTCATTGTACCAAAAAGAAATGGTCAATATTCAACCATCTCAAGAGGTAGCATATAAGCAAGAACTGATAGTACTGAAAGAAGAAGTCCAAACTGTAGTGAAGGCATTGGCAAAGAACAAGGCTCAACAGACTGAAGAGACCCATATTTTTGCCCATTCCAAATACAAGTGACTCAATGAAATGTGGAAATCATTAAGTAATATATCACATGCAAGTAAAATTTTGCTGATGATAATTTAAAAATTGTTGCAACAGTACATAGACAAGGAACTTCCAGAAATTCAAGTCAGATTCAGAAAAGGATGTGCAACTAGGGATATCATTGCTGACATCTGATGGATCTTGGCTAAAAGCAGAAAATACCAGAAAGATATTTACTTTTGGTTTATTGATTTTGCAAATGCTTTCTACTATATGGATCATGACCAACTATGGATAACATTACAAAGAATGGGTAATCCAAAACATTCAATTGGGAGGTACCTGGTTTTTGACAGGTGTAACATATCCCTTCTTTCGATAGTCGATGGAATCGGGGGTTCTGCCCTCCCAATCTGGGATATAGAGAGTGTCATTATTCTGGGATTTAGAGGAGAGTACTTTCAGTCCTGTCATCTTCTGAACTACCTCTTCACTGGTCTAGGACAAAGAAGAAAGATGATGAGCAGGAAATGGAGACAAGCAGGGCAGGCAGGCCAGGCACTGAGGTTCAACTCACCATGTCCCCCAAGTGGTTCATGGCCAGTTCATATGTGTGGACACCAAGAGCGGCCTCAAGGTTGTGGATGGAGATATACTTCAAGTTTTTTTCCCAAATTAAACGCCGAGAGATTTCATCCACCTAAACAAAAGAGTAGTCAGTATTGGCATAGATTGTGTATCATAGGTAATATTGTGGAAGTTATAGTGGTAGGGATGAAACTCACATTAATAGAGAAACTACAATCAATTGGAGAACTGACCATAGAATTGTTAAAAGCATATAAAAAGAAATAAATATCCACATATAAACTAAAGTACATTAGAGGCACAGTAATAAATACACTCATGGAAGCAGCAGTCAAGAAATCAAACCATGTATTGCATTAGGCAAATCTGCTGCACAATAACTTTTTAAAGTGTGGAAGAGCAAAGATGCCAGTTTGAGGACTAAGCTGCACCTGACCCAAGTCATGGTATTTTCAATAACCTCATATGCATGTGAAAATTGAACAATGAATAAGAAAGACTAGAAGAATTTATATAGTTCAGTTACTGGAGGTGAATACTAAAAGAACCATGGAGCATCAGAAAAACAAATGAATCTGTGCTAGAAAAAGTACATCCAGAACGCTCCTTAGATGTCAGGATGGTGAGACTTTGTCTCTCATACTTTGGACATGTTGTGAGGAGGGACCAGTCCCTGGAGAAGAACATCATTCTTGATAAAGTGGAGGGTCAGTGAAAAAGAGGAAGACCCCCCAAACAGATGGATTGGCATAGCGGCGGCAGCAGTGACATCAACCATAACAATGATTGTGAGGTTGGCACAGGACCGGGCGGTGTTTCATTCTGTTGTGCATAAGGTTGCTGTGGGTCAGTATTGACTTGATGGCACCTAGAAACAACAACAGATAAAACCAAATACTTCTTGGAATTGTGTTACTGGGTTGAGGGGTTAGGGCAATACTCTCAAGTGAGAGGGGAACGGGGAACTTGGTAAATTGGCATAACATAGCTCAAAAGGCTAATGTTCCATCTACTAGTTTGGTGAGTAGCATCCGTGGTCTTAAAAGCTTATGAACATCATCTAAGATACAACTATTAGTCTCTATAAGCCTAGAGCAAAAGAGAAAAAAGGAAACCAAAGATTCAAAGAAGAAACTTATCTATAGGACTAATAGACTACCAACCACCCAGGTCTCACCTACTTTAAGATCAGAAGAACTAGATAGTGCCCAGCTACTGCTACTGACCATTCTGATAAGGGGCACAATCGACAGTCCTTCATAAAATGGGTGGGGAAGGGTTGTAGACTAAAACTCAAATTCCTAAAAAAGGCCAGACTTACTGGACCAAAAGAGACTAGAGGAACCCCTGACTATTGACCTGGGATACCCTTTAAACGTGCAACTCAAACCACATCTAGAGGTCATCAGCCCTCAAAATAAATAATACCACCTGTATGTACTGTGCTCCTATCAACAACCATCTAAATGAGACCTAACTGTCAAAGAGGATGAAAAACTAAGGGAGATATGGAAGATCGATTAATAAAAAGAAACCACCAGAATTTATTTAATGAGAACGCTGACACATTGTGAAAAGTGTAACCAATGTCACCGAATAGTATGTACAAAAGTTGTTAAATGACAACCTAATTTGCCATATAAATTTTCTCCAAAATTATGATAAAATATTTTTTAAAGAACTTTAAAAAATAGAAGAAATATATAAATAACTACAAACAATAGAATGCAAACTCTAGGGAGATGTATAGAAAAATTGATTACAGATTAATAGAATTATTCTGACAAGATTTTTCAAAACAGAGATGTTGGATAGCAACTGTATAAAGCAAAGGAAGGACAGGGCTTGATGGTGAGTTAGGTACAAAAATAAAAACTGTATGTTAAGTGTTAAGAGATAAGGGTAAGTGTGCTTGGTGGAGGATTCCAGTATTTAAATGGAATAAAGGAGTTTGGAAACTAGTAAAGGATCAGAAAAGCCTCAGGTCCAGCCCTCCCACCATGTTCCCCTCCATATTCCTGAGAACCTTGCTATTATACTGCTTCCCGTAGGTCTTCTTCCATAGGTCCCACTGGGTGTCCAGTATCTCCTCAGGGTACAGAGCACAGCTCACCATGGGTAGCAGTAGAACCTTGAGCCCCCACATCCTGGGGGAGGGGGACAAAGAGGAGAAGGGGCTCACAGCTTGTCTTATGATGAGGAAGTAGCTGTAGCCATACTCCCAGTCAAGTGACTGCAAACCTTTTGGGAGTCATAGACTCCTTTGAGAAGTCAATCAAAGCTTCCCTTTCATAGGAAAGCTGCATACACACACAATAATCTAGGGAGTTCATGAACCTGAAGAACCCTTTCCGTCCAACAATGAGAAACAGAAAAATTAGGCTCCGTGAGGAAGGTAGACGGAAATGAGGATAATTTTTCTATGATAAAACAAAGACAGGAGGGATCTGGATTTAGATGAGGTACTGGCAAATCTGGTTCCAAGTATTTTGACCTAGGGAGGGTCAACCAATCCACACTTGCATAGGCACCAGAAACAGGGCCAAAGTTGCATGTGGTTCTGTACCATCCAGTCCTGAGTGAACCAGTGTCCAGGCCATTTGTGGAGGGGAGAGGTACAATTTACAGGCCCTGATGAACCATAGGAAACTTCCACCGTATCCAAGTCCCAGTCTGTCGGCCCCATATCCACCTTATTTACAACAACCAATAGGGCCAGTAGTTTATTCTCCAGGGCCTATGGTGAAGTCTACCTACCCCTCAGGGGTATCCCTAGCAAGAATACCCACAGTATGGCTGGCAGGGTGGACCTCAGGAACCTCCTAAAACCACACAGTATGTGATGGGACAGAAAGGAAGACAGAAGACAGTGCCCTGCCTTCTGCTGCTGCTGCCTTTTGGACAGCTTCGATTGAGCAGTCCAGACACAGGTCCCTTGTGGCCTCCTGGTGTGGTGCTGTGGGCTAATGCGGCAGACTGCAAAGTCAGTTTGAACTGCAAGGTCAGTGGTTCAAGCTCACCAGCTGCTCTTTGGAAACCCTATAAAGGGTTGCTATGGGTCAGAATCAACTTGACGGCACTTAACAATTGGAATTGACAACTGGTATTGTGCTCACTCACACAAACGAGGCAGAAACTGGACAGTCAGATCAGGTTTGGCACCTGTCTGTTCCTCCCATGACCCAGCAGGCTTGGAAAATATGCACAGTGTAGGGGCAGGGTGGGAGGAGTGGAGTTGGAGGAGAATACACAGAAGAGAGATTTTCAGCTAAATTTTGCTTCCTGACCATTTCTTCAAGATATTTTTTCTCATCCTTGTAAAGCTGGAATTTGTTAGGCTACTTCTCCAGACCTTGCTAGGAAAGGTTAAGTGAAAGGCTGACAGAAAACAGAAAAAACGTCCTGTTTTCTATTAATTGTCTCCTCACTCTTATGTATTTCTTCCTCTTTTCTCTTCCCTCTTCTATTTAGGCAAGAAGTTGCCCTAATCTCAACCAGCTGCTGTGGGCAGGGAGGTTTTCCTTTCTTTTTGCTAACATCAAAAAAACTTCTGTGGTTGTCTCACAGGACAAATAGCCTCAGAATCGGTTTTGTCGGAAAATGGATTGAAAAGCAGTATTTTATGATCACTAAATTAACAGCCTTTCGTTTAGTTTTTAATGTTTTATTGTGAATTATTTCAGTTTATTTTTGCATCACTTATTTCTTACAGTGGTTTTAATGATCTGTCCTCCATTTTAAGAATGATTTACAATCTGTTTTGCCACCTGCAGGATTTTTCAGTCTATTTTTCTATAATCTTTGAAAACTCAGTCCAGCAGGACATCCTATTGGTGATGTGTTAGGGACTCTGAGCTTTCCCGAAGAGTAGGAAGCACTGAGCTATCAGTTCCCTTAGCCCCCTCCCTCCCTACTAGTGAGTTAACTCTTTTAATTCCTTTTGGCCAAACCAGAAAACTATACAAACAGGCAACTCTTGAGGACTGGGTGAAGGATTTCCTATATTCTTTGCTTTAACTAACCACCATGCGTACATAAGGGAGCCCTGGTAGTATAGTGGGTTATGAATTGGGTTGCTAATTGTAAGGTCTGCAGGTCAAATCCACCAGCGACTCCTCTGAAGAACATTGAGGCTTTCTGTTCCTGTAAAGGGGTGGGGGGCTATGAGTTGTAAATGACTCAAGGACCCCCACCACCACGCATGCATATACATAAATCACAAAAGGAATACCAAAGATTCCTAGATTTTATTTAGCCAAGAAGGGCATCTCTGTTTTCACTCACAAGGCAGCAAGTCCATTTTGATCCCCAAGTCACAACGTCCCTAATATTCCTCCCAAGTCACTACGTCCTTAAAACTCCTAAAATGGAGAACTAGCAGGAATGAGAAGCGAAAAGTTAAAAATATTACCTGCTGATGGGGATGTGTTCTCTGGGCTGGTTTCAGCAGGAAGTGTGGATAATGTGGGCGATGACTAGGGATGCTAGATTTATTTCATCAGGATTGCGGAAGTCTGCGCCAGCAATTCGCTGGAAAATTTGGACATGGGAGGGAGGCGGGGATAAAAATGCTGAGGTGGTGGTGGTGGTGTGCTGTGGAGTCAGTTCCTACTCATAGCGACCCTGTATAGGGTTTGTGAGGCTTTAACTCTTTATGGGAGCAGAAAACTTCATCTTCCATCCACAGAGGGTCTGGCAGATTCAAACTGCTGAACTTGCGGCTGGCAGTGCAATTCATAACCCAGCTACTGAGGCCCTTTTATGCTGAGAGGTTAACAAAAAGGGAAAGAGGGACTGGATTTGCATCTGGGTGATCAGCTAGGTCTGTAGTTCTGATTGTATTTATTTCATTAGCAGACTAGACCTCAATACAAGTTAATCACATTGGGGCTTAGCTTCTCTCTCTCTCTCTCTCTCTTTTTTTAATGTTTTATTGTGAATTATGTGATAGTTTACATGGGAGAACATTGGTTTTACATTCATTCTATCGTATAGTCTCATTGCCATGGCTACAATCCCCTCCATGCAATCCTTCCCCGTGCCCCCCAGGTCTTCAGCACACAGTCGCTCTTCCTCTCAGGATCTAAAGTCTCCAGCTGCTCCATTGCTCCACATCATCATCTCTGACTCCATTTCAGGCATCACTGCTTCTCTGGGTAGGGTCCCACTCTCTGCTCTTCTCCCTTGATGGTCCTAGGGACCTCCGCTTCTAGACTGAAAAGTTAATCACTCCCCTCCTTACTATAAAATGTCTACCTTTACATTTCCAACCCTCACAATCAGTCCTGATAACAATTATTCACTATTGTATCACAAGAGACCCATCTGTATTTCATTGCATCAGCCCTGGCTAGTTAGACTGAATACTACTCACTGGAGATTCTACCTTCCTCCAGGCCCTCTGGATCTAGGTTCCCTCTTGAAAGCTTGTAAGCCAGTCACTTCTTGCCTTTGTAGCCCCCCAGCTCCCATTTTGGGTAGCCAATGTCCAAGTTGCCCATCCCTGTCTACTCTGTGTGTGGAGGGGTTGGAAATGATTCTTGCTGTTAGGACTTGTTCCCTCTTTTGAGCTACTGCTTCCATAGGTGTAGGTCAAGTTCATCAAATTGTATGAGAATACTTTTTTTTTTTCCTCTTCTTTTTACTTCTGGTTGAGCTCTGATCATCCAGTCACTGAAGCCAGGACAAGTGGGTATTATCTGCAAGTGTGGGTGTTCTTGTGCATATGCCCTCTCTTCTTACCAGCGGGACACTTCACTCTCCACTCTAGTCCTCTGTGGCTATGTCACTGATTCTGGGCCCAAGAGTCCCCAGGTCTTGCCACACTGCTGGCCAACCAGGTCTCCACCCAGGTCCGCAGGGGTCTATTGAACATTGTAGGGCTTAGCTCACAGCTTCATTGCTGTTTTTCCCTCACCAATCACAGCATGTATTCCCATTGAGTCTTAGTCTTGGAAGGGGGTTTGCACTGAGGGGACCCGACCACTGCTTAGCTTGTCTTTGATGGGTAAAAGCACTTGTCTCCCCTATCCTCTTTAATCATTACCTTGTTATTGTCCACCTCCTCAACTTTGAAACCTGTTTTCAAAATTTGTCTAATCAGCATCTCAAGGATGAGGGAATAAACACTAAATCCTGGAAGCAGTAACACAAGGGTAGTCCCTAACTAACAAAAAATGATATTGCTTCTAGGGAAATAGCCTGCTTGTTTTGCTGGCGAAGGATACACTCTGTCAGAGACAAGGTCTGGATGAAATCAGTTCTCAAAGTAAACCAAAACAGCATTCCTGGTTTTTTATGACAGCACTAACTCAGTACCTTTAGTACTGAGGGACTCACCTGTGCCTTGTTGAGGTTAAAAACTCTTCAGATGGTGGGATATCTAATGAACTTTATCTGTCTAAATTATTAAAATCTCTGATGCAGGTCGTCACATGAGCTTTTCCAAATGCTTCCCTCAACATCCAGGCATGTGACAGATCATAAGAATCTAGCTCAGTGCCCAAGCCACACCCTAAACCCCACTTTCTTCCATAAACAGACTGGGGGAGGGGGAAAGAGGGCCCTGGGGATAGAAAGGATAATACATTGAGTTCTAGATTCCTTTTCTAGTCAAGCTGTATAGATCTCAGGCTTATAAGCCTTATGTCTTACAGTTGCTAGAATAGCTAATGGACAGTATTTTCTCTACTAGAAAGAAACCAGGTCCAAATCTAAACAACTTATGTTTCTTAGCACCTAAGGTGCTGCGGGTTAATGCATCAGACTGCAAAGCCAGTTGAACTGCAAAGTCGGTGGTTCAAGCTCACCAGCTGCTCCTTGGAAACCCAATACAGGGTAGCTACGGGTCAGAATCAACTCGACAGCATTAACAACTCCTTTTAGGAGCCCTGTAGTGTAGTGGGGAAAAAGATGAAGTGTCTCCTACCATAAAAGTTTAGTATCAGAAACCCTATGGAGCAGTTCTACTCTGTCCTATGTGGTTGCTAAGAGTCCAACTCCACAGCAGTAGGTGAGAATGAACTCCTTTTAATCCAGAAGAGGACACTGTAGGGGAGGGTATCCAGAAGTGCCCTTGTGGTCTCAAGCCCCAAATCTCTTTCCCCTTCTGAGGACTTGGGCAATTCCCTCAACCCCCTTTTGGTCAGAATGTCCCTTCTGCTTTTATGATTTTGCTCAGATGTGTCATGATCAGGAGGGCAACCAAGGCGGAGGGATGGCTAAGTGATCATAGCCCTGTGGTTTCTGAATCTTGAAATTTTACAGGAATATGCTTTATTTCTGTATGTTTGGAGTTCAAGCTATGGATTTGTCTAGATGTGGGTGCCAGTTGTTAAGGAAGTGAAAAGGAATGAGAAGCCGCAAATAAGATTACACAGGAAATTGTACAAAAGGAAAATATATTTTGTTTTAAAATCTTTGCTACATATCATTATTTTTGCCACTGTAAGGCTCAGCACAGACGCTAGCAGTACAGAAACAGCCAACAAGAAAAAACAAAACAAAACCCAAACAATCAAAAATAAAACCCTGAAGGAAAAGCAGAAACAAAACCCCCAGAGCATCTTCTCCCTCCCCTCCCCTGTCCCCAAAGCCCTATAACTGTACAATATTATAGTCTTGATCACATTTAAAAAGTCGATTATTAAAAAACAAGGATTCCATTGGAAACTCAACTTTTTGGTTTCTTAAACTGTGGTATAAATATATATGTATACTGTATGTGTGCACATAGAATAAAAAAATAAACTGTCCCCTTTTAGACTCCACAACCTGGCATCAAACTGGAGACAAAGGGAGGGGAAATTCCGTAAATGGCATCCCCTTAGACCCTCCAAGGCCATCTGTGTTCCTCAGTCCCCTATGGCTACATTTAACATATTTCTTCTCCTTATTAATTCAGTCTTGCACTTAAGATACTGGCCTAAACCAATTACAAAATAACCAAAAAAAAAAAGCTGTCACAAGGCATTGTTACCTGAGGAGGGTAAAGGGTGAGAGAAGTAACCTGTATCTGCATCTTATGGCTATTTAGTTAATTACTAAGTGACCCTGTTGAAATTACACTTGCATTTTAAAGCCGACATCCAATCTCAAGATTGGAGGGCGAGCAAAGAGTTACGAGCTATAGGCCTAGGGGAGACCAAAGTCTCTACACTTCTTGCCAGATTGAACACTGAAGATGGGATGATAGAAGCTACTTTGAAAGAAGGCTTGGTATTTGCTTTACATCCCAACAATATGATTTTCACTCAAGATTAACCCAAGAAGTTGAGTTTCCACGTAGAAATAACCTCTACAGAACACACATCATATGTGATTCTGACAGAAAATGCAGCATTGTCTTTATGGCCAAGTCTGGGGTTTCTGAAAGTGTTTATCTTGCCAGCACATTTCTGTAATGTTTGCAGATCTTCCATATACGGTGAGAGCACCAAAAGCAGGAATGACCCAGCCTTATCACTAAATATATTTGATGAGAGACAAACCATGTTAACAGAAGACTTTATACATTTGCTCACAGTTGCATATTATCTGGGCATAAATGTAAGTGCAGCAAAGACATTTATTTAAATACTCTTTGGCTGCTATACTAAGTGGAAATACCTGGAAGATTTAATTCCTTAGAACTCTTTGAAAAACACACAGAAAGACAAACTCTGGGACAAATTTTGCATAACTCCCTAATAGGGAGAAAAGGAAGAACACACTCACACATATATATACACACTCTCTCACTCATTCACTCTCACCCTCCCTCCCTCACAAGTTTCTTTCCAGAGGAATTGCTCACAGGCAGCAGAAAGCGCCTATGCTCGTTTCCTAAATCCCATATATACTTACCAGGGTTCATGGTCCTCAAATATGAGGACTCTTCTCCTATCCTCCATCCTATTCAGAATTGCTTTCCAAAAACATGCCACAGCATCCAAGGCAAATAGTGGGTGTCAGGTTCTTCTAACCTGAGCCCCTTGACCCTAGCATAAATCCTCTCCACAAAAAATTCTGGTCAAGAGACATAAGGAAAGGCATTCTTAACCTCACCTAGCCTCAATTTTCCAAAGGGCCCCAAACTTGGGAATTCATTCCATTGCATCTATAAATGTTATCTCAAGGTTAGGGGAAAGACCAGAATTGAAAAGGGATACACATTAGGGGTGAGGGAAGGGAAGGGAGAGGAACTATTATTCTGTTTACAGAAAGATTTGCTTTTTAAAACAAATGGTGATTTTTCTCCCTCACTCCTTATCCCCACCCCAATAGTTCTATTCTGAAAAGGAGGGAAACATAGTTAAATCAGGAAATTCTTCATTGTTATAGTTGTTGCTCTGGTCTCCCAGCATGGACAACATCTCCTAGAGAGAAAAAATAGAGTAAGTCTGGGTTACTCACTTCGATCCTTTATACTTACAGAGCTCTCTCCCAACATCCCTCTGCACCACTATTCCTGACCCCAGAGTGTTTCTACTATGCTGAGCTCTCTCATTCCCAAAAGCTCTCTAATTCCTTTAGATGACAGCCTTTTTTCTAGTCCTTTCCCTACCTTCCTCCTATATTTCCCCATGTTCCCTCTTTTTGAGTCTTTAATATTTTGAAGGAAAAAAACAAATCTACTTGTCACATTTCATGTGACCTTCTGTAGATACATAAGGTGTTTTCTACCAACAGCTGTTTTGGCTTTCTTTCAGTCTTTTAAACTAGTTTTCTTTGCCTGCCTAATATTACTCCACTGATTCTTGCAGGATCCTGAGGACCTACATATCTTTATATCAATAGTCAGTATGTTCTACTTCCATTTTTTTCCCCATAGGTCTTGTTTTATATCTAGAGCAACTCTCATGTGGGGATGTAGCTCTCTTTAAATGGGCTAAAACAACTTTCTTTGGCATATTTGCATGGTGCATGATTCAAATCCTAGTTTTATCGGGTCTGGTTAAAGGCTGTGCAATAACCCCAAGTTCATGATTTTTTCCAATTAGTGATATTGATCTCTATATGTCCCTTCCTTCTCTGTCTTCTCGTACACACTCTCAACCAAGTGCTTTTATCTAAGCATGTTTCCTTCTGTCTCTCTTTCCTGAGCCTTCCTTTCCCAGTTCTGACTTTTCTAAAGTTCTTTTCTCACTCTCACCTGGAAGACCTCAGGCTGGCTGGGTTGCTGTGCTGCTGACTGTTGAACATGTTGCTCATTAGAACTTGATCGATGATGAGCCTGCTGGCCCTGCCACTGCGGCCACACACCCACACCCTCTGCTGTCCGTGTCTGGAATTGTCCTGCAGTCTGTCCAGCCTCAGGAGCTAGAAAAACAGCAAATAAACTACTTCAATCTATTAACTCCATTGGAGATAAGAAACTAGCACATAAAACAGGGAAGCTATTAATTTTACCCAGAATACTAACTGTCCTTCTCTCTGCCAATTAATATCTCTTCTGCTTCAAAACCCAGTAGGATAAGCACTGGACTTCTAACCGGAATGTTGGCAGTACAAACCCATCAGTCACTCCTTAGAAACCATATTCTTGTTCTTGTTATGTGCTGCCAAGTCGGTTCCGATTCATAGTGATCCTGTATAGGGTTTCTGAGGAGCTGCTGGTGGGTTTGAACTATCGACTTTGCGGTTAACAGTCCACTGCTTATCTTACAGTGACATACCAGGAGTCCCGGACACCCTATATAGGGTCGCTATGAGTTGGAATTGATTTGACAGCACTTTACAACGGACAGCTTTTCCAAAGAATCTAATGCTCATTTATATTTAGTCTGCACCTTATTAAATTATAAGTTACACACGTTTTGGATTATGTGCTAAAGTGCTTTTTAATGTAGGAGCTCTGGTAGTGTAGTGGTTATGAACTGGGTTGCGAACCTTAAGGTCAGCGGTTCGAAACTACCAGCTGCTCCGCGGGAGAAAGATGAGGCTTTCTACTCCCGTAAAGATTTACACCCTCAGAAACCCTGTACAGGGTCGCTATGGGTTGAAACTGACTCGACAGCACTTAACAACAAACAACAAGGCTGCTTTTTTTTTTTTTTTTTTCCATCTTCAAGAAAGTTAAACTGTATTGGCTATAGTTGTATCATGGACCTGACATCTAGTCAGTGGCCTATTTTGGGGACATGGGGAGTACAGACCATACTATGTGACAATGTCAGAAGGTGTGACACCAAAACTACTGTGTATAAAATTTTGTACAATGTTTCATCAAAAATGTATTATTTTTTCATTAAAATTTCCTAGTAGAGAAAGTAGAAGTGCTATTACACTGTGGGGCTTTCTATCAGTGTCATAAATCAAAGTGAGTATGAATTGTTGCATGGAAAACCAGTTTTCACTGTAATCTTTCACCCGAATCACAATAAAAAGTTTTTTATAGAATGCAAAAATTTTTAAAAGAAAGAAAAACACACATAATATTGCAATACCATAATTCAATACCATGAAACAACAGAGATACTATTTTAGGGATGTATGTGAGAAATTTTTAAGAAGGCAGGGGAAGTTGCACTCAATATTCAGAATGGTACTTATCTCTGGGCAAGAGAGAGCTAGAATGTACTAGATGAAGTTCATGAGAGGTGCCTCCAATATATTCTTTTTTAAAGTAGGGGATACACATACATTTTCATCACTATTTTGATAATGCACATGTATTTGGTAAGTATTTTAAAACATTTATCTGTAGTCAATATTTAATAAGAACAATGAAAATAATCTAAAACTAAAATAGAAACACGGTTTTGAAATGGTTGCACAAATCTGGACTGTGACTTAAAATGGACATCTATATATACAATAGTCTCTGAGCATTGGTTCATGTGTTCTGGAGTTGAGTTTTAGTGTGACTGCAAATTACCAGGCTCCTGGTTAGGTTCAGCTTTCTGCAAGTGAAGGTACTTCACAGATTCCATCTTCAAAACATAATTTAGAGATAGTTTGACCCTACATTCTCATTTCTAAGTTGACCCAGAGGAAGAATCTCTTTTCATACAATATGTATCAATGGGATCTTGATATCCTCCAGGCATATAGGGCATTCTCTGAAATCTGGAGTTGCCCATCTGTGAGGTCAGACTCCAAGTCTTTCTATCTCTAAGTGTACCTGTGACTCTCTGTCAACCTTCTGTCGACCTTCCGAGTAACTTCAAAGAAGTTTATTTCCTCTTTTCTAATTTCATTTTTTAGACCTTCCATGCTGGAGATCCTAGTTCCACTGTGCCAAACATCATCTTTCGCTCATATTTGTATGCTTGCCAATCTGTACTTGGGGGCTTTTTCAGAATCTGGAAAGTTGTGATATCAGAGGCAGTAGCACAGGTGGCAGCATCCATGTAGGTAGGTTTTAAATTCTAAGTCGATTCCCCACAAATAGGTCGGTATACCCAGGACACAGGCAAACAATTTTAACTAATAAAAAAAGATCTTTCTGTTACCCTCCTTCTGAAGTGAACTCACCAAAGTTGGATCCATGGTTCGTGAGACTAGGATAGGCAGCAGCACCAGGTGATGTCGTAGGAGCACCAGGGAGGGACATGGGGCTGAAGGAGGATGGAGTCTGAAAGTTGCCCACAGCAAACTGGGGAGAACGAGTCTTGGCTGTGGCCTGGGAAGTCACCTGCTAAAGGAGAGAAGAGCATAGGGACTGACAAATGATAGATTAAGAGTACTGCACATACTATCCTAGTAGAGTCAATCCTCAGGCAATTAGTGGATCTTTTGGAACCAAGTTCATCACTTATTTCTTATATTTCTTTATTCTCAGTGACACTGTTTTTTAGGCATCTGTGATATAGTACAAAAACCAAAGAATTATGGGATTAATAAAATCACACATTAGTGGTTGTGGGGATTAAATGAAGTGATTTAAACTGTACAGCTAAGCACTGGACTGCTAACCATAAATAAGATCAGTGGTTCAAACTCACCAGCCACTCTTTGGAAACCCTACACAGGGTCACTCTGAGTTGGAACTGACTTGATGGCACTTAACAACACAAAAAGTTACATAAAAGCCAGAGGTATTCATAACGGTATTATACGTAGGGGGGAATCGCATAATTAATTATTTAGTCTATATATATTAATTAGTTCCTGCGTTGTTGCTAAGTGCCATCGAGTTGGTTATGATTCATACACCCTATACAGCCTTTCTGAGGAATGGCTGGAGAATTGAACTGCCAACCTTGAAGTTCAAACTGACCTTGAGGTTGAGTGCTTATCCTACAGCGCCACACCAGAACTCCTAATGATTTTTGTTGTTTTTAAAGTGAACATTTTTTTTTTCTTAACAAAATAGTAATGGATATTTGCAAAGTGAAGGGACATTAAAAAAAAAAAAGAACAATTTATAATTTCACCACCAGAATGGTTAACAGTTTTTAGATAATTCCTCATTGTTTTTATTTTCCTATAATTAAAAAAAATAGATACAATTAAAAGGTCTCATTTTGAAGCATTCAATACGGTTCTAAGAAGATTTACAACTTACTAGGAACTAATAATGTCAACAGAACCCACTGTGCTGAAGGATTCACCTCTATCTTTTTTGAAAGCCAAGAAATGGCACTTGCAACACCAAAAGTCATAACAGAGTCAGGTAGTATGACCTGTGACGGACCCATGAGCAACCTGAAGAGTGCAAATAGAGAGATGATCTCTCCAAAGATCATCAAGTTAGAAACATGAGAAGGGTTATTAAAGAAGACTTTGAAAATATTATAGCTATTATCACAGCTCTTAACATAAGCTTAAAATCTTTGAATGTAAAGATTGATAAGCTGTTGTCCAATGTCACCTTCCTGACCTTACAGACAACTCCTGTGCTTATTATACCAGTCACTCCATGGGATTCAAATCCACCTCCAACTTCTACTGCTGCTTCTTTAAAAAAAAATAGATACAGGAGCTCTGGTAGCAGAGTGGTTACGAATCGGGCTGTGAACCTCAAGGTCAGCAGTTCGAAACTACCAGTTGCTCCGCAGGAGAAAGATGAGGCTTTCTGCTCCCGTAAAGATTTACAGCCTTGGAAACCCTGTTTAGGGTCACTATGGGTTGGAACCAACTCTACAGCACTTAACAACAACAACAACATAATAGCAATTCTGGAGTCTGCTTTTGGTTTTGGCTTTTTTTATTTAAAATGTTACTTGTAAAATGTAAATACGTATTAATATAAGGGTAAGTCAAAAAGTACTAATAACTAGTGTAACAGTTTATATACAGTCACAGGTTTATTCCTTTAACCTGTCTCTGTGATAAGTGCATGGATATAGACACGTTCTCTCAGTAATATACTTGTCTAGGTCTCATTACGGTGCCCTTTAACAAAAAATGGATGCTTTTTTTGCCATAAGGGGGAAAAAAACCAATTCTGAAGTTATGGATAATATGAAATTTTTAATAAAACTCAAGTGGAATACCTTCCCAAATCACTGAAGCTGTGCTACTCCCCCCCAACATAAAACAACTGTTTTTACGTGGATAAATTCTTTTAAGTAAGGTTACAAAGACCTCAAAGATGGGCCAAGAGAGGAAAGTCCATCAACCTCAACAAATGAAGAAACTGCAGCTGAAGTCCAGAAACTGGTAGAAGATGACCTCAGAATTGCCACCGATATTACAGATACTGACGCTAGGATCTCACATGGTCTGGCATTTTCATGTTAAGTGAGCATCTTGGTCTCAACAAATTTTCGACTGGGTGAGTACCAAAAGGATTAACCAATATCAGCTAGCTCAAACAGCTGATCTTTCCATCAGTCTTTTAAGCAAGTCAAATTTAGGGAACATAATTTAATTGAAGGAATCACAACCAAGATGAGTCTTGGATTTACTAATAAGATCCACAGAGCAAAGCCCAATCAAAACAGTGGCTTCTGAGGGGATCTGCTGGGCCAGTTTAATTCAACACAGAGAGGTCAATTCAGAAGTTATGGCGCTTGTTTTTTTGGGTTCCAAAGAGGGATTCTTGATAGATTTTGTCAAAGTACACAGGACAGTCATATGGGCTTATTAGGAAGATTATTTTAAGTTAACTGCATTGGTGAGAGAAAGGCCAGGAGCCTAGGAATTTTTTTCCATTAAGACAATACACATGTTCATTCATCAAGGTTGACAAGGGCTGTCCTAGGAAAATTTCTTTAGAAAACCTTACCCCATCCACTCTACAGCCCTGACCTTGCCTTTTCAGACTTCTTTTTGTTCCTCAAACTCAAAGAACATTTGAAAGGACCATAATTTGAGTTCCTCAAGGATGCCAAAATTGCCATTTTGATGCAGTATATAATACAAGAGTGCAGATTCTTCAAGGAAGGGTTAGAGAGAGAGAAACACTATCTTCAGTTGTGTACAAACCTAGATGGAGGATATGTGAGAAAAACAATAGCTTCACATTTGGATATTTTTGTTTAATAAAGGTGCCTATATTTTATACAAATACTTTTTCACTTACCTTTGTATATGAAAAACTATATACTTTGGGTTTAATATATACAAAATATAAGAACTTTCAATAGCATTTTTGGTAAACAGATATTGCTATTGCTAAGTGCTGTTGAGTTGGTTCTGACTCTTAGCAACCCTGCATTAGGGTTTCTAAGGAGTGGCTGGTAGGTTTGAACCACTGACCTTGCAGTTAGCAGTCCAGTGCTTATCCTACAGTAGTCACACCAGGACTCCAAATAGACATTACTGTATATAAGCTAGTATTAAATTGTCACCTTTGTACTTCTATCTACAAAGTGGAAACTTCTTAGAATTTACTCTAAGGAATCACTCACTCACTGCCATCAAGACAATTCTAATTCAAAGTAACCCTGTATAGGGTTTCCAAGACTGGAAATCTTTACCCAGAGCAGACAGCCTCATTTTTCTCTCACAGAGTGACTGTTAGGCTCAAACCGCCAACTTTGAGATTAGCAGTCCAGTGTTATAGTACCACACCAACACTTCTGCTCTCAAAGGAGTGAGGATCTGAAAATCAAACCTATTCAAAATGTTACATGTGCAATTATGATCTAAAATGGGTATGTGAAAAGCTTGAATGCTAATGAAACTTCTGGATTTGGGTTATCTATGTTTTTTTTTTTTATCTTGGAATTATCAATCTACTTTTAAATAAAGACAAAAACTGGAAAGGAAAGAAAGGGAGTTTAAAAAGGAAGGTGTCTAAGACTGACACCAATAATTTCACATATGGGAAAAACCAACCAACCAACCAAGGCTAAAACAATACACATACAGGGACAGCCGAATAAGAAGCTTACCTGGGCAGAGAAGCCTGGGCGAGTGCTAGGGGTCCAAGTTGGGGCTGCTCCCTGTGTGGGGTTGGAGTGTCGGGAAATCTGGGCTAACATCTGCCCTGCAGAAGCTGAAGGCTGAACAATGGTTACAGGAGGAGCCAGACCACTATTCCTAGGAGTGAACAAATAGTGACGTAAAAGGATTAAAATGTTGACTTTATCACAGAAGCTAGGAATCAAAAGATAATCTAGTACTATCCTTAGGTCCTCTAAGAAAAACTTGATAACTAAATTCAGAAAAAAACGAGAAGGACTGACAGTCACACACTGACCAGGACAAACAGAATTGGAACCTATAACATGGCACTAGGATAGGTGAAAAGAAAGAGGAGGAAGAAAAGCAGCTTGCCTCACCCCTAGGCCCTGCAAGCTCCATTGTTTTATCCGAAATAATCAAGGAATGTTAAGGAAGAATACAACTTGGATTCTGCAACTGAATCCCTCAGGGCCTTGTACAGCAGAACACACATATGGGGCTCACCTGAAATTCTCTGTCGGCCGGGGGGTAGGAGGGAATGTGTTGCCCTGGGAGAATAGCTGTTGGGTGGCAGGGACAGTGCTGGAAGAGATGCCTTTACTCTGATCTGTGGACCAAAAGGAGTCGAGGGGAGGGCCAGTCAAGGGGCTGTAGTTATTAGATCCAGCAAGTTCTATGCATTTATGAGGTGTTATGATTAAGTGGAAATATGTTGGAATACTACTGGCTGGGCAGTAGCCAGCCCATTAACAAGAGATCTAAATGAGAACTTAAAAGAGAACTGAGGACAATATAAACCTGCATTGATGTTGGAATAGATTTCTGAAAAACGTGGATCTCTATCCTGGGCAAACAGACCATCTGACTTCTCAAGGGCTTTGTTGTGCTCTGGCCCTGTGGTTGTCACAGGCTGAACAGAGACCTGTAGAATGCAAAGATAAAAATAACCACGGATGATTTAACAGAATAATCTCAAGCCCTAAAATCTACAAGATTCATATACTCTTAGTAGGCAATGGGGGTATTTTTTTAAGGAAATGCTCTCCGTCCTCTTCAAGGAAGAAAACAAACACACCTGTGGATGATTGTAGTTGGCCAGTCCATCTCTTCCTGGGATCACTTCTAATTCTGTTTGCTGTTGCTGCTGCCTATATGTGAAAGGCCAATAAGGAGAGAAATGGACAAAAAGACAACTTTGTAAAGTAACCTAGGGGAACTTAAAAAAAAAAAAAAAAAAAACAACCAACCAAAGATGGTACAGCACATGGTCATCTTCTGGGCTAGTGACATCCCAGCAAATGATTCTTCCACTATTCCTCACCTGGGTGCCAGCTGCCCTGAGCTCATCTCCAGGGGTAAATTAGCTGGGGGACCTAGCTGTGGTCTCTGGATTGTGCTGGAAAGCGTAGGCCGTGGTTCTTGGCTAGAGTTCCTGGGAAGAGAGAGTGTAGACAGAACAACAACAAAAAACAAAACAAAAAGAATCTGACCCTGGTTTGTACATAAAGCTCTACAGATTTAATGTACAGATAGGACAATCACTAGTAAATTACTTTTTAAAGTTCAATCCTACAAATAATCTCTGATCTCAGTTTCAGCAAATAATTCATAATGCAAGCAAAATAGTAACTATGTTTTCTGGCCCAAGGGTTCATCCTGTTTGGGTTCTAACTGGTTCTAGGTATTTAGCACACAGTTGAGTATGTGTGTGTGTGTGCATATGCACACAAACACTGAGGAAAAGTTAGGAAGAAAGGAAGAGAAATAGACAAAAAACAAGACTGAGAATGAGAAAACGCTGAGGAAAAAATTGTTCAACGGTTGATGTAATTTTATAAATGTAAGTAAACTGAGGACACAAAAAGGCTTAGAACACCTGCCACCACAAAATAATTAACCACAGAAAGTATTCCCAGATTTCAAGCCACTGAAAGCAATAACTATGTTTGCTCCAAAAATATAATTCTAGGTGTCTACTACATGTGACTTTATGAGACTTCAAAGTCTGTGGGCAAATGGAAATGAAAAGATAATATAACTTTCACACAAACTTTTTTTAAGCACCCATATATATGACCTGATTAACATAGTTCAATCTCTGACTACTTTTGCTATTCCTTTTGATAATATTTTTTGTTGTCAAGCCATCATAGTGACTTATGTGACAGAGTAGAATAGCACAATAGAACTTTCTTGGCTACAAGCTTTATGGAAGCAGATTACCAGGTCTTTCTCTCGAGGAGCTGGGTGGGTTCCAGCTGCAATTGAGTGCATAATCATTTGTGCCACCAAAGTACTTGACAATTAATTCACTTTTTTACTTTTTATTGTGAATTGGGTGATGGTTATGAAGCAAATTTTCTATTCAGTAATTCATATACATTTCATATCACTGATTGCAACCTCCCACAATGTAATATTCCTCTTCCTAGTGTCTCCCAATGTCTTCCATTTTCCAGTCCTCCTAAGTTCCTACCCCTTCCTGCCTTCTGAATGTTGTCCTTAGGCAAGTTCTGCACTTCTAATCTCACAAGGCTAACTGCTCAGAGCGTGTACCTTTCTAGTGTTATTAGTCATCTACTATTACTGTAGATCTGTTGTATGGTTGAAAACTGAGCTATGGAGATGAGCTCAGTTCTAGGCCTGAAAGGTATCTAAGGACCAGTCTTCTGGGTTACACTAGTCTTGTTTTGGTCAGAAGTCTGGTCTTTGATTATGCTTTTGAGTTTTGCTCTACATTTTCTCCAACTCTATGCAGGATCTTCTAATGTAATCCCTTCTAGACCAGTCAGTCGGACACCATATAGCTCTGATGGTCTCAGAGTTATGCAGTCTGAGATTTGTGTGGTCCATTAGTATTCTGGACTAATAGTTGGTAACAAAATATTTTTGATGAATATTTTTGCAGACTTTCAATGTTAAATTATAAGTTAACTAAAGGTTGTTCCTAGGTGTCACTGAGTCGGTTCCGACTCATAGTTGACCCTAGGCATAACAGAACAAAACACTGCCTGATTCTGCGCCATCCTCACAATTGTTGTTACACTTGAACCCATTGCTGCTGACACTATGCTTATCCATCTCACTGGGGTTTTCCTCTTTTTTGCTGACTTTCCACTTTACCAAGCATAATGTCCTCCTGATAATATGTCCAAAGTATGAGAGATGAAGCCTGGCCATCCTGGCTGTACTTCTTCCAACACAGATTTGTTTGTTCTTCTGGCAGTCCATGGTACTTACAATATTCTTTGCCAACACCATAATTCAAACACATCAATTCTTCTCTGGTCGTCTTCATTTGTTGTCTAACTGTCACATGCATATGAGGCTATTGTAAATATCATGTGATTTCCAGCATTATTTCTATCACCAAGGTCATATTTTTAAACTACTGATCCTTCTACTTTGTTTACAACCTTTGCATTCCAATCACCAGTAATTATCAATATATCTTGATTGCATGTTTGATCAATTTCAAACTGAAGAAGGTAGAATTCTTCAATTTCACCATCACTGTGGTTGGTACATAAATTTGAACAATAGTGGTATTAACTGGTCTTACTTGTAGGCATACAGATCTTATCCTATCACAGACAGTATTTTACTCATAGATAGATATTGAAACATTTTTTTAAATTATGAATGCTACACCAATACTTCTACAGTCTTCCTTATTCACTGCCCACCTTTCACAAGCATATAAGGCTATTGAAAATACCATGGTTGGAGTCAGGTGCAACTTAGTCCTCAAGCTGATATTTTTGAAATTGAATATTTTAAAGACGTCTTGTACAGATTTGCCTAATTGTTTGATTTCTCGACTGCTACTTCCATGAGTGTTGATAGTAGATCTAAGCAAACCAAAGGACTTAACAACTTTAATCTTTACAACTTATTGGTTCAGTTGTTAGGATTTAACTTGTTTTTTTTCAGTGAAGAGATTGCTTTAACAAGCAAATGGAAGAAATGAGAATGTAAAAGAGCTGAACAGAAAATTTCAAAGGGCAGCTTGAGAAGACAAAATCAAGTATTATAATGAAATTTGCAAAGACCTGGAGTTAGAAAACCAAATGGGAAGAACAGGCAACAACTTCAATCTTAGCAACTTATTGGTCCAGTTGTTAAGGATTTTTGTTTTCTTTACATTGAGGTGCAACCCATCCTGAAGGCTGTGGTCTTTGATCTTCATCAGTATAAATTTTAAGTTCTCTTTACTTTCAGCAAGCAAGGTTGTAATAATATCTTCATATCCCAGGCTGTTAATCAGTCTTCTTCCAACAGTGATGCTACGTTCTTCTTCATATAATCCAGCTTCTTGGATTACTTACTTAGCATACACACTGAATAAATCTGGTGAAAGGATACAAACATGATGCACACCTTTCCTGATTTTAAACCATTCATTCTGTTCAAACAATTGCCTCTTGGTCTATTTACAGCTTCCTCATGAGTACACATAAGCGTTCTGGAATACCCATTCTTTTAAATATTATCCATAGCTTGTCATAATCCACACAGTCAAAAGCCTTTGCATATGCATAGTTGATAAGGTACAGGTAAACATCTTTCTGGTATTTTCTGCTTTCAGCAAAGAGCCATCTGACATCAGCAATGATATCCCTTGTTTCACATTCTCGTCTGAACCTGGCTTGAACCTCTGGCAGTTCTCTATTGATACACTGCTGAAGACATTTTAAAATTATCTTCAGAAAAATTTTACTTGTGTGTGATATGAATGATACTGTTCAATGATTTCTGCATTTAGTTGGGTAACCAGTCTTTGGAATGGGCACAAATATGGATCACTTCCAATCAGTTGATCAGGTAGCTGTCTTGCAAATTTCTTGGCAAAGATGAGTGGATGTATCAGTTTTTTTGAAGGATTTCAATTTTTATTTCATCAATTCCAAGTCTTGTTCTCTGCCAATGCTTTCAGTGCACCTTGGGCATATTTCTTCAGTACCACTGATTCTTGATCGTATGATACCTCTTGAAATGATTGAACATCAACCACTTTTTGGTACAGTGAGTGGCTCTGTATTTCTTCCATTTTCTTTTGATGCTTTCTGCATCATTCAATATTTTTCCCATAGAATTTTTCAATATTTCATTTAAAGACCTGAATTTATTCTTGCGTTTTTTTTCAAATTGCCTGTTCTTCCCATTTGGTTTTCTAACTCCAGGTCTTTGCAAATTTCATTATAATACTTGACTCTGTCTTCTCAAGCTGCCCTTTGAAATTTACTGTTCAGCTCTTTTACCTTCTCATTTCTTCCATTTGCTCTAACATCTCTTCACTGAAGAACAAGTTAGTCTCTTCTGACATCCCTTTTGATATTTTCCTTCTCTCCTGTCTTTTAAATGGTCTTTTGCTTTCTTCCTGTATGATGTCCTTGATGTCATCTCACAACCATTCTGGTCTTCAGTCATTAGTATCGAATGCATCTTGAGATGGTCTCTAAATTCAGGTGGGATATATGCTATTGTCATATTTTGGCTCTTGTGCATTGTTTTAAGTTTTTTCAGCTTCCGCCTGAACTTATTATATGAGCAATTAATGTGCAGTCTTGCCCTGGCCTTATTTTGGCTGATGATATTGAACTTTTCCATCGACCGTTTCCATGGATGTAGTCAACTTGGTTTTTACATATTCTATCTGGTGAGGTCCATGTGTATAGTTGTCTTTTGTTGTTTAAAAAAGGTTTTTGCAATGAGGAAGTTATTGGTCTTGCAAAATTCTATCATGTGATCTCCAGCATCATTTTCATCACTGAGGTTATTTTCCAGCCACCAATCCTTCCTGTTTGTTTTCAACTTTTGCATTCCAATCACCAGTAATTATCAATACATCTTGATAATTGATAATCTTGATTGCATGTTCGATCAATTTCAGACTGAAGAAGTTGGTATAATTCTTCAATTTCATCATCACTGGATTTAGTGGTTGGTGTGTAAATTTGAATAATAGTGTTATTAACTGATCTTCCTTATAGGCGTATGGATATTATCTTATCACAGACAGCATTGTACTTCAAGATAGATCTTGAAATGTTCTTTTTTGATGATGAATGTGACACCATTCCTCTTCAATTTGTCATTCTCGGAATAGTAAATCATATGATTTTGAACCAGTCATAGGTTTAGCTGAAGGTTGAAGCTATATATGCACAGGAATCCTTGGGGTTATGAATGAGATCCATTCCTGTGTCTTTTAAGAATCTGTAGGTAAGTCAGAACAGGTGCATATGGCTCTTTTTTTGGAAGGGCTGAAAGATGAATACTTTATTATTTACATGTATAAAAGAATGAGGAAGTAGAAACTGAGGAGTTTATAGACAGGGGCAGAAGATGACTCCAGTTCAGAAACTGATGATGAGCTTGTCTATTTCCCAGACTTCAGAGTTCCCTCCCATCTGGTAGGTTGGTGAATGAACATGGGGCCTTGAATTTTTTCATGGCAAAGAGCAAGGACTCTGTCTCCCCTCTAGCTGTACCATCAAGCAGGCACCATCATTGGGATCTGGAGGGCACAGGAACCTAGTATGCAGGATCATCTATATTTGGTCAAGTTCTGTGTGGTGATCCACTTCTGATCGGCATGCTCCAAGTACGAGGTGATCTCAATGGTCTTCCCTGCCAGCATTTTCTAAGTCATCTAAAGCCCTTTATCATCTCCACATCATAAAAGTCATCAACATCAAAACTGTGTTTGACCTAAGTCCTACACTGCAGAGACTCGACTCTGAACTCCATATCTGAGTGGAGACCCATATACACAGTGCTCCTCTACTTTGTATAGTACCATGCATATCCTTGCATACAGTTTTTATTTAGCCTGATTAAAGTGCAATAAAAAGTCTGAAGCTGCGCATGCAGTAAATGAAGGTGACTGTGATGAAAAAAATGTTGAGTAGGGATTGGTTTAATCTTTTCAAAGTGTGGGCACATTTACCTAATATTAAGTAGGGCTTTGAAGATGTCTGGCCAAGTGCCTCCACAGCACTTTGCTCTTAAGATGGCAGCCAACCACTTTAAATGTGCATGACACTCTATAGTCCTGCAAATAATTCAATCCTCCTAAGAGGGTTTACCACACCTTTTCCTAGTCTCCCATTTCAAGGCTTTGACCCACAATTTTTCCTATTCTGGTTATTGTGAGGATTCACTCAAACTGTAAAGTTTGGGTCTTTAGTTTCATTTCAATAGTCATGACAGAAACAGTGCAAAGTCCTGTATTAAAGGTTAAGTAGGAATTAACCTGACCTGAAGATGCCTGTATCTTAGCACAATATTGAGTAACTGTTGTTGTTAAGTGCCGTCGAGTCGGTTCCGATCCATAGTGACCCTGAACAGGGTTTCCAAGGCTGTAAATCTTTACTGGAGCAGGAAACCTCATCTTTCTCCTGCGGAGCAGCTGGTAGTTTTGAACTGCCGACCTTGTGGTTCGCAGCCTGATTCGTAACCACTATGCTACCAGAGCTCCTTTTATTGAATAACTAGGCAAAGGTTTATTTGGGGTTCAAAGGATACATCTTTTCTATTGTCTACTCTTTCAAAATGGCTTGAGGTAAAAAGATTTCTTCCATTTCTGTTTTTATGATCCACACCCTAAAGCTCAATTGGCTATTATGTTAAAGCATCAAAATGTAGTTTTCTTGGGATCGAGAGTCCTGTTTTCTTGATCTCCTAGTAGTGTGATGTAAGAGATATTATCTGAGATTTTGTTTTCTTATCCTTAAAATGCAATTAATCCTTACCTCAGTTTCTCATTTCCTAATCTGAATTTCCTGATTTGGAGTCCTGGTGTGGCACTGCAGGTTAATGTGCTGGACTGCAAGGTCATTCAGCTTGAACCACACAGTGGCGGTTCAAGCTCACTAGCCACTCCTTGGAAACCTTATACAAGGTCGCTATAAGTCAGAACTGACTCAAAAATACTAAACAATAATAATTTGAATATAAGGGTATATCTATTTATTTGGGGGCTGGCTAATAACACTTGGGTATGTATGAGAAGAGGTATACTTCAATCCAAATACCTTGGCTTATCATATCCACAGAATTCTACTCTTAATATTTAGTTGAGCAGAAATTACATTTTAATAGATGCTTCCTTCTATTCTAATGAAAGGAGCTCTGGTAGCATAGTGGTTACAAGTCGGGCTGCTACCTCAAGGTCAGTAGTTCAAAACTATCTGCTGGTTTGCAGGAGAAAGATGAGGCTTTCTGCTCCTGTAAAGATTTACAGCCTCAGAAAGCCTGCACAGGGTCGCTATGAGTTGGAACCGACACAGCATGCCACCACCACCACCACCCCTAGTCTAATGAGTTTTAAGTTTATATCTAATAGATTTTTTCACTGCTTTTATTTTCGTTTTCGTTTTAAGCTGCATTTATTCCCAAGCCATAAGTTTTTGTTTCTTCAATTTCTTCTGGGCAACCTCCTCTTCTGGTTTAGTAATAGTTTGTTCCTTTTCAGTATGGATTATCTCAGTGTGGCAGGAGAAGCTTATGTAGGGGGGTCGATATAACCATGAGCTCTGTAAGTGTAGTGGCACATCTTGGGGGCTTTGTTCACTTGGATGTGCTCAACGACCAGAGAACCCACATATAAACTCTTAAGTTCAGCATTATTTTGTATTTTTAAGCATGACCAGCAAAGATTCAGCACTCTTTTGGGCCACCAACCCTATGTCTAATCCCACTGCTTGGCCTGGGTGCACCTACCAACTCCACCATTGTAATGTCAGAATGCCACAGACTGCTTCTGCAAAGTGACATCTTTCAGATGCTTAGTGGCTTTTCAGATATGTATAGCCTTGATGGCACGGACAGTTTCAAGGGCAAACTTAAAATAGACCTGAATCTCTTGATTTGCATGATTTTATGGGGTTTTCTGGGTCAAGTGAGTAGCAAACCATTTTGCAAGATCACCTCAGGCAGCTTACATGAAGAGCTCTAATACTGACTTTTAAGATGGCCAATTATCTCCAGAAATCAGTGAAGAAATAAGAAGACATAATGAGAGATGCCAAGTTGTAGAATTGGCTCCAGGAGTATCTGGAGAAGAGGAAGGTTTGATAAAGGCCATTTGGAAGTTCTTTCATGTCTCTCTCCACTATCTAAACCTTCTCTCCCACAGTTAAGAGAGACAGACTCTGTCACAGAGTCATTTTCATGCCTTAAACTACAAGTCCAACTGGGCTCTGAGGTAAATATTGTTAACTCTGTAGCTTAAAGGTGTCTATAGTCTTAGGATTTGATCTCTTTTTATTTTGGAGGGACTAAATCTTCAACAGAGAAAAGGGTTCTGCAGAATAGTTTTTTCTCCTTAAATGCATAGGATGCTATTATTTTTTACTGTTCTAGCTGAAAGCTAATAGTGTGGTTTCAACAAGCTGGGGAAACCATACCTCTAATGTAAACCTACAGAAGGCAACCAGCCATTAAAGTCAGTCAAAATAGGGAGATACGTGCATTCCCATTTTATAAAAGCAAATCAGAAACAGGGGCTACTGATTAATGTTGCTCTTGCTGTTACTGCAGCTATCTCTATCATTAGAAATTTAGAGAAATAATCTAGATATTTCAAACTTTACCCTTCTGGAAGAACATCTTCACCTTCTACAAGAGAGTCCATACTTATTATTAATTAAGTAATGGTTCCCTAAAGAGTTTCCAAACTGCAACTGTAAACCCTTACCACCAGACCAAACAGTAAGTATTGAGAATGTAGGTGATGGCTGATGGGAGATGGCACATTCATGCAACTTAGATTATTTAAAGCCTCAGTTAGAAAATACATGTTTCAGAGGACTATGCTAAAAACAGAGACATTTCAATCTTCTTTCTTAATTTCTTATAAAGATATGCTAGAATTAATACATTTGTCAATTGCTCAAGTTTTAATCAAGTGCATAGGGAAAAAACAAAAAGCACACTGAAATATTAGCAAAGATTATCTGTAAATAAGGAGAATTTTTCTTTCTATATATATATATACTTTTCAGTATTTCCAAAATTTTCTATTAAGTATCAAAAATTAAAATTAGTTAAAATTAGTTGTGGTAGGAAAATTATACATAAAACTGGAGAAAGCCAGAAACTTAAGTCCTTTCAAATTTCAAAATGAAAACACAAAATAATGTTGTGTAATACAAACATGCCAATATCAAAATATAAAAACAAAAAACTAGAATGACTATGATCATGCAACTGAGTTCTAAAAGAAGTTAATAAAATTTCTAACTCGATTTACTCTTTTATATTGCTCAGTTAACAGAGAATTAAAGTTTACATGCCCTAAAAATTAAACTGGAGGATACTAACATTGGATACTGACTTTTAAGATGGCCAGCATCCTCCTATTCAGTTTTTAGGGCATGTTAAGTTTAATTCTCTGTTAACTAAACACTATGAAAGAGTAGACTGAGTTAGAAAACTTTCCTAATTTCTCTTAGGACTCAACTGCATAGTCACAGTCATTCTGGTTTTTGTTTTTATCTTTTTGTGTTTGCATCGTTGTTGTGGACTCCTGGTGTGGACCTCAAGGTCAGTTTGAACTGCAAGGTTGGCAGTTCAAACTCAACAGCCATGCCTTGGAAATCCTATACAGGGTCGCTATGAGTCAGAATCAACTAGACAGTACTAGGCTCTAAGGCCAATGCTACAGAGACAGATTAACGGCAAAGAAAGACACTGACAATTTATACACATTATGATGGGTAGAATCAAAAGGACGGAAATAGCAAGTGTTGGCAGGTATGCAGAGACAGTGAAATTCTCATTCATTGCTAGCAGAAATGCAACATGGTACAGCCACTTTGGAAAACCATTTTGGTGACTCTTCAAAAGTTTAAACAGTTATACATGACTATTCACAGCATCGTTACTCACAAAAGCTAAAAAATAGAAGACCAAAATGTTCATCAACTAATGACAGTATAAACAGAATATGGCAAATACATATATCAAAATACTATTCAGTGATTAAAAAAAATGAAATACTGATACATGTTACAACAAGAATGACCCTTAAAAATATGTTAAATGAAAGAAGCCAGTCACGAAAAGACTCAACACTATATAATTTCCTTTATACGGAATGTCTAAAATAGGCAGAGTAATAGAGACAGAGTAGATTAATGTTTGTAAAGGGCTAGGAAGGAGAATGAGGATTGACTGTTAATAGGTACAGGATTTCTTTTAAGGGGAGATGAAAATGTTCTGAAATTAGTTTGGCAATGGATGCACTGAATTGTACCTTTTAGATGGATCTACTGTATAATATTTGTACTATATCTTAATACAGCAGTTTCTTTTTTAAAAAAGAAGTTAGCTAAGAAAAAAAATTCAAACACGAAAGATTCAAGGAAAAGAGAAATAGAAGTTAATGAAAGAGTGAAATGTAACTATACTTTAAAACTGGGATCAGCAAATTATGGTCCATGGGTCAAATCCAGCTCATTGTATGATTTTTAAAATAAAGGTTTATTGAACACAGCCATGTCCACTTACTTCAATTTGTCTATGTCTGATTTTGCACTACAACAGCATAGTAGCTGCAATACAGACCATTTGGCCCACAAAATCTAAAACATTTATTGCCTGGTCCTTTACAGAAAGAGTTGGCAGACCCCTGCTTTAGAGGACAATCCTGCCAGACTACAGCAATAAAAAACTGGCATATAAAATAAAATCCTTTCTAAAAAGTGCTGATAAATAAAATTGAAATACTTATCTAAGCTCTTCTTATCTTAGGACTTAGTCACTGAAGTACTGTTTATTAAAATCTTATTCTATTGGATTAACTAACTAAAGCCTATAAGAAGTTGGAAGATGAGGAAATTTAATCTAGTGGAGTTATAAATACTGCAAGGGTGGAAGAGAAGGAGATAGCTTGGTAAAACTAAGCAGACTTGGCCCATACAAAATCCCAACACTAGAAAAGGCCTTCGTAGTACATACTTCACACTGGTGTTGGTACATATGATGTACTCAATTTCGTCTGAGTAAGGGTTCTGGAAAGTAAAGGAGCTGGTTCTCATCCAGAGCCATTCTCGGTTCTTAGATCGGAACCGGAACATGACAGACAGCACCTGGCCTTTTAACTTCACCACCTGAAAAATTTTTCATGCCATCAGTGAAATGCAGAGAAAACCTTATTAAAAAAAAAAAAAATCTATAATCCTAAAACTATTGTCACTGTCCTTGAAGGACCAGACTCTTTAAATGTTACTAACAAAATCAAGGTGAGGAGTGAAAACTAAGTGATTAAATGAGGAGAGGTGTGGCGTTGTGGGTTAATGCCCTGGACTGCAAAGTTGGCTTGAATTGCAAAGTCAGCAGTTTAAGCTGACCAGCTGCTCCTCGGAAACCCCATATAGGGTCACTAGGAGTTGGAACTGACTCCACGGTACTTAACAATAACAACAAATACTTAGCAGGTGTCTTCCCAGATTCAAAAGCTACCTGACCATTCTAGTAAAAAAATAAACAAGAAAAGTAGTTCATTCTTGTAACTAAAGAAAGAGAAGGCTGTTTTCCCACTTTCGTTGGTAAGTCCTTTAAGGATATGCTGAACCAGCTATATATGCCTATACAGGAAATCTGTAAACTTAATAACAAAATATGAGAGTAAGTCACAAAGTATTGCTATAAAATAACAAACTGTTATTAAACAAAATTATCAAAATGTGACACCATTTATCTTGACATATTCTCCCACTTAGGTCTATACACTTATGAAAGCGATGTTTCTATCACTCTAACCCTTCCCTGAAGAATTCTGTATTCTCTAATTTATACCATATCAAAACGGCAGTTTTGACATTCTCAAGGGACTCAGATCATATTTCTTTTACATGTTCTTTGAATTTGGGGAACAAAAAGATGCCTGAAGTTGCAAGCAGGACTGCAGGGTCAATGGGGTTGAGGGATCCAACAAAATTCTCCTAGGAAAGCCCTGGGTACTCTCAAAAAATGAGCAGGTGCATTGTTATAATGGAAAAAAATTCTACAGCATAACTTTCCTGGAGTCTTTTACTTAGTATGATCATCCTTCATGAAAATCTATCATGATTTTCCCTCTGAAATCCCAAAAAACAAGTCACCACCGCTTCTTTCTGAACTGAACTCTCTGTCTTGAATTTACTTGGTCCAGCATATCCCCCTGGACGCCTCTGTTTTGATCAGACCTTGTTTTTGAAGACACCCCAAGGAAACAATGTATTGCTAAGAAAATTTGTCTGCAGCCATCCACTAATCTCAGAGACAAATTGAAACATGTATTGTTTGATCTAAACCTGTACATGTATTAACTAGAACCCTAGTTAATACTTTTTAAACTTACCCTCATACAGCTTACATCTGGCTCTTACCTTTCTCCCCAAACTAGAGAATTTGTTTTCACAGCACACCTGGAGAGTTCTATAACTAAAACTTAAGTTCACTTTAGTCCTGATTTGCTTCTTTTTAAAAATTAAAGCAATTTTAAGATTATCTAGTTTTTAGTTTCATGTAAAAGAAAATAATCTTGATTCTACCCCCCTAACAATAAAACACCAATAATATTAACAACTAGCATTTATCTTGTAATTATTATCTGTCACCCACTGGGCTATATGCTTTATATGCATTCTTTTATTTACTCTTCCCAACAACTGCGAAAAAGTAAATACTATTATTATGCCCATTGTATCAATACAGAGGCTTAACAAGGATAAACTAAGAACTACCACTACTAAAGCCAAGTTTTTCTTGAAAGTAAATTGATCAAATACACTTAGGAGACAGGATCCGTAAACTATCATTATAAAGATTCAACTCTTACTTATTATTATTATCCATTAAAAAAGCTCCCTGAGGTGAATTTTTCTACCATTATGCATAGGACAGCTAAATCCTAGAAAAATACTTTAAAGGCAGCACCTTATATACAGCTAGTTGGATACAAGAGAGTGAGTAACCTCTAAATCCTATTGCTGTAAATCTAATCTGGCTCATAGTAACCCTGTAGGACAGAGTGAAACCGCCCCAGAGAGTTTCCAAGGCTGTGATCTTAATAGAAACAGACCGCCACATCTTTGTTCTACAGATGGTGGGTTCGAACCTTGCAGTTAGCAGCAGATCTCTCAAGCATTGGACCACCAGAGTTCCTTAGATGATTGCAAAGTCAAACAGAAAAACTTTGACATTATTCATAGTTTCAAAGTATTGGTCCTTTTCTGTTCCTTAAAAATACAGGCTAAGTAGTAAAGAACATAAAACTGTAGTGCTTGTCATAACATTTAATGAATCAGTGGTCAATAAATATGTGTGGAATTAATAAACAGATAAAACATATTTATTTTGATCTGAACGAGGGGAATATATTACCTGTTGGAAACTGTCTCTTAGAAGCTGTTGGTCTTCAGGATGACAGAACTCCACAATATTCTTTCCTAAGAGCTCCTACAGAAAGAAAAAGAAGAATAAGATATCATACTTTTATGCTGTATCAGAGCTAGGGACTTGGATTTTATTGCCTCTGTCTTTATCTTTATCCTATCACCATTCGTTCATCAGTGTGCTCGACTGTGGTAGCTTGTGTACTGCTGTGATGCTGGAAGCTATGCTGATATTTTAAATACCAGCCTGGTCACCCATGTGGACAGGTTTCAGTGGAACTTCCAGACTAAGACAGACTAAGAAAAAGGAAAGGCAGACCACTTCTGAATGGCTAGTCCCTAAAAATCTTATGCATAGAAATAGTATAATGTCAGATAACAAGTGCCAGAAGATGAGCCCCTCAGGTTGGAAGGCACTCAAAATATGACTGGGGAAGAGTTACCTCCTCAAAGTAGAGTTGAGCATAATGATGTGAATGGCGCAAAGCTATCAGGACCTTCATTTGCTGAAGGGACACAACTCAAAATGAGGAGAAACAGCTGCAAATATCCATTTATAATCAGAACAAGGAAATGTATGAAACATGAATCTAGGAAGATTAGAAGTTGTCAAAAATGAAATGGAATGCATAAAGATCGATGTCTTAGGCACTAGTGAGCTAAATGGACTGGTATTGGCCATTCTGAATCTGATAATCATATAGATTACATGAATGGCATTATATTCATTGCCAAAAAGAACACTTTAAGATCTATCCTGAAGTACAATGTTGTGATAGGATAATTTTCATATGCCAACAAAGACGATCCATTAATATCACTACTAATCAAATTTACGCAACAAGCACTAAAGCTAGTGATGCTGAAACTGAAGAATATTCGCGCTGTGGGTTAATGTTGTTGTTGTTGTTGTTAAGTGCCGTCGAGTCGGTTCCGACCCATAGCGACCCTGTAGACTGCAAAGTCTGTTTGAACTGCAAAGTTGGCAATTCAAGCTTCCCAGCCGCTCCCCAAAAACCCTATACAGGGTCACTATTGGTCGGAATTAACTCAACAGTACATAACCATCACCATTTCAAGAGGTAGCACATGGCCAAGAACCAATGGTACCAAAGTAAGAAGTTCAAGCTACACTGAAGGCATTGGTGAAATACAATTTAAGGAACTGACAAAATGCAAAAAGAACTCTTTCAACAACCTGATGTAGCATTGGAGGTGCTGATCCATGCCAAGAAAGTTGGAAGAAGTTACCTGGCCAACAGAATGGACGAAATTAATTTTTGTGTCCAAAATTCTTTGTGTGAACATGTTTTCACTTCTCGTGGATAGATACTTAGGAGCAGAAATACTAAGATATAAGTGTATTTTTAACTTTTTAAGAAACTAAAAATGTTTTTCCAAAGTGGCTGTTCTATTTAACCTATCAATTATGCATGAGGGTACCAGTTTCTTCATATTTTCACCAACACTTGGTATCTTCAGTTGTTATTATCATAGCCATTGTGGTTTTAGTTTGCATTTTCCTAGTGCTTAATGATGCAAGTTTGGCGGTTCAAACCTATCACCCACTCCTCAGAAACCCTATACAGGGTTGCTAGCAGTTGGAACTGACTCAATGGCACTTAACAACAATGATGTTGAACATCATTGTTCAATGGCCCTTCATATTTCTTTGGTGAAATATCTATTCAAATCCTGTTTTCTTTTTTCACTGGCTGTTTGTCTTGAAAGAGTTCACTATATATTCTGAATACTGCGAATACTTTCAGTTTGTGGCTGGTCTTTTCATTTTCTTAATGACTTTTTTATTTTAAAAATATTATTTAATACAATTTTTGATGAGTATTTACACAGCAAGTTAGGTTCCCATTTGACAATTTCCACACAAACTGTTCAGTGATATATTTACATTTATTAAAATGGGTCAACATCCGCTTAATTGTATTATTTCATTTTCAATACTCTAGTTTCTCTGTCTCCTTATCTTCTAATCTTCGCATTTGGATTATTTTGACGTTTTGTTATCATACTGATGGTTATTAAGTACAGCACCAATTTTAGGTATAGTTTTATCTTTTATTTTGTGTCCCACTCTGCTGTTTAGCTAAACAGGGACCTAAGGGGATAGACTCAGCTCTAGATTTGTAGAGTGCCTAAGGCAACAGTCTCAGGGAGTACTCTGTTGCTCACTCTTGCAGTTTGTCTGTGTGTTTTGTTTTGTTTTTAAGAATTTGAGTTATGCGCCACATTTTTTTCTCATTATATCCAAGACCATCATCTATTGTGCTCTCAGTCACAACAGTCAGTGGTAGTAGTTGGGAAGGATGCCCTTTTAAGAAAATACATTTTAATTTTGATGAGGTCAAATTTATCAACGTTTCCTTTTAAGAATTATACCTTTTTTTTTTTTTTTAATTAAATGTTTTTATTTTGGATTGAGTGAAAGTTTACAGGGCACATCATCAGGTTCACATTCAATCATTCATATAGCTTGTTTCATTACATTGATTATTATCCCCTCCATATATCATCAATTAACAGTGTTTCTCTCTATCCTCTTTAGCTTTTTTTTTTTTTGGATGGCGGGGGGACTTGCCTTTTTGGAATTTACAGTCTCGGCTTTTAGGGAAGGTTTTTACATTTGTCTGTGGATATCCAGGGCTCATGTATGAGGTTACTAACAAGCATTACTGAATAATCAGAGGAGGGACAGTTTGCTATGTCTACTAGGTAGCTAAAGTCTGATCCTCAGAGCCTATGGTTTGGACAGTCAACAACGCTTGGGCCCACAGGGTCTTGGCCTCCTGACCGGGTCTGCACGGTCTGCATCCGAATCCTCCTTATTTATTGTTTGTTTAAGGGACGCTGCCTGTCTTAGGCGGTCAGTGCGAATTCCTCAGTCTTACCAGTCATTGAAACTCATTGCAGCATGGCAATGGCTCTGTCTTAAGTTGCCGAGGTTCCACGTGATCCTTACCCATCTCTGGCCACACGTCCAGCATAAACAGCCACCATCCGAGAAAGACAGGGAGGGAGGAGATCGGCTGGGGACCCCATGCGCCAGACGTTGCCGGCCAAGAATTATACTTTTAATGTCATATAAGAAATCCTTGCCTAACTCAAAATTACAAAGATTTTCTCCTAGAAGATTTATAGTTTTAACTACTATATTTAAGGCTGATTTTTGTGTATGGTATGAGATATGAGTCCAAATTGGTTTATTTTTGGCATATGGAACACCATTTGTTGGAAAGACTTTCCCATTGAATTGTCTTGGTACTTTTCTGGAGAATCAGCTTATAATACATGATAATCTCTATTTCGTTCCATTGACTTACAGATCTAACAACAACGCTACAGTGTCTTGATAACCATAGCTTTATAGTGTTGAATCTGGCAGTATAAATCCTCCAAGTTTGTTCTTCTTTTCAATGTCTCTTTACACAACTATAACCAGAAGTAACTTCTGTTTTTAAGTTTATATAATTACTAACATTTCAACTTCGGTATAGTTAATTGGTCTGTTAAATAAGAAATCTAAACAAAATTATAATAATGTGTTAAACTGCGTATTTTGTGGGTTACTAGTCACTTTGACTTGTGGTATGGTGCTGTACGATAAGCACTGGACTGCTAGCCACAAGGTCAGCAGTTCAAATCCACCAGCCATTCCTTGGAAATCCTACACAGAATCCCTATGAGTAGGAACCAACTCAAAAGCACTTAACAACAGTCACCGGGTTGATTATATGATTTATCTAACGGTAGCCATACCATTATAACTAACTAACAGGAGTACTTCTGCATCATCATCTGTCTTAATACCACTAATGTAAAACACAAACATTCATAAGTACTTTTCCTATTTCATTTCCTGTCTTATTTCTCCAGATGGGATTCAAGCCTTGGTAGAAAGCTGAGAATCAACCTAGCTACTGATAAAATGGGACTGCCTCTTTGACTATGTCTGGAATTATATGAATGGATAAATGCAAAATAGGCAAAGGAAAACAGGCTTAAGTCTAAGTGGCATAATAGCTTCAGTGCCTCACCTGTGGCTGGTAGCCAACAGTAGCCACACAGCGGTGATCCACAAAAGTGAAGATTCCTTCAATGTTGTGTCGGGAGATAAATTCTGTAGGTTGACAAACGTTACTCATGTCTGTACAGTTGGGAGAACTGGTTACCTGATAATGAAAATATTAAAATGAGGTCAACTTATTATCTTCTTTACAGATAGAGTTCCCATCTCCTCATGGCCATCTGCATACACATGACTTTCCCACCTTTTTTGGAATTTCTGAACTTTCACATTTCATTCAGAAAGGAAAATAATGACAATTACAATTAGAAGAGGTCACAAGGTCTACTCCACTTACACACAAGTACTCTTCACCAAGACAGTAAAGATAGTAAAAATTTAATTCAACCCAAAACCCCACTTATTTTTATCTGGCTAGGCTGTGTTCATTATTCAAATTGTAAAACTAGACCTCAAGAAACTAAGAAGCATATCTATTTTTAAGAGTAAAAAAAAAATTTCACTTCTTTATTATTAGTTCTATAATGATAACTTAAAAGGAACTCTCTTTTCTTGTATAGGAACAAAAAAACTCAATATTGTAAAAACAAAAAACAAAACATCTGTGTTGGAAGAAGTACAGGCAGAATGATTCTCAGAAACCAGGATGCCAAGACTTCATCTCTCATATTTCAGACATGTTATCAGGTGGGACCAGTCTCTGGAGCTCATGCTTGGTAAAGTGGAGGGTCAGTGAAAAAAAAGAAGACCTCCAATGCCTTGGATTGACACAGCAATGGGATCAAGTGTAACAATAACTGTGAAGATAGCACAGGACCGGGCAGTGTCTCATTCTGTTGGGCAGAGGGTCGCTATGAGTCGGAACCAACTTGACAGCACCTATCAACAACAAAAAAAGCTAAAAAAAAAATAAAGTGAAAGCCTCCCTGTCACATGCTCTTCAGCTTTTGCTAAAACCAAGAAAGGCAAGGTTAGCTTCAAATGCCATGTTCCTTTAAAATGCTGGATTTAAATAGAATTTCTGATTTGTATTCAGAGGCTAGGAAGATAAGATAAAATAACAAGTTCTGAGGATGATTTCTGAAAAGGAATATAAATGTGGAAAATTCATCACACTTACCTGCAGTCTGCCAATGGCCACTAGGCAAAACTTGCTTCCCTGGCCAGCCTCTGGATCATCATCTGGGAGGGAGACACCTTCAGGAAAATGAGATTAAGAGATTTCATAGCTGATTATCACAAATGCAAATGCCTTAAAAAGTAATGCAGGCAAATATACTTAGATAAAAAGACCTAGGTATAAAGCAACAGACTGATGAATGATGATAAAGGTAAATACAACTACAGAATGTACTGTGCATATTTACATACACACATATACATATTCTCATATATTTAACCCACATTAATTATAGCAAACTGGGGAGTTATCAATCCCACTCAAAGTATTCTACAAAACTATGCTGGCCAAACAGAAAGATAGTCATTCCATTATCCTGTCAAAATCAGAGAAGAACTGTCTTGCTCAACATGTAACTTTTAAATTAAATGGATAGCAAATAACCAAATAGGAAATTACACCAAACACCAAAAGTTATTCATGCTCCTTGGAAAAAAGAGGAAATACCAATGTTTTATATGGAAAGGGAAGAAGGCTGCAGTTTCCTCTTACACGTCACCCACAAAAATAGTTGAGAGTTATTATACAGAAGTATGAAAATTACCAAACATAGCTCAAGTGACACAGCACTAAGAAGCCGCAGAGCTGCATCGGGAAAAAGGTGTGACAGAATTTCCATTTTTCATGTTTCTTTCCTCCTCTCCTGGTTGCACCCTCACTGCCCAGCCCGGACACATTGAGGCAGGCAGCAGCACACTTCCAAAAGAGTCCAGCGTTGCGCCCACAGTTTTCCCACGACACAGGGAGGAGATTCCTGAGAGCCCCACTGGTCCTGCCGGCTGTTTCTTATGACATCTGACTCTGGGACCCAGCCCTAAAGTTGACCTGTGCGGGACCCTTTATCCCTGCCTACACAGCAAAGGCTACCGTTTTATTTTTGGTTTTGAGTGGTGGTTTTTGTCTCTGCTTTTATATTGTTTCTGTTTGGGGGCCTTTTGGTCTCTCTCTTTTCCTAGGGGTGGGAGCTTTCTCCCCCTACCATACCCAAGAAGAGAGAGACAGCAAGTGTGCTCATATAGCCAAGCTACAAGCATACCCTGTAATATCCCATCATTTAGATAAAAGCCAATACCAGCTGCTAGGCATTACAAGTGAAAAGGGAAGCCTATCTCCAAGATCACATCCACCAAGAGACACTCAGTAAGCTTAACAACATAGCAATATGAATTCATTTAAGCATTAATAATCCACCTAACTACTGAAAATGTCCAAGAAAACACAACAAAAGATCTCAGCACATGTCTAAAAACAGAAATGAGTAACTGAGACACATGAGCTGGAGGCAGACACAGGCTTCCCAGTAGCAGAAAAGCAGGCTTTGGATCTGCCTGAGAAGGAATTCAAAAGAAGGATATGGAAACAAATTCAAATGCTCCACAAAGGAGTGGAGCAAAATAAGGAAGAAGTCAGGAAAATGCTACAGGAGCAATCAAACAAGATAGATACAGCACTGGAAACAATTCAAAACTTCCAAAAAGAGGTCCAGATGATTAATAATATCAGAAATGGACAATACACTGAAAGAGCAAAGGAGTAGAATTGAAGAGACGGAAGCCAGAACCAGCAAGCTGGAAGACAACTCTGCTAAAATAGAAGAGAAAGCATTAAAAATGATTAAAAAAAAAAATCTGAAGAGAGTCTAAGATTCATGCTGATATACGACAGGATGAATGTAAAGCTAATGCTTGCCCATATAACCTATCACATAATTCACAACAAAACATAAAAAAAAAAAAAATTCTAGAATAAACAGAAGCTAAGAGATTTTGTCAAGGTCAATTCAGCACTTCTAAACATTCTAAAGGGAGTTCTTTGGAATGAAAACCAGCAAGAACAAAAAACAACCAGAGATTGACAGACACGGCAACACCACCTGGAACCCAGCTGACAGCAGAGTTCAGAACAGAACAAAATAACAACAATGAATTCAGAGGACCTGTGAGGCCAATCAAAGATCAAAATATTAACAGTGTCAAAGAAGGTAAAAATATAGGAACAATGATCCAGGTGGTGAGGAGGTCAGGTAGACTGCAGGATACAGTAGACCATCTTAAATGCAGGGAAAATTTAATAGACTATAGGGTAATTCCAAAGAAAATCAATACTTCACAACTTAACCATGAAAATGAAGATCCAAGCAGAACAAGGAAACATTAAAACTACGAAGAAACTGACAAGATTTAGCACAAAAAAACATAGCTCAAATGTATGATTTATATAGTACACACTGTTGTTGTTGTTGTTTAATGCCATCGAGTCCGTTTCGACCCATAGCGACCCTGTACAGGGTTTCTGAGGCTATAAATCTTTACGGGAGCAAAACGCCTCATCTTTCTCCCGCAGAGCGGCTGGTAGTTTCGAACTGCTGGCCTTAAGGTTCGCAGCCTGATTCGTAACCACTACGCTACCAGAACTCCTTACCAGTACACACTAGAAAGTTCAAATGCCATTATTAGTTAAAAATATTTTTTCTTAAATACTACCATTTATTACACAGAGTCATTGTACCAAAAGGAAATGGTTAATGTTCAACCATTTCAAGAGATACCATATGAACAAGAG
>NW_006408560.1:7497965-7534233 GCF_000296735.1 Chrysochloris asiatica
CCAGGATCGAGCATTGTTTCGTTCTGCTGTGCATGGGGTCGCTATGAGTCGGTTCCGACTCGATGGCACCTGACAACAACAACAACAACCATTTATTAACCACCACTTGTACATCATTTTGTGGTACCATGGTTGCCTGCATGTTACCGTGATTTTGGAAGTTATGCCATCAACATTTTAAATACCAGCAGGGTCACCTATGGTAGGCAGGTTTCAACTGAACTTCCAGACTAAGAGAGACTAGAAAGGAGAGACGGACTACTTCGTAATATTTAGTCACTGAAAACCTTATGAATAGAAGCGGGAAACTGTCAGCATCAGAATACTGAATACTGAAACATGATGAAGAGCACCAGAATATAGTTAGATACAATGCCGGAAGATGAGCCCCTCTCAGGTTGGAATGCACTGAAAATATCATTGGGAAAGAGCTGCCACCTGAAAGTAGAGTTGATTGTGATGACACAAATGGAACAAAGCTTTCAAGACCTTCATTTGCTGATGGGGCATAACTCAAGATGAGGAAATACAGCAACATGGAATGTACGAAATATGAATCTAAGAAAATTGGAAACTGTCAAAAATGAAATGGAGCATATAAACATCAATATCCTAGGCATTAGAGAGATGAAATGGGCTGGTATTGGCCATTCTGGATCAGACAATAATATGGTTTACTAAGCTGGGAATGAAAAATTGATGAGGAATGGCGTCATACTCTTCCATCAAAAAGAACATATTGAGTTCTGTCTTGAAGTACAACGCAGTCTGTGATACGATAATATCTGTACACCTACATGGAAGACCAATTAATACAATTATTATTCAAATGTACACACTAACCACTATAGCCAGTGAGGATGAAATAGAAGAATTCTACCAACTTCTTTACTCCGAAATTGATCATACATGAAATCAAGATGTATTTACTGCCACTTAGAATGCAGACGTTGGAAACAAAGAGGATCAATCAGCAGTTGGAAAATATGGCCTTGGCGATAGAAACAATGCTGGAGATTGCATGAAAGAATTTTACAAGACCAATAATTTCTTCATTGCAAATGCGTTTTTTAAACAATATAAAAAACGACTATACACATGGGCCCCACCATATGGAATACACAGAAATCAAACTGACTATATATGTGGAAAAAGATGAGGAAAAGCTCCATATCATCACCCAAAACAAGGTCAGGGGCAGACAGTGGAACAGATCATCACTTACTCATATACAAGTTCAAGCAGAAGCCAAAGAAAATTAAAATAAATCCATGAGCGCCAAAATGACCTTGAACATATCCCACCTGAATTAAGAGGTTATCTGAAGAACAGATTTGATGCATTAGACACTAAAGACCTAAGACCAGCAGAGTTGTGGGATGACATTAAGAACATCCTACAGGAAGAAAACAAAAGGTCATTAAGAAGACAAGAAAGAAGCAAAAGATCAAAATGGATGCCAGAAGAAACTCTGAAACTTGCTATCCAGTGTAGAGATGCTAAAGCAAATGGAAGAAATGAGGAGGTCCAAGAGCTGAACAGAAAATTTCAAAGATCAGCTTGAGAAGACAAAAGCAAATATTATAAAGAAATGTGCAAAGATCTGAAGTTAAAAAACCAAAAGGGAAGAATACGCTCACTCAGCATTTCTCAAGCTGAAAGAACTGAAGAAAAAATTCAAGCCTCTACTTGCAATATTGAAGGATTCTATGGGCAAAATATTGACTGGTACAGAGAGCATCAAAAGAAGATAGAGGGAATACATGAGTCACTATGCCAAAAAGAAATGGACAATGCACAACCATTTCAAGAGGAAGCATATGATCAAGAGCCAATGACACAAAAAAGAAGTCCAAGGTGCACTGAAGACATTGGCAAAGAACAAAGGTCAGGGAATTAATGGAATACAAATTGAAATCTTTCAATAAACATGTAGCACTGGAGGCACTCTGTCATCTATGCCAAGAAATTTGGAAAACAGCTACCAGGACAACTGATTGAAAGAGATCCATATTTGATCCCATTCCAAAGAGAGGTAACCCAGCAGAATGCTGAAATCATCAGACATTATCATTAATAAGGCATACAAGTAAAATTCGAATTCAAAAGTGGATACAACAGTACATTGACAGAACTTCCATAGGTTCAAGTCAGATTCAGACAATGATGTGGAACAAGGGTTATCACTGCTGACATCAGATGGATCTTGGCTGAAAGCAGAGAATACCAGAAAGATGTTTACCTATGTTTTACTGGCTTTGCAAAAGCTTCCAATTGTGTGGATCATGACAGGCTATGGACAAAATTGCAGAGAATGAATATTCCAAACACTGAATTGTGCTCATGAGGAAACTACATAGTTGACCAAGACCAATAGGCAGTCATTTGAACAGAACAAGGGAACATCGAATGGTTTAAAATTAGGAAAGCTGTACACCAGGGTTGTGTACTTTACCATTTACCATACTTATTCAACCTGTATTCTAAGCACATAACCCAAGAAGACAGATTATATAAAGAAGAATGTAGCATCAGAATTCATTAACAACCTGCAATATACAGATGATACAACTCTTCTTGCTGAAAGTGAAAAGACACTTACTGATGAAGACCAAAGACCACAGATTATTCCATATAGGTTGCAACCTCAATGTAAAGAAAACAAAAATTGTCACCACTAGACCAATAAACAATATCCATATAAATAGAGAAAAGATTGAAGTTGTCAAAGAATTCATTTTGCTCAGATCAACCACCAACACTCATGGAAGCAGCAGTTAAAAAAATCAAATGACATATGGCATTAGGCAAATCTGCACAAGACTTCTTTAAAGTATTCAAGAACAGAGCTGTCAGTTTGAGGACTAAGATGCACTTGACCCAAGCCATGATATTTTCAATAAGCTCTTACGCATGTGAAAGTTGGACAGTGAATAAGGAAGATCATAGAATTGGTACACTGAATTATGGTGCTGGAGGAGAATATTAAAAGTACCATGGACTGCCAAAAGAACAAACAAATCTGTGTTGAAAGAAGTATAGCCAGAATGATCCTTAGAAGTCAGGATGACCAGATTTCATCTGTTAAACTTCAGACATATTACCAGAAGGACATCATGCTTAGAAAAATGGAGTATTAGCAAAAAAGTGGAAGCTCCCCAATGAGATAGATTGGCAACAGTGGCAGCCGCAATGGGCTCAAGCATATCTATGATTGTGAGGTTGGTGCAGGACCAAGCAGTGCTTCATTCTGTTGTGCATGGATTTGCTTTGAGTTGGTACCAACTTGATGACATCTAACAACACCATCATCTATTAAGGTGCCTATCATATGTCAGACACTCAGCTGAGGGCATTTCTTACATTAAATTTAATCATAATAATAACTCTCTATGGGATGTAAGAAGGCAAGCAAAACAGTACTGCTAGAAAATTATACAACAAAAATATCACAATGTGAAACCAGTTTGGGAAGCTATTATTTCTTGACATATTCTCCATTTGGGCTATATACTTCTGAAGGTGGCATTGCCATCTCTCTAATATTAATTTCCACAAAGAATTCTGTGCTCTTTGATTTACATGATGTCAAAACAGCCAGCTTTGGCATCCTTTTGTTTTTGCTAAGTGCAGTCGAGACTCATAACAACCCTGAGGGGTTATATAATCTGTCTTCTTGGGTTTCCGAGGAGTAGCTAATGAGCTTGAACTGCCTAGAGGAACTCTTCTAATCATGTTCCTTCAGCATCCTAGAGGGACTCTAATCATATTCCTTTTAAATGTTCTTTGATTTTTGGGAACCAAAAGAAGTATGAAGGACAAGATCAGGGCTATAGGGTAGGTGGAGTAAGGTTCCCAATACAATTCTAAGACAGCTCTTGCTACTCTCAAAGAATGATCATGTGTATATTGCTGTGATGGAAAAATTAATTCTCGGTGCAAGTTTCCTAGCCTTTTTCTCACCAATGCAGTTTTCAAATTTCTTCCTAATAATTAGCCCCTGTGATACTATGTCCTTAGAGGAAATATCAATATAAGCTCTTCGTTGTTAAGTACTGTCGAATTGTTCTAACTCACAGCAACCCTGTATAGGGTTTTCGAGACTGTTTAAATCTTTGCAGGAACAGAATCTTTCTCCCACAGAGCGACTGACTGGTGGGCTCGAACTGCCAACCTTGCGGTTTGCAGTCCAGTCCTTATCTTATGGGGCCACTGTGCTTGCTCATAACGCTTTATTTGTTGTTGCTGTTATTAAGTGCCATAGAGTCAGTTCTGACCCATAGCAACCCTGCACATGGATTCCGAGGAATAGCTCGTAAGCTTGAACCACCGAGCTTGAGGTTCAAACCACCTTTGCAGTCCAGTGCATTTGTCCACAGCACCACACCAGGACTCCCAAAAATACATTCACCATAATCTTCTGAGCTGACCTTGCTACCAAAGCAACTGTTTTAATTAGATTTTTTTTTTTAAAGGCACCCTAATGAGACTGGTAGCGTAGTGGTTACAAATCAGCCTGCGAACTGCAAGGTCAGCAGTTCGAAACTACCAGCTGTTCCGTGGGAGAAAGATGAGGCGTTCTGCTCCCATAAAGATTTACAGCCTCAGAAACCCTGTACAGGGTCGCTATGGGTCGGAATCGACTCGACGGCACTTAACAACAACAACAAAATGAGACTATAGGTATATTACTGAAAGAATTTGTCTTTAGCCATCCACTGATTACAGAGACATGTTTAAACATTGTTTTGTTTTGAATAAATCTGTATATTATGGACTGGAGCCCTAGTAATATTTTTTTTTTACTTAGCTCTCATATTATCTTCAAATTATACATGAGAAAACTGAGGTTTAAAAAGGGCAAAAAATTAACCCTAGGTTGTATCACTAATATACAAAAATGTCAGAAATCAAATTCAGGTTTTTCCAAACCTGAATCCAAAATACACCTTCTGATCTCTCTTTTTCTTGGCTTGTAACTGTCTCCCCACTACCCTAACTTCCTAGTTATACATTCACAAAGGAAGTAATTAAGCATCTAAAATTTGAAAACTGACAAAGCAGTTTAAAAATCTAATCCGTATACTCCAACTGCCTTTCTCATAGTCCCTGTCTGATTTAAAACTATCCTGTACAAGACACTGAAAAGATATTCACATCCCAATTTAAAGCCTTTGCAGGGACTATCCCCTTTATAAGTTATCCAGTCAAGTCATTTTCTCTTTCTTCCTTCAAGTTTTGCAGCTATAAAAAGCTTTCCCAAATTTTTATTGCTGCTGTTAAGTGCTGTCGAGTTGGTTCTGACTCCCAGTGACCCTGCAGAGCTGAGCTGAAAGATGAGCTAAAGGTCTCATCTTTCATTCATGGAGCACCTGGCAGGCTCAAACTGCAGATCTTGTGGTTTGCAGTCCAATACTTATTGTTTCCAAAATTAGATGCAGTCAACATCAACTGTGGCTTTGCACATAAATGCTCTACAAATATGCAACTGGTGTACATAATTATGAATCTGTACATTTAAAAATTTATTCTATGATGCAACCATTATTAAGTCATTTCATGTTTGAGTAATCCATCACATTAACTGGAAAATAAACTCTGTAAGGGAAAGTAAGAATTTGTTTTTCTACTTTCCTAGAGCTTATATCAAAACACATTTCATATGCTAAGTAAATAATAAATGCTAGCTAATTTTCTTGGCCTCTTGGAGAAGAGAAATGAACTTTGAAATCAGACAAATATGGATTAAAATGAAATCCTGTATCAGATACTATCTATGTAATTTTAGGGAGTTCATTTGAGGAGAAAAAATACCATCCAAATTTCCTACCTGCTGGAGGCCAGGCCTTGATGTAGCCTGTGCAGTGGACCACCACAAAGTGAGGTTCTCCATCCTTCACAGAGCCAAGTCCATTCCTAGAAGAATCAAAGATGTCAGAAGAAAACCCTTTTAAAGGATAAAGATAGTTTAGTATCTTTAACTTTAGGCATTAGAGTATTTAAAAGACAGGATAACCAGTGCTTGGACCTTCCCATATGAAACTGACCACTATATATTTGAACCTTGCCAAAGTAAGGCAACTGAAAATTTGACAGATGAAGAAAAGTAACATGAAGAGCAACTTTCTTAAATATATCAACAAGAGAAGTTTTAGAAGCTCAAAAGTGAAGGGTAAGGGTGAGGACTGCTGAAGGAAGGACTACAGGGGCATCAGTGGAAATATGTGATGATCTCTACAGGTCCTTGACCATTCCTTTGGCTTTCCTTGCTTAAGACCTCACCTGCATCTGTTTCTCACAAAGCTCAGTCTATTCATGGAGACTGGGTCCACAGAGCTATTGCCGCACCTGTTTCAATGAAAAAATAGATCAAAAACTGTTAGGCTGCCTGATCAAAGAACTTTTCAGTAGTAGCAGCCAGAAAACATATACTGGATACAACTCCAACAAACAAAAAGACTCACTGCCACTGAGTCGATTCCGACTCATAATGACCCTGTAATAGGATTTCTGAGACAGTAAAGCTTTATGGGAGCAAAAAGCCTCATTTTTCTCGCGTGGAGCAGCTGGTGAGTCTGAACTGCCAACCATGCAATTATCAGCCTAACACCTAATCCATTAGACCCAGAAAATGCTCCTGAAATATGAAGGATAAAGTTAAATCAGGTTTGGTATTTTAAAAATGTATAAATGTCTTAAAAGACTTATTTGACTTAAAGTCAAAATGTCCTACATGCTTTAAAAATGCAATGCTTCAATTAACATCAAACAAAAAATCAAACTCATTTCCATTACATATACAACCTGCATTTATTTTGTAACTTTTAGATATGTTTTTTTCTTCCTACAACATCCTTTTATCAGACTCCTAAAACATTCAGCATGAATTTGATAAACAAACACTGACTGAAAGACAGATGAAGCCTCAAATTTCTAACAACAGTAACAATAAAAATACAGAAATAGTCTGAGTACATGGATGTTGCCTTATAATAGGAAAAAAACATAGGTTTTGAAGTCAGACAAATATGGATTAAAATAAAATCCTGTATCAGACACTATCTATGTAATTTTAGGGAGTTCATTTCTGTTAGTCTGCTTTTTCACTAGCAAAACAATAACCACAAATTCTACCCTATAGGGCAGTTGTGGGGATGAAATGACAGACACATAGCACCTATCACAGGGCCTGGCCTACAAAGGGTTCAGTAAATGTTAGTTCCTTTACCAAATACTTTATCTGTGTCACAGGTCCATATGGGCCTTAAGTGTTAAATTCATCTGGAAATTGGATTTAAAATTGTAACTGCTCTGATCTGGAATCAAACCTCAGCAGTTCTTGGATCTTCCTATGTCACAATCCTCAGGCTGACACTTACCTCATACGGCAAATAAATGATCTCCTTGAGCCCATACACATCCTCATGGAAGACTGTTGACCTTCCTTTTTCACTGTTCCAGTCTTCAGATCCAGGATACGCCCTGATGAAGGAAGTTAAGAGTAGTCTGGAGTGTATGCTTTTGTGTGTGGGCGGGGGGTGGGGGGGTGGAGAGTGCTTGGGGGAGCAGGGGGTAGGAACACTGGAGACAAAAAGAAGTAAGCATCCTATTTATGCGCTATAACTTTCTTGAATGTAACAGAATTATTCAAGTAGGGGATGGATCTTTTTTCCAAACCTAAAATATAATTCTCATGCATAAATTCCACTCTTAAGTTCAAAGACAATACTGAAAATAGCATATGAAAGAAAACAGTGGTGGGAACTACTGCTGGAAAGCCAGAGCAAACGCTTATAGTCTTGTGTCTGATTATTTTTATACACACACACAGAATGAATGTCACTGGTTTAAAAACAATTATATGCTATAGAAACACATCTATCGCAAGCCAACTCTGTTCCTCCCCTTTATTACATGGAAACCAAGGACAACTTTTGGGAAAAGGAAGAACCAGAAAAATGCAATCAATAAAAACATAAAAGAGGAAAAACTCAACATTTACATGACCATATTGGAATTTCTGGACTTCACTTTAACTATCAATGTTAATCTGCTTCCACTTTAAACTTTTCTCCAGAGTTGCTTAGTAACAGATGTGACTTGTTTCCTCTAGCTAAATTCTGGCAAAAGGGCTGTACAGCATTAAAATTGAAAGAAAAAAAGGAAAAGAACAAGCCAGAAAAAGACAATAGATGCAAAAAACAAACTTCTAACAGTGACTAAAAATCACCTCTTCTAAAATAAAAACCTGCTATTATACAATCTAACACAAAGCCAAACACAAGTGGGTATAAAAATTACCAGATAATTCCCTACAAATGAGATGGAAGCATATAGAATTCTTTTAGAATGCTTAAAAAATATATTACTGAAGTTCTGACTTTTTACTGTTTCATCTACACTAATACTTAAAAATGTAAGCATTTATGCACACACTATCATTATTATATAACATTTTGTAAGGATGAGCCACAAAATAGATAACCTGTAGGTGGATAAAAAGAATTATTATATTCATAATGGGAGAAAATTCTAAAAGCCTTACCAGATTCACCAAACTAATTTAGGAGATAAAATGCCCCTTCTGTTTCAGGAAAATAAAAGACTTCTCATCCACTGACCAGCTCACCTGTCAGGGCATTTTCAGAAGTGGAAAGCTGTTCCCGAAGTTTGTCCACATCATCTGGGTGCACCTGATCATAAAGTGTGCTGCCAAACCATTCAGACTGTGGCTGGTTCAAAACAGGGGTCACGGAATCAGAGACATATACCACTCGGCCTGTCTCACATGAGACAATAAACAGAAAGCCATCTGCTGCCTCCAATATCAAATGTTTTAGTTCCTGCCCAAGAAATAAAAATAAAAATTAATGAACTTTGGAAAACCACGTGTTTCTATTTATGGAATAATTAGGATTTTTCAGGCCGTACCTGATCCACAGCCACAGCCTTACCCCCTAACTGCAATTACTTTAACTGACAAGACAGTCCTTTCTCCCAATAGCTATTGCCTCAATTTCTCTGTTACTATCCATCTCCTTTTCATTTCAGGACTTAAAAATACAGAATACAAATGCTTACCACTAACAATTATTTGAGTTTCCTCTTTGGTCTCTTTTTAGGATCTTGGTCTACAAATATTTCTCTTTCTTTCCTCTGAAGCCTATAAACATAATCAAGTTTCCTCAATTCTATATAAATCTTTCCTCAATTTTACCCAATTCTTCTTTCTTCTTCAGTACTAAGCTTATACTAAGAGCAATATTATATTCACTGTCTTTAGCCTTCTCACCTTCCATTTATTTCTCAATCCCACTGTAATATTCAATCTAAAATACTGTCTTACTGTTTTTAGGAGGTTATAATGACATCCCTACTTGCCCACTCAAGTTCCTTTTCGTGGGCCACGATCATTTTGTTTAAACACAATGTTGTCCATTCTACTGCTTAGATTTTATCTTCCCCTTGCTTTCATGACACGGCATTCCACAATTTTTTCTTCTTTTTCACATGTTCCTTCTCTGCACCCAGCTCCTTTACCTTTGTTGAAATTTTAAATGCAGACATTTCCCAAGGTTTTATCTTAGGTCTTCTCTATTCATACCAGATCTCACTTCTACTTCTACCCTCTATGAAATGATACATAAGTACATTGCTAGACTTGCTTATTATTTTTCCCCTCAAGTTTTTGGCAGATCAAAATTTCAAATATCTATTAAACATTCAGATCGATATTCTATCAGGAACTCAATTGCAGTATCTTCAAACCTCACTCATTACTGCCCCCTCTAAATAATAATTCTCTGTGTTCTTCTATTATTCTCTTTCTGAGTGAATAGCAACATCTTTCTCCCAGGCTAAAAATCTCAAAATCTAACAGCCTTTGCTCAAAATATGCAGATGCTTCAGTTCTACCAATTTTACTTACCAATACAATGTCACTGTCCTAGTCATTTTACACCAAGACTAATGAATTGCTTTTACTCTCTCTAATCCATCTTTAAAAGACATATTTTTGATAACGCCCACTAACTATAAATTAAAATCTAAATTCTTTAATAGAGCACCTAGACATTCCATCATCAGATCCCAGCCTACTTTTTATTATTATTTCTCAAACCATACTAAACTACTGGCCTTTTCTTCAGTCACTCTCATACCTCTATGTTTTTGCATTTGCAATTGCCAAAATCTACACTATTCTCCAAATCCTGGTTTTTCCATATCTGTACTTCTACAGACCTTATGTTGTTGTTGTTGTTAAGTGCCGTCGAGTCGGTTCCGACCCATAGTGACCCTGTACAGGGTTTCCGAGGGTGTAAATCTTTATGGGAGTAGAAAGCCTCATCTTTCTCCCGCAGAGCAACTGGTAGTTTTGAACCACTGACCTTAAGGTTTGCAGTCCGATTTGTAACCACTTCGCTACCAGAGCTCCTGACAGACCTTATAGTGCATGTATATTATAAAAGTTCTTGTGCTTGTATTATTATTTATCAACATGCCTGTAATCCAACAGACCCTTATCATTCTTTATATTCCTCAGGGCACATAGCACCTGCTTTGACTAGAGAAGGTGTTTAAACTCTAGTTTTTAAATCAATATCGCCATGTGTAATTTGGAACAAGTTGACTATTTCTTTGTACATAGTTACAAAATCTACGCTTTCATAAATCATACTACTTGGGAAATTATTCTTATTCCTTCTTCCTAAACCATATTATTTCCTTCCTTTGAATCCTTAGATTAGAATGGGGAGATTATAGGTAATTTTTTCTTCCTTATATTCTTGTATTTTCCAAATTTTTCTGCAATGAGCATGCACTATTTTTAATAATCAAAATAGAACATGATGTCTTTACTCCTAGAAATCTTCCCTTACTATCTTTATCTGGTTTGGTCACTCAATTTTCTTTAGCTATCCCTCTAATACATAATTACCTAATAAATTATTAATACTTAAAAAAAAATTTCTTCTCTGTATTCATCTTTCATGTACATGTTTATCCTGCTACTTACATATTATAATCAGAGCAAGTTCCTGGAAGGCAAAAAACCGTTTTTGCCTTCTCAATAATTCTCACAGTGCATCAAATATAACAGATCATGTCTTGAGCATAACAACTGCTTGTCAAGATACGTTTCATCACTAAAATGGAAAGCTGGGTAGAACAGTGCAATGTCCATTCTCTATATCCTTACAGACTAACAAGAAGACTAGTTCCATAGACTTAGCAGTTACTCAGTAAAAATTCAATGATGACATGGAAGAAAATCAAAGCTGTCATCAAATGATTCCTATCCCTGTGATTCTACTGTTTCTTTACTGTACCCAGGAACCAATTTTTAAAATACCAGTGGATTACACATTGGGTTGCTAATTCAAGGTCAACAGTTCAAATCCACCAGCCACTGTGAGGGAGAAACATGAGACTTTCTACTCCTGTATAGATTTACAGCCTTGGAAACCCTATTTAGGATGGCTATGAGTTGGAACCAACTTGACAACCCACAACACACTAAATCGTTTTCATCTTGAAACTTGATAAATAGTTTTCATCAATTTTCTCTACTTATTACTGCCCCAATGCTAATAAATCCTGTAACTATGAATCAAACAGAAGGAGCTAAGCGTTTGTTTTTAGAAAAACTCACTTTTCCATGGTCTGACTTTTTTCTAAAAAGCTGAATTCTAGCCCTTAAAACAGTCTACAAACTCAGTTCTACCCTGACCTCCATTATAATGCAATTCTTAGAAGTATGGATGATGGTTACCCATCTCAAAAAGAATACAACTTGTAAGAGATTCACCCATCACCCCAATTCTAGAATCCTTCAGAGCTGTGGGTCCCAGAGACCTGATCAGTGAGGAAAGATGGCTTGTAGGTGCCATCAGTGGATGTGTTGCCAGTTCCCCGCAAGGACTTCATATGCGAAACTGCCATGCGCAAGATGGTTAGCTTGTCAGGTTTTCGAGCCAGGGCACTACAGGTGGGTACCATATCTGACAGTTCTGTGATGTAAGCAGTCATCTTATTTCGTCGTCGCCGTTCAATTTCACTATGATTCTCCCTGTATTAAGAGAGAGAGGAGAAGCCCCATCCAGGTGGTCACATCTGGCCATCTGATAGCAGGAAAATCAACATGGACACCAGTAAGCTGCTAAGAAATGTGGTATTTAGATTTAGTGGTATTTAACTGTCAAATGTTAAAATAAAATATGCCAACTTTCTCATGCAGAGCAAGCATGGAACAGAAAACAACAGGCAGAGAGAAAACAAGCAGATACCAGAAATTCCCTTTAGTTTCTAGAAACTTCACTTCCTATGTAAATTACCACTGTTTCAGAACAAAAAGTGTTTTAAGAATGGTGGTATTATATTAAAAAGTTGGTTTCACTCACTCAAATTCCTGAGAGACAAATAATCTCAGTTTGGTCAACTCCATGTTAACTGATTCAAAGTTTTAAAGAAACATGAAATGACAAATTGTTTTTCCAAAACAATGAAGTTGACTAGAAGTTGGTATAAGATTCAATAGTACAAATTTCATTGGTCTATATGGAATCTAATGTTACTTCATTCTAGGCTTCTCCCTTACTCCCAACTAAAAGGCAAAACTGGAAGTTACCCAGCGAATCACAAAGCCCACTTTACATATTTGGTTCTGGTGCCAGTGTACTCAGTTTTTCAAGCAGTTGCAAGATTCTATCTACGAAGCGTCCCTGTGGGTCTCCAATCTGGAACAAAGTGAACTGGGAAGTAAGAGTAGAGTGGGTTGAATGCAGAAAGGTCTTAAAATAGACAATTTCAATCTAACCAGGGTAAGATAACCACATCTCTAACAGGGACTTCCTCAGAAGTAAGGCAGAACATCAATATTCGAAGTAATCATCTAGTAGTTTTCAAACTGGAGTTTTGAAAAGTCTTGTAGGTTCCTCAGTTTCCTCCATGGGGATGCCTTAAGGAGAAAAACCAAACACGCCATATTTCTATATCTACTTAATCTTTTTCTTTACTTCCATTTCTACATAAGAATTCTATTTTAACAAAAGTTATGTGGCAAAAAGAAAACTGACAATATAAAACTCATTTTTTAGAGAAACTAAAGTCAAGTGGCTAAATCAGTTTTCCAAATTCAATGTTCTTCCTATCATATCATGCCATTTCTGTTTTTCTGAAAATCAAAATTAGTCAGAAAAATGGGTTGAAATGGCAATGAGAGGAGCTTATAGCTCAGGTGAAAGATAGTGAGAAAAAGCTAAGAGAAAATTATTGAAATAAGTGTTGGCATTAATGATCTCTCTTCCTGAGTCATCCAAAACACAGGAAAATGTGGACACAGTATTTCTTCTGTAGTCTTTCTTATACTATGGATAACAATCTGCAAAAACAACTCTCAGGTCTCCTTTACAAATAGTATAGTCTCACTACATCAGTCTGCACTAAATTACTTTGCCTTGTTGTTGTTAAGTGCCATTGAGTTGGTTCTGATTCAACGAGACTGTACAGAGTTCCCAAAGAGTGGATAGTGGGTTTGAACTGCCAAACTTGGGGTTAGCAGCCCACTGCATATCCTATAGTGCCACACCAGGTCTCTTACTCAGATTGAGACATATGAACTTAAAGCATCTATCTCTTCCTAATATCTAAACAATTTCTGACATTCAAGTCCAGAAGACTGATTTTTCTCAATAGCTACATAAAGGCTGTTAAAAGTTTTCTGGGAAATCACAAGATAATTCAATCGCCAGAGCAAAAACAGTGCTGCTCTAACAAAGTAATGTCAGTGAGTCTACACAGTCCACAAAACAAACTAAGAGTGAGTTTTCTAAAGATAGCAAGTTTTAACATTTGAATACTAAGAACTAATCATGAACACAATAGATATATTTGTTGGTTTTCTGATAAAAAGTGAAATACAAACTGGCACAACTATACTGTTTCCAAAAGCTTTTTGTTCTGTGACGCTTTAAAGCTGAAATTTAAAAAATTACAATGCACCCATTTTCTGACGGGATAAGCCAAAGTTCATTACATCTAAACTTCAAAAAAGATCTTATCCTCCCTTGCTACAGATAAGGACAAACACGAGGGAAAGAGGGAAGAAAACAGTAGAGTAGGAAAAAGGATATAGAAAGCAGCATTATCTGCTTCATCATGCTAAAAAATACTGTTCTCCTACCTGGCGAGTCTCTCTTTATCCGCAGAACTCTGCTCATCATCCGACCTAAAAACAGAATTAATGAACTAAGCTACAATTTAAAAAAAAAAAAAAAAGAAAGAAACGGAAAGAAAAGAAGAAGAAAACCACAGAGAAGAGGGAAAGGGAAGTGAGGGCAAAAACCTTGCCTGTAACTTTACAAAAATATGTGTAAGATACAGAAAAAGTAATCTACAGGGCAAAAGTCAACATAAAAGCAAAGCCAGTATTTATCATAAATTAACATTATCTGAGTACAGAAAGTATTTTGCTGATCAATCTCTGTAGAAACCAAGTATATCCAGAATTTAACTAAAGCCAACTAAGAAATTCAGGAATATCACTCTCATAAACTGCTCCCAATCTGGAAATAAAATGATATTCAAATGTGCTATTCTATTTTTTAAAAGAGCTACAGCAAATCCTAACTGTGCCAAATAAGCAATCACAAATACAATCACACACACATCTGAGACAAAATAATGAACTAGGTTTCTGTTTATCCCCACCCTCAAGCCCCAGTTCTGTAAGTAGCGCCTGTGGTCTTAAAAGCTTGGGAGAAAATAGTCTCTATTTGTCTCAAGCAACAGAGAAAGGAGACACAGGAACTGGGGAAACAAGTGAACTGCACGTCTAGTTGCCTCCATGAGATCAGAAGAACTGAATGGTGCCCAGCAACCATTACTGAATGTGTTGGTCAAAGACTTAATAGGTGAGTCCTGATCAAAAAGGAGGACAATGTGGAACAGAACTTCAAATTTTTTATAGACTATAAACTTACTGGGTCTACTGAGGCTGGAGGAACCACTACATCTATTCTCCTAAGAAAAATTTTGAACTTTGGACAGAAACTACCTTACTCCTTGGAGTCATCTTCAAGCTAAAGAACGGGTTATTTGAATTAGTAAATAATGTTTACCTTAAAGAATGTATTCTTTTAAAGAATTATTTACATCAAACTGACAACAGTAACTAAAACAGAACTGAGCAATTTATGAAGCAGCGAGTATAAGTCAATGGGGATGAAACAAGATGGGAAAGATCGTGAGAATAGTGACCAATATAAAATGCAACCAATGTCATTGAACTGTACATGTAGAAACTGTTGAATGGATATATGATCTTCTGTGTATATTCTGACCAAAAAGATTTAAAAAACAAAACAAACCTAGGTTTTTAAATATTCTCTGTCACTTATTTATTCTTGAAATAGCCCTTATTCTTGGATTTAGTCACTCTCCCATTTCTCTGCAATAACTACTGGGTCCTCAGTAACAACTCCTTCTCTCCTGGAGAGGCATGCAAAGGGTTGCCATTAAGTTTCTGGAACACTGAGCAATCGTAAGGATGGGTAGCAACTGAAGAAATTTAAAGGTGTTATTGGGTTAATGTGTCAACAATCAGTATCCAACTGCAGATTCATACATGACACCATACATACGGTTCTTTTGTTTTGTGTCTTTTTTAAAAGGAAAGCAGCTCTTCACTTGTTTATGATTTCCCCCTAATGATTTTAAAGACACCAAACCCAGATTCTTGCAGCACTGGACCACAGGTGGGATACAGATAGATGAGGCAAAGGACCTGGCTCTGAGTATGGGCTCTTAGGCTTTGTCTGGTGGGTAGTTGATGGCAGCAGTAGTAGATGCTTCAGTGCAGGCTGCTCCTGGTACTTGGGCAGGTGGGAACAGTGGGTATGTGGCTGGGCACACTCTGCTTGCTTGCTTCCTCTCTCTCTGCTTCTACTCCTGTCCCTACCCTCTCCGCTGCCACCCATTCCTCTGGCCTATCAGCAGTTCCAGCAAGAACAGAAGTAGTAATAGTGGCAACAAACTAGAAAAGGGCTCCCAAAACACCAAATATGGTGTTTGCACAATGTTTGCACAAAATCACATAAAGCTCTGTTTCACAGAATGCTCTGTGAACATTAAATGGCATACACCTGTGTATGTGTAACCATACATGTGTGTATGTGTATATATATATATATATATATATATATGTGTGTGTGTGTGTGTGTGTGTGTGTGTATATATATATATATATATATATATATATATTAATATGTAAGTAAAAAAGTACTGCTATAAAATCATAGAAAACTTAACAAAACAAAAATCTTAAAAGTATGAAGCTATTGTTTCTTGACATGCCCTCCATCTAGGCCTATACACTTCTGAAGCACTCTCCATCTCTCTAATCCTTCCTGAAAGAATTCTGCGTTCTTCAGTTTACACAATGTCAAAACAGCAGTATTGGCATCAAAGGACTCAAATCATGTTTTTTTTTCATTGTTCTCTGAGTTTGGGGAACATAAGGAGGTCTAAAGGGGCAGTATCAGGGATGCAGGGTGGATAGGGTAAGGTTTCCAACAGAATTCTCATTATGTCAGCTCTTGTTACTCTTGAGAATGTGCAACTGCGCTGTCGTGATAAGAAAAAATTATCAGCACAACTTTCCTAGCTTTTGTCTAAACAATGCAGTTTTTAATTTTGTTAAAACATCTTCATTATAAACCCTCATGATTATCCTGTGTAATTCCAAAATATCTATCAAGATTACCCTTTTGTGATCTCAAAAACCAATTGCCATAACTTTCTGAACTGATCTGTCTGCCTTTAATTTAACCCAATAGTTCCCCCTGAAAACCACTATTCTGATTGGACCTTATTTTTGAAGGCACTCTATGAGACTAAGACAAATGTGTTACTGAGAGAACTTATTTGCAGTCATCCACTGATCACAGAGAAATGTTTAAACACATTTTGTTTGGAATAAATACATGCATGTGTGAACTACAACGTTAGTAGCAATAATTTTTGACTTACCCTCATATTGCCTCAAATAAAATATCAAACTATGACAGCAGCAGGTTGAAAGACTAGTTAGCTATTAAAAATGACAAAGTACATAACATATGTAAAGGTTTCTATTAAATGATCAGCAATAAAATACACAAAAGAACACACTAACAATGAACAATGAGAACTATGTAAAAACGCATGTATATATTCCGACAAAAAGAGAAAGAGAACTAAGTAAACAATATTTCATTGGGGTTTTTTTTTGATAATTCCTCAGCAAATTATAAATCATTCTTTCACAAAGTTGAAAAATTCATATGCTTTCAGTTTCCAAAGCCTAACTATTGAATTTTCAAAGATATATGAGACGAAGTAGCTTAACAAATACATTAAATAAAAAAATGAGCTCTGTTGTTTGAAAGAAAGTAAAATACTAAAATTCCTATTACTATAAATCTACAACTCTTTATCCACTTTATTATTTCTGAAATGCATAAATTTCCACATTAATCAGATAAATGAAGGCAAAATAGCAAGTTATATTTTCACAGATATTTGGGATTTCAATCAAGAGACTAGGAACCTGTACCTATACTGCTATTTAATGGCATGACTTCCTAATGCAACTTGAAAATATACTCCTCAAATATCCATAAAAATCTAATTTTAAAATTGGTTCACTATAAAGACTACAAATATCTACTACAATTAGCTTTGATAAATTCTTTAAAAATCTCTTTAATTCACTCTTTCCTATTGTCATTGATACCATTCTAGCCTAGTCCCTCCTGATTTTATGTCTCATTATTTCAACCTTCCTGAGTATAGTTCTTTTCTTCAATCAATCCTATATATACTGCTAACAAAAAATAGCTCTACAAATTATTTTACATATTATTCCTCTAATTCAATGCCTGTGATAGCATCCTACTGTTTCAAATTAGTTTTAAAACTACTCTTTATTTTTCGGTCTTCTGCTTCAGTGATTGTCAATGTAGAAGCCACCATTTTTGACTGGACCTTGTTTCTGAAGGCACTCTAAAGAGACTAAGACCAATGTATTATTAAGAGAACCTATCTGCAGCCATCCACTTATCACAGAGGTATGTTTAAACAGGTTTTGTTTGGAATAAACCTATGTAAATAGCAATGCTTTTTTTTACTAGCCCTCATGGTTACGAATCGGGCTGCGAACCTTAAGGTCAGCGGTTCGAAACTACCAGCCGCTCCGCGGGAGAAAGATGAGGCTTTCTGCTCCCACAAAGATTTACACCCTCGGAAATCCTGTACAGGGTCGCTATGGGTCGGAACCTACTCGACGGCACTTAACAACAACAAATAAATACCATTAGTGTGAAATCATACTACCTTGGCATAAACGACAGCTCAAGATTAAGTTACATCAGCTTTTAGAACAGGAAGGGGACTAGACAGAGAAATTTATTCTTGTCTAGATAAAATTAATATTTAGTATGCTCAAACTGCCTGGTCCCACATGGACCACAATGCTCTACTACATTACCTGGCAAACCGCTCCTTATCATTAGACATCTGATCATCATCACATCTGAAAGAAAAGAAAAAAATAATTCATTTAAAGCATTACTCTTATTGTATCTATTTCCTTCTGAATAGAAAACCAGAAAGGGAAAAAACATCCAACAGAAAAATTTAAAAAGCCAATGGAAAAAGCATTATAAAGCAGTAGAGATAATAACAGCATCCCACAAAACTTTAAAAACGCATGACTATTTGTCAGGTTTTCTGATACCTTTCTTAATCAGTAAAGGAAAAGAAGATGATGACCTCATGAAAACATACTGATTGTCCTGTCAGTCACTCTGAGGTTAGGGATAGTTTTAAATATGAGTTAAAAAATGCACTTTATCTCTTTGATTAAGGAAATACAATTTATTCTAAACAATTTCTACTAATAGTCAGTTAATTCCTGTTTGCTACCACAGAAACTTATAAAAGGAAGATATGAGTAAGAAGACCTAAGTCCAAAAATACTATATTGTCTCTGAATGATCTAAAATTTCCTCTTTTTATTGCCACAGGATACAGCACATATGCTGCCAACTTTGGGTAGAAAGTGTTTTTGGGAGATAGGTAAGTCTCACAAAATTTTCAGAGATAAATCAGTTATTAAATTAGAGCTACTTTATATTGCTCCTGAATTATTTGATGCCAGGAATTTTCAAGGTTTCTGAAAATAAAGAGCTAAAGTAGACTAATAAACAAATAAAGAGAGGTGATAGGATTTCAGCTCAAGAACAAACGGTATGTTTCTAAGATACAAAATATACTATAAATCAAATATTATAAACTCTTAATGGAACAAATAACCTAAGGTAGAAAAGATAAGACTTAAAATTTCAAGAATGAAGGTTCAAGATCTTTGCTAAACAAGATATGGTCTGTAAACCAAAAAATGCAGTACCATCTAGGAATCATTGGTAGTAGTGGTTGTGTGCCGTGGGGTCAGTTCCAACTCATTGCGACCCTGTATATGGTTTCTGAGGCTGTAAATCTTTATGGGAACAGAAAGACATATTTTTCCCGCAGAGCAGTTGCCAGATTCAAACTGCTGACCTTGCATGCTGCAGCCCAACTCGTAACCCACTATACTACTACCAGGGTTCATTAGGAAGCCACTAGAAATACAAAATCTTGGACCCTAACCTATATCCACTGCTATCTGATAAGGTTGGTTGTTTAAATCCACTAGCCTCTCTGAGGGAGAAAGTCTGTTGCTATGAAGATCTTTATTGTTAAGTGTCATCAGCCTTGGAAACCCTATGGAACAGTTATACTCTATACTAGTGAGTCACAATCAATTTGATGGCAGTGGTTTGGATTTTTGGTTATTTGAAGAGGAGGCAAATTTCAATGCATTATAGTTGGTATACTTGAGTCCACTGCTAGGGAGCTCATCTTCCAACACTATGTTGGATAATATTCTGTTGTGAACATAGGGTTTTCATTGGCTAATTTTTGGAAGTAGATTGGCAGGCCTTTCTTTCTAATCTGTCTTACTTTAGGGCAACTCTGCTAAAACCTGTCCACCATGGGTGACCCTGCTGGTATTCAAAACACAAGTGACAGAACAGAAAAAACCACCACCCAAACCAAGCACACTGCCATTGAGTTAATTCTGACTCATAGCAACCCGATATAGGGTTCCCAAGACTGTAAATCTTTATGGGAGCAAACTGTCTCATCTTTCTTCCAACAAGCCATCACCACAGTATTATAAAACTGACAGATGAGCGGTTGCTGGTGGTGTTGGTTCCAACTCACAGCAACTCTGTATGGAGTTTCAGGGGCTATAAACCTTAGCCAGACTAGAAGGCCTTATCTTTCTCCCATGGAGCAGCTGGTGTGCTTGAACCACCAACTTTGCAGTTCAAACAGCTTTGCAGTCTGGCGCATTAACCCACAGCAGCACACCAGGACTCCAGATGGCTTATAGATCATTGTAAATAGAAATTCTCAGTTGGAGGAGTTCCCAGGAGAAAGCTTCTGAAAAAAAGTCTATCCTTCTCCAGAAATCTCTCTCCTTCATCATATTTTTTAGACTAAATAAGGTAAATTGTTGGATGCCCTTTTTTTTTTTTTTTAAAAATGTTTTATGGATGCCCTCTTGAAGAATTATTTTTATTTAAAACTACTTCTTCACGGTGGCAAACTTATGGTTATTTTTAAGACTATCTGGCAGGATTCAGCAACTAATCAATAGCTACAAAGACAAGCCTACCTTCAAACATTACTACAGAAAAAAGACAGAAAATGGTATGACTGACTATATTAAGCATTATAAAACCAAACAATGGCAAGCAAGCAATTTACCATATGAGTATCCTTTGTGTAAAAGAAAAAACTGGGAAGGTTATGAGTGTGCATATATGCACACACATCTGCATTTATCTGTATCTATATTCACTTGTATATACAATGAGTATTTCTGCAAGCATAGTCAATGAATTGGAAACTAAGGGGGAAGGTTCTGAAGGTCTGAAGTGAAACAAAGATGCTCTTTCACTGCACATAACTTTGTACTGTTTAAGCATTTTGCAATGCAAATATATTACAGTTTTTAAAAGTTAATAAAACCTAATAAATGTAATGTAGGCACTGACATAATTACTTCTAAAAGGCGTATTTTACGTTAATTACAAAACAAACAGGGGGAACTTCAAAACATTTATGGAAAAATTTCACTATCTTTTAATTCCATTTTTGCACGAACTTTATGAAACTCTCAGTGGTTATGAATCAGGCTGTGAACCTTAAGGTCAGCAGTTCGAAACTACCTGCTGTTCCGAGGGAGAAGGATGAGGCTTTCTGCTCCCGTAAAGATTTACAGCCTCGGAAACCCTGTACAGGGTCGCTATGAGTCAGAACTGACTCCACGGCACATAACAACAACAACAACAACAACAACTCATATATCTTACTCTTCAGTGTAAAGACTACCTGGGCAATATTTTCAACTTTGGAAAGAAGAAAAGGTTGTAATCAAGGTTATCTTACTTTTGACTCTTAACTGCTTTTCTCACTTGAAAATAAGTAGTTGGTCTTCAGTGAGACTATTCCCGTTCTTAGAGAGAATCCCTTCATCAATATATTTTAAAGTCCATTTGTTATGACCTAAAAGATTCAATAGTCAAGGATGCAAACTACAAATTCCTGTTTTATATGAATCAACAAGTATCAGAGGATATGATAGATTTGTACATTAATGACCCTCAACAAAGTATATCTCACAGTAAATACTACCTTGTATAGCACATAGACCTCCTGCCTAACCCCAACATCCCAAGTCAAATATGAATTGCTTTGGATGTCAAAAAATGTGATACAAAAGCAGAGGCTTGGTAAGCACTTGAACACTGGAGCATGCCCTTTGAATTACAGCCATCACCATGTGAAGACACTCAGTCTGACTTCCTTAAGGATAAAAGACCTTGTATAACGACACACAGCCATCCCAGCTGAGCTCAGTTCCCAGTCTACTGCTAATTAAACATTCCTATAAATTGAGTCTAGGCAAAATCTACAGGATAATCCTGCCATTCCACAGAATGTAAAAAAGGAAAACCTGTTGTTGGTAAGCCACTATTGCTACTCAGCAAAAGAAAACTAATCTTCCCAGTTACATCTTTTACACAAAGGTCTGATAAATTCTCTGTCCTCCCCCGACCTCTTTGTTGAGGTTCTTCCTCTGGGACTACTGACAGAAACTTAAGTTTTCTGGGATATAACATAGTATAAAATATTATAGTTTTAAGGTAAAATACTTTCCTTAGGCTTAAGAAACAAAGATATTACAAGCTAAAAATTTTAAATTTATACATTATTTTTTTAATATCAGAAATCTAAAGAAAGTATTTAAAAATCTTACCTCAAGAATTTATTGTTCCCTTCTCCATCATCATCAAAATCTAGCCTGGAAAAAAAGTGAACAAGTACAGTAAGCCTATTTATAAAACATTAAGAAGTTAAAATTTCTCAATCCACAAGCTACTTACACACCCACCCAAATCTAAAAGAGGAAGTCAAACAAAATTATGTTACTTCTGGGTTGATTCTGCATAGTCCCAAATTGGAACAAAAAAGTTGGACAACAGAAAAAGTGTGCCTACTGTCACCATATCACTTTCCTAAGGTAGTCATTCAATTTTGCCTAGGTTTTGAATCAGAAGAGTACAACCTCTTCAAAAGGAGCAGAAATCCACTCAAAAAGGATAAGAAAAAAAATAGCATGAATAATTCAGATGGCATCTTTTAATTTCTATAATCCACTCTAAGCCATGTTACCTGCTTTCTGAAATATCTTTCAAAATAGCAATATAATATGTAACAGTAGCTTAAGACCACTGACCTCAAAGCAGGTTTGAACAGCAAGGTAGCGATTCAAACTCACCAGTCACTCCTCGGAAACCCTATACAGGGTTGCTCGCTATGAGTCGGAATCGAGTTGGAATCAACTTGATGGCACGTAACAACAACAACAACAACAGGAAGGTTATTGAATAATGCTTCTTTCTTTCATTCATCTAACAAACATGTAACATAACTATATTCAAGACACTGTGCTAGATGAGGTGAACACAGGAAACCGTCCCTCAAGGGACTCTTTGCCTAGACAATTACAAATATAAAACACGTGAGAATAGAAAAGTACCATGAGGAGTACAATTAACATTTAGCAAAAGGAGCAGAGAATTTCATTTGGGGAAATCAAAGACAATTATAGGCAACCAGATTGGCAAACTACCTTATAATCGTTCTACTTTATTACACCAAAACATTAATCCATGTTACCACCTTACCCCAGGGATCACACTTGGCTTTCAACTAGTGGAACAATCTGATATTTTGGCTGGATGAGCTGCATATGAAATACAAAGCATTAACTCTTTATTTATCCATCTTTCTTCTTCCTGCAATCCATTAACACCTGTCAAAATCCTACCCATCTACTACCCAATAACTCCATTTCTAAGGATCTATCTTAAAAAAAATAACTCTAAATAGAGAAAGAAAATTATGTACAATGGTGTTCATTATAGAAATACATATAGAAGTATGTGCCTCACTTCCAAGTGAATTTACATCTATGGGGTGGGAAGGAGGACTTTGCTTGGAAGAGCACGATGAGGCAGGACAGTGATGAATTTGTGACATAGTCCTTATACCACGGTGCAGGCACACTGTTAGCCATGGAGTCACTTATAGCACCTAAGCTATTAATAGTGGTCAATGATGATATCATGGCTCTTTGCTTGCCACTAGTGCATATCTCAAACCATCCGCCCCTAAGTCAGTCCCCACAGGGAGAGAAACCTGGTCATCACCACTCCAATCCATCCTTTGAGCCTCTGATTCCCTAAGGGCTGCTCAAGGGGCACTATGTGCCCAGAGACAGTCAATTGCAGATGCAAGTTTGCACACCCTGAAGTTCAAGGTGCTAACAGACCACCAGGAAACATGGTGAATATATACAAACCTGGTGTGGCACTGCAGGATAATGTACTGGACCATAAGGTCAGTTTGAACTGCAAGGTTGGCAGTTCAAACCCACATCTGCTCCTCGGAAATCCTATAAAGGGTTGCTATGGGTCAGAGCCAGCTCAATGGCACTTAACAACAACGACAATGTACTATATATGAGGGAGCTTCACAAAGTTCATGGATTAAACGAAAAGATAATGGAATTTCCCAAACTTTTTGAAGCCCCTTCATATAATATGGTGCTCATACATCTAAATCACAAAAATATGTTCTATTTTACAGATAGTATCATGGACATTAAGCAATGTACACTTGTAAAAGCAAAATCTTCAAAATGTTCCAAAATAAAAATTACTCCATGGACTATAGTATGCAATCATTAAAAATTATGTTTATAAAATAATATGAAAAAATTTTACAATATTATATGTGATTAGGTGAAAAGACCAAGCTATACAAATTACATAATTATACAAGGGTAAGTCATAAAGTATTGCTACTAGGATTACAGTTCATACATGCTCTGGTTTATTCCAAACAAAACTTGTTTAAATCTATGATCAGTGAGTGGTTGTTGACAGGCTTTCTCAGTAATACACATGTTGGGGTACTTTCAAAAAGTAAGAACACTTTTTGTACCATAGTAAAAATTATTTTGAGAACAAAGGTAATTACAAATTTTAAACAAAAATCAAGTGGACATCTTCCCAAATCACTGAAGCTTTGCAACAGATTTACAGGAATGCTGTTTCATATGAAACAAAATTTCAGATGAATCAAGTGTTTTAAGGAAGATCAGGTAAGACCTCAAAGGTGAGTCAAGAGAGGGAAAACCATCAACTTCAGCAAATGAAGACTGTGGATTAAGTCCAAAAAATGGTGGAAGAAGGCCATAGAATTACCTCTGATGTGACAGCTACTGAAATTGGGATCTCACATGATTCTACATTTTTTCATTTTAAGCAAATATCTTGGCCTCATCAAGCTTCCGGCTCAATGAGTATTCGAAAGTATTTTGTGAAAATCAGCTAGATCAAAAGGCTGCCTAATCAGCCTTTTAAGCAAGACTGAAGCTAATGAAGAAGTTTATGGAGCAGATCATAACTGGAAATAAGTCATATAAATGTGATCCTAAAAGCAATGTGCAGTTGCTCTCAAGGGGATCCACTGGGTCAGTTTAATCCAAGGCAACCAGGTCAGCTCAGAAGGTTACAGTGACTATTTTCTGGGATTCGCTATAGATAAGCACTGACTGCTAACTACAAGGTTGATGGTTCAAATCCACCAACCACTCCTCGGAAACCCTAAATAGGACTGCTGAGTCAAAACTGACTAGATGGCACTTAACAATAGCAACAGCAAGGGGTAATCTTGATAAGATTTTTCTTAAAGGACATAGGATGAACACAGCAACTTACTATGAAGAAGTTTTAGAAAACTTAAAACTACCTTTGTGAGAATTTGTCTAAGAAAGTTGTACAATGAATTTTTTTCCATCCAACAACATACTTGCTCATTCTTTGATGACAGCAAGTATAGTTCTTTGAGAATTTCCTTGGGAAACCTTACCCCATCCAACCTATAACTCTGATCCTACCCCTTCTTCAGACTTATTTTTGTTTCCCAAACTCAAAGAACATTTAAAAGGAACATGATTTCAGTCCACTGACTCTCAGCTGTTGCATTCGCTACGTCTGATAAAATCCACTACAAACATACATACAGCTGGACTTTGCCCAATTGATACTATGTGGCATATGAGTATATTTATGTGTATAATAATGATCCCAGTCAGAACATAAGCAACTTAGACAGGCGTATCTTATTTATATCTTTTATGGGCTGATTTGTGTTCCCCTACAAAAAATGTGTTCAAATCTTAAGCCCCGGTACCTATGAATGGGACCTTATTTGGAAATATTGTCTCTGTAGATGTAATTAGTCAACATGAAGTCATACTGGAGTAGTGTGAGTTCCAATCCAATATGACTAACGTCCTTCTAAAAAGAGGAAAAGAAAAACAGAGACAAATAGGGAGACCACCACCTAAAGACCAAAGCAGAGATTAGACTGGAATGCCAAGGATTGCCATTCCAGAGAATGGCATGGAACAAATTCTCCCTCACAGCTCTCAACAGAAATGAACACTGCTGACACTTTGATTTTTGGACAGCTAGCTTCCAGAACTGTGAGAGAATAAATTTCTGCTGTTTTAAGCCTCCCAGCTTGTGTTAATTTGTTACAGCATCCTCCTAGCAAGCAGCACAATGTTTTAGGCTAAGGAGGTATTAAATACTTTTGGTACAATTCAAAACCAAGCAACACAGCAGTAACATGAAGGAGAAATACTCTAGCATTCAGTAGTCTATAAATTCAGAAAAGAAGCCTACCAAAATGGTTTTGAGAATGCAGACACAAAGCTTAATGAAGGCGGCAATCGTTTCCTTAGCAAAAGTAAAATCTCTGCGTTTGGTCAAAGTCCTTTACCTTGCAGAGTTCTTTGGTTTAAAAACAAAAAATCCTTATGAGAAACTTAGATTAAAAACATCAATTTTATAGAAGGTCACATCTAAGGACTAGACATAGTTACATGACGACAGTGTTGTTAAGTAACCAGTTGAAGTAAGAGAGTAAATAATAGCCAAGTGGGCACAGAAGTTAACTATATCAGGTTGGTTCATAGGAGAGACAATCTTCATACTCTACACACAAGCGCACCCTGGTCGCCGCTTAATAGCTCTCTGGACAATGGCTCCTCCTTGAATCCCAGGTCCAGAGTTTCCAGAGGCAATGGCTGGTCCCAATGGTGATACATCTGATGTCATTTCTGTCAGAGAAAACAGAAAATACACATTAAAAAAAAAAAAAAAAAGTACTTGCTTATTACTGCAACATCAGGCTGGCTAGAAGAAAGGTTCAAGCTACAGGTAAAATCTAAGTTGTTTGCTAAAAAACCCAAGTGCTCATATTCAGATTTCTTTTGGAATTCTTATATTAATAAAGATATTCCCCTACTTCAGTTTCTCCCACTACATAGAGTTTGGAAGAGGAAGTATTACATTTTGTAACTTTAACTATTAAAAGCTTTTACTGGCTGGCTGACTGGCTGTAAATCTTTATGGGAGCAGAAAGCCTCATCTTTCTCCCATGGAATGCCTGGTGGACTTGGAACTGCTGACCTTGCAGTTAACAGCCCAAAGAGTAACCCACCATACTACCAAAGCTCCTTAAGAGTTTTTATTTGTGATATATATTAATTTAAATCACATTTGTTGTTTTTTGTTAAGTGCCATCCAAACACTTACACACACACATATATATAAATGCTTTTTACATTTCATCCATACAAATATTTATATCAGCTTCTTTTATGTATTTGGAAAATAAAAATTCAAAAGTAAAAATCCCAATACTTACAAGAACTGTATAAAGTAAAGCAAACTCACTCCTCATGCCTCCCTATTCTATCTCCATATTCCTCCCCTTTTCCAATTCAGTCTCATTCCTGAGAGGTAACCATTATTAATAGGTGAGTACATCTTGTCTGGAGTCCTGGTGTGGTGCTGTGGGTTAATGCGCCAGACTTCAAAGCCATTTGAACTGCAAGGTCAGCAGTTCAAGTTCACCAGCTGCTCCTCGGAAACCCTATACAGGGTCACTATGGGTCGGAACCGACTTAATGGCACTAAAAACAACAAAAACATCTTGTCTTATAATTTTTTCTTTTACATTATATATATATAGTCATCTCTATAATGTAAAACCCTTTTCCACTGCTGGTAGGAATGCAAAATGGTATATACATTGTGGAAAACAGTGTGGTAGCTCCTCAAAAACCTAAAAATAGAATTACCAAATTCTTGCTGTTATGTGTCATTGAATCAATGCTAACTCAGTGTAAAGAATTTCATGAACCCATAAAGAGTAAAAGATGTATTTTTTACAGACATGGCTGCTTAGGCTCCCAAATAAAGAGCCTAAGGTATTGTTTTTATGTGTAAAATTCTGTTGCTGCTGTATGCCATCAAGTCAGTTCCAACTCATAGCAATGCAGTAGAGAGTTTCCAAGGCTGTAAATCTTGACAGAAGCAGAAAGTCTCATCTTTCTTCCATGGAGCAGCTGGTGGATTCAAATTGATGACCTGTGGTTATCAGCCCAATGTGAAACTCACTATACTACCAGGGCTCCTTTGATGTACATGATGGTGGTGGTGGTGGTTATATACCCTTGAGTCAGTTCCAACTCATAGCAACCCTGTATAAGATTTCCAGGCGCGGCCAGTGGGTTTGAACCACGAATCTTGTAGTTCAAACCAATCTTTCAGTCCAGTGCTTATTCTACATCAGGACTCCATGTGCATAATTGCTGTTGTTAAGTGTCATCGAGTTAGTTTCTACTCACAGCGACCCTGTATAGTATTTCTGAGGAGTGGCTGGTGAGTTTGAACCGCCAACCTTGTGGTTCAAACTGACTTTGTGGTCGAGTGCTTATCCTATGGTGCCACACCAAGACTCCTAATGACCCAGCGCATTAACCCACAGCACCACAACAGGATTAGGCATAATATATTATTTGTCAAATTAATTAAAGAGAAGACTAGAATACAGATGGGAACAAAGGTAATCTGAACATTTTCAGTAGCAAACAAGCTACTCTGGAGCTGTCGGAGTTTCTAACATAAATAAAAGAATATTTAAATGAATTCAGTGTGATCAAACAATTCACCTGTCCATTTCTACTTGACTACTTTCTTTGAATCTTCTAATCCAGGTCCTAAATCTATTGGACTTGACTCACAGTGACATTCACACTGGTTTTTACCATTTTTACTCCTAAAGAGCTATCGTAGACCAGTACAATGGTTTTATACAATCCAGAACTACCTAGGTATATATGCAAAACTTGAAAGCAGAGACTCAGAACTTGTACACCAATGTTCATTGTAGCACTATTCACCATAGTCAAAACGTGGATAAGCACTGTAGGATACTCATTGGACTCCTAATCACAAGTCTCGTGATTCAAACCCACCAGCAACTTCTTGGGAGAAAGATGAGGCCTGTCTGCTCCCATAAAGATTCACAGTCTTGGAAACTCTATATACAGTCACTATGAGTTGGAACCAACTCTCTGGCAGTGTGTATATTTGCCTTTAGCCATATAACATTATTATTGGCAAATTTATAAATGTTTTCCTAACTATAAGGGTGCTTCCAAAAGTTAGTGGGAAAAAGTCATTGTCTTATAATTACATTTTTTCATGAACTTTCTGAAGCCCATTGTCGCTCCAGGATTTTCTATCCTGTTAGGAAGGCTCTCCCACCTCCCAGTAACTTCTATTATTTTCTTATTTTTGTTTTTTACATTTAGATCTTTAATCCATCTAGAATTTTTTTTATATATAGCGGTAAGACTCAAGTGACTTTTCTTCTAAAATTCTTCTTAATTATTCCAATACCATCCTTTACTCAATAACCTGAAGTTTTTCCTTTATTAATTCTTAAATTTCTATATATTCTTTAACTTCCTTCTAGATTTTCATTCTACATGAATACATTTTCCCATTCATATTCCAGAACTGAACACTTATGATTAAGCAACTTTATGTTGTTGTTGTTAAGTACCATGCAATCAGTTCTGACTCATAGCGACCCTGTACAGGGTTTCCAAGGCTGTAAATCTTTACGGGAGCAGAAAGCCTCATCTTTCTCCCGCGGAACAGCTGGTAGTTTCGAACTGCCAACCTTGAGGCTAGCAGCCCTGATTCGTAACCACTATGCTAACAGAATTCCTTAAGCAACTTCAGAATACATTTTATTTCATTATCTGATTGGAAAAGCCATCCACTTTTTTTTTTTCTTTATTAAATGTCACATACTGACTTCTGCTTCTAGGATGATGGAGTACACTTTTCTTATTCCTTCCCCTAAGTAAAACTAAAAATCCTGGGCATAATATATAAAACAAATATAAAAAGACTTTTAAAGATGGAGAGAAAGTACACTAGGTTAAGGATCTCACTACCTTAAGTATGGCACAGTAGTGAGTTCCCCTGGATTTTTTCCTTTACCTCATAAATCATGTACTTGCAGCTGAAGAAGCTAACAACTTGGAAATGTCAAGGGGGATAAGACCAAAAACTAAACGCCTGATCTCTGTAGTCAAAGAACCAGAAAAAGGACTGGCAAAAGAACATTTCTTAGGCAGTGGCCAAAACTCCAAACGCCACAGAAAAAAACTGTGGCCCTACTCCAACCCAAGCTAGTAAAGGCTGACGGGGAAGCCTAGATTTCCACCCTCACAAGGCTGTAATAAGGTACCTAATCACCTACCTTAGGATGATGTCAGAAAAACTCAACCAAGAACTCTCATCTCCACTAGTTGGAAATGAAGGTCCACCTCTGCAGTGCCAGCGGAGACCATGTGGGGAACTTAGACTTCTATCCCCACCACCCAGCAGTCATGAGATTCCCTTCCATTGGGTAGTGTTAGAGGAAGCATAACGAAGAGTCAAGATTTCACACTGCCCAATCTAACTGTAAGGCACTCTGGTAGCGTAGTGGTTACGAATCAGGCTGCAAACTGTAAGGTCAGCATTTCGGAACTACCAGCTGTTCTGCGCCAGCTGTTTCACAGGAGAAAGATGAGGCTTTCTGCTCCCATAAAGATTTATAGCCTCGGAAACCCTGTACAGGTTCGCTATGAGTCAGAACCAACTCCATGGCACATAACAACAACAACACTCTAACTGTCCTGGTATGGCACTGTGAGTTAATGAACTGGACAGCAAGGTTACTTTAAACTACATGGTCAGCGGTTCAAGCTCACCAGCTGCTCTCAGAAACCCTATACAGGGTCTCTATGAGCCAGGTGGCATCATTGATGGCATCAAGTGTGGCAGCGGTAGTGAGGTTGGCCCAGGATCAGGCATTGTTTCGTTCTGCTGTGCATGGGGTCGCTATGAGTAGGTTCCGACTCGATGGCACCTGACAACAACAACAACATGAGTCAGTACCAACTCAACGGCACTTAGCAACAACAATAACCATGGTAACAAAACCATATCCATCATGATGTCAATGGAGATGTGGAAAGCCAGAACTCTCATCCTCCAGCCCCCCAAATACAATACAGGCCAAGTAAGGAACCTGGGCTTTTACTTCCATTTAGCAGAAATGAGGCTGTACTCCCCTGTTGTTATTGTTGTTGTGAAGTGCTGTTGAGTCAGTTCTAACACATAGAAACCCTGTGTATGGTTTCCTAGGAGTGACTAGTAGGTATATGAACTTGACCTTGCAGTTCAAACTGACCTTGCAGTCCAGCACATTATCCTGCAGTACCATACTAGGACTCCTCTTTGTTGTTGTTGTTGTTAAGTGCCATCGAGTCTGTTATGACCCATAGCAACCCTGTATAGGGTTTCTGAGGAATGACTGGTGACCTTGAACCAACATTGTGGTTAAAATCAACTCTGCAGTCCAGCGTATTAACCCACAGTGCCACACCAGGACTGCCCTGTTGTTGTTGTTGTTATGTGCCGTGGAGCCGGTTCCGACTCATAGCGACCCTGTACAGGGTTTCTGAGGCTGTAAATCTTTACGAGAGCAGAAAGCCTCATCTTTCTATCATGGAACAGCTGGTAGTTTCAAACTGCTGATCTTGTGGTTCGCAGCCCGATTCGTACCCACTACGCTACCAGACCTCCAGGACTCCCCTAGTCCCCTGCAAAAGTGGTGTCAGAAAAAGTTAACTAAAATGAAAGGGTTTAATTGAGATCCAATTGTTGCATAAGAGTTCTGGTGTGGTGCTGTAGGATAAGCACTGGACTGTTAACCACAAGGTCAGTAGTTCAAACCCACCAGATGCTCCTTGGAAACCCCATACAGGGTCGCTATGAGTCGGAACCAACTCAATGGTATTTAACAATAACAAAACATTACATAATAGGTTTCAATGAAGTATCATTCATCAGACTGGTAAACAGGTAGATCTCAAATCAAACTGAATGAAAAATGAAAATCAACAGATGCTAACATGGAGATAAAACAGTTCTGACACCAGCTTCCCATCCCATGGCACTCTCTATTTCTTTGCTGTTGTTGTTGTTAAGTGCCATTGAGTCGATTATGACCTATAGCGACCCTGTATAGGGCTTCCAAGGAGCATCTGGAGAGCTTGAACCACCCACCTTGAAGTTCAAATGACTTTGCAGTCTAACGTATTAACCCACAGCGCCATACCAGGAACTCCCTACTTCTTTGTAAGATTCGATGATTCACTGCAATGGTCACACAGAATTCACAGACAATAATTATAAAGGTGATGCTGTGTATCGTTAAAGTCAGTTCCAACATATACCAACCCTACATAATGGTTTCCAGGGCTGTAAATCTTTATGAGAGCAAAAAGTTTCATTTTTCTCCCTCAGATCAGCTGATAGACTCAAATTGCTAACCATATGGTTAGCAACGCAATGTGTAATCCACTACATCATCAGGGCTCCTCCCATTAAAGAATAGGTTAAAATTCAGGATTAAGAATTTAGGAAAGCGTCCAGCTGATATGAACTGAGGGGAGATGCACAAGAATCCCCAAACCTGCAGACAGTACCCACTTGATCTAGTTTCGATGGCTGGCTGATTAGAATTCAACTAGAGGAAGATTAAAAAAAAAAAATTTTTTTATAAAGAAAACAAATGTAAATTGCTACAATTTGGATGTGGTAGCTTAAAATACCAACCAAGAGTGAAAGCATCTTCATAGCAAGGATCATTCCCATCCCTTCTGTACACACGGTTGACAGGACAGGCAACTCAGACACTGGCTACCTAAAATGGGGGCGCAGTAAAGGCACGAAGTGACTGGCTTACAAGTTTTCATGAAGGAGTTTAGTTTCAGGGTAGATTCCCCACTGAATACTTTTCATTTTGTCTAGACAGGTCTGGTGAAAGGAGATGAGGTTAAGATTCTTATGATTCAATAGTGAGTAACTGTTATGACTAATTGTGATTGCCACAACTGTAAAGAAAAGAGGTTTTGCAGCAAAAAGGGGGGGAGTAGTTAGTCTTAAAATCCAGGAATAGAGGACCCTAGGACCACCAAGGGAAAAGAGCAAGAGCAGAAATGTGGGACCCTATCCACAGAAGCAGCGACGCTGGGGATGGAGGCAGAGATGATGCCATGGAGACATAGAGCAGCTGAGGACTCTATACTCATGGAAGGCGAGGGGCTATGTGCTGGAAGCCAGGGGGCAGGCTTGCAGAGTGTGCCTGTTGGTGTATTCCTGAGAGTTTTGGTGTACAACCGGAAAAAAAAAAAAAACAACCAGCGGGAATAGAGGCAGGTACTGTTGAATGATGATGCATGGGGGGGGAGGGGGATTGCGATTATTGCAATGAAACAAAATTTGATACGATGAATGTAAAATTGATGTTCTCCCAATAAAAACTGTAAAAAAAAAAAAAAAAACCACTTAGGATACTATTATTTGGTTAGGATAGCTTCTTAGTTATGTCCACTTAGCTGGCCCTCAGTCTCTTGCTCAGGTAAGTGTTACAAAGTTCTTTAGTGCCTCCAATAAGTGCCCCAAGGAACTCTACTATGCAAGTAAGTCTCAGACCAAAGGAGTTCTGCTTTCTCATTCCATGAGTTGAGTCTAGCCCCACCAAGTGAATAGAGACACCCCATTTCACCAACAAGCATCCTACCAGAAGGCACTCAGCCTTTTTGTTCTGTGGGCCAGGAGGTCCACCTTACCAATCTCCTGGTTCTGCTGTCATCTTTTCTGTGCTGATTCTATATCTCACCATCTCTAGTGTTACAACTCTCTATCACCTAGTTCTAAGTGGTTCTCAGCAGAGATTCCAGGTTTAAAGGATATGCTCCATTCCTAGCTCTTCTTTCTAGATGGCACTAAGGTCCCCCTCACTGGTAAGACTGGCTCTTTTTTTTCTTTTTTAATTGTATATTGGGTGCAGGTTTACAGAGCAGATCATTAGTTTTACATTCAACAATTTATACACATTTTGTTTCATCTACAATCCCATCAATGTAACAGCACTTAATCCTACTTTCTCCCTTTGTTTCTCGTTTCCATGTCTCTTTCTTTCCCAATTCTTCTGACCTCTGTCCTTGAGTAAAGGTTGCCCCCTTTTGATCTCAAATGGTTGATCATTCTAAGATGTACATACCTCTTCAGTGTTGATGTTCCCCTTATAGATCTATCTACTGTTTAGCTGAGAACTGAGCCACAAAGATGAGGGATGACTAATGGCTGTAGTGTCTCAGTGTTCCACCAGTATCTATTTGACCAGTAATCCTGGTTTTCTCTATAATTTTGAGTTTCACCTTTTTTTTCCCCCCCAACTCTATTCAGGACCTTCAAATGTGATCCCTTTCAGAGCAATTGTGTATGGCACCATCTAGTTCTTCTGGTCTCCAAGGTTATATGGCGATTGATGCTTATGTGGCCTATTAGTCTACTGGGCTAATTGTTTTCATGCATCTTTGATTTCCTCCAGACAGGAAGTGACCAATTGCTGCACCTTAAATGTCTACTCATAAGCTTTTAAGACCCCAACTGCTACTCACCAAAGTAGAATGTTGAACACTGTCTCTGTGGACTATGCTATTTGGTGCTCTTTTACAACCACATTGTTGTTGTTGTTAGATGCTGTTGAGTCAGTTCCAACTCACAGCGACCCTATGCACAACAGAACAAAACACTACCTGGACCTGCACCACCCTCACAATCACTGTTACACTTGAGTCCACTGCTTAGCAGGATGATAAAACTGACCAATCCATTATTTGCACATTCCCTCCCCCACAGGGGTTCCATGCTTCTTAGCAGACTGCCCAATCCCCCTGCTATTGTTAAGTGCCGGTCCAGTCAATTCTGACCCATGGTAACCCTGTATAGGGTTTCCAAGGAGCAGCTTGTGAGCTTGAACCACTGACTTTGCAGTTCAAACGACTTTGCAGTCTGACACATTAGCCCACAGCGCCACACCAGGAGCCAAATCCCCTTGGTAGCCCACAAACCTTGTACTTGCATGGTCCCAATCAAACATGTTGTAAGAGCCATAAACATTATGACTGGTCAGCGGTTCGAAACTACCAGCCGCTCCGCGGGAGAAAGATGAGGCTTTCTACTCCCGTAAGGATTTACACCCTCGGAAACCCTGTACAGGGTCGCTATGGTCGGAACCGACTCGACGGCACTTAACAACAACAACAACAACAAGTAATTCACTGCACAGCACTGAACAGACCTAAAAAAGGATAAACCCAAAGACATCTATGCCAACATACATAATTAAACTTCTGAAAACTACAAAAAACAAAAAATCTTGAGTGTCTAGATGACACTTTAAAATGACAGGATTTTCCATCATAAACCATCAAAAGCACAGTATTTTTCAAGTTCTAAAACAAAGGAATTGCCAACACAGAATGATATCTTGTTATTGCTGTTAAGTGCTGTCTAGCTAGTTCAGAATCCATAGCAACCCTGATTAGGGTTTCCAAGGAGTGATTGGTGAGTTTGAACCACTGATCAACCTTGCAGTTCAGTGTTTATCCTACAGTGTCACACCAGATTCCACAGAATGCTATATGCAATGAAAATATTCAAGAGTGAAAGGAAATCAGGACATTCTTAGGTAAGGGAAAACTAAGGAGAAATGGTACCAACAGATCTATCCTAAAGCTATGCAAATTACAATTTGTTGGTGTTGCTGTTAAGTGCCATCAAGTTGGTTCTAACTTATAGTGATCCTGTACAGGGTTTCCAAGGAGCAGCCAGCCTTGTAGTTCAAACCAACCTTGCAGTTCAGTGCTTTATCTCACAGCGCCACATCAGGATTCCAAAAAACACAATAGATGAACCAAAGTGGAATTCTTTTATTCTAGAAAAGCTTAAATAACCCACAGGAAGATCAAAAAAGAAAACACGTAACAAACAAAAATAAAAGGTAAACTTGAGTCATAACATAATCACTCCTTAGATTAAATGTAAACTAAATACACTAATCAGAAGACAGAGATTGGCAAAGTGGACTAAAAAACAATAATGCTCAATTACTTGCTATCTTGGCTGAAAGCAAAGAATATCAGAAAGATGTTTACCTGTGCTTCACTGACTATACAAAGGTTTTCGATTGTGTGGATCATGACAAGCTATGGACAACATTGCAAAGTATGAGTATTCCGGAACACTTAATTGTACTCATGAGGAATCTG
>NW_006408560.1:7534423-7535495 GCF_000296735.1 Chrysochloris asiatica
ATGAAGATCAAAGAGCACAGCCTTCAGTATGGATTACATCTCAATGTAAAGAAAACAAAAATCCTCACCACTGGACCAATAAACAACATTCTTGTCAATGGAGAAAAGATTAAAGTTGTCAAGGACTTCATTCTTCTTGGATCAACTATCAACATTCATTGTTGATAGAAGCAGCAGTTAAGAAATCAAACAACGTACTGCATTAGGCAAATCTGTTGCACAAGACCTTTTTTAAGTGTTGAAGAGCAAAGATGTCAGCTTGAAGACTAAGGTGTGCCTGACCCAAGCCATGGTATTTTCAATAACCTCATATACATGTGAAAGCTGGACAGTAAATACTGAAGACCGTAGAAGAATTGATGTATTTGAGTTATGGTGTTAGAGGAGAATACTGAAAGTGCCATGGGCTGCCAGAAGAACCAACAGATCTGTTTTGGAAAAAGTGCAGTCAGAGTGCTCCTTGGAGGCCAAGATGGCCAAACTTTGTCTCTTATACTCCGGACACACTGTCAGGAGGGACCAGCTGCTCAAGAAGGATATCATGTTTGGTAAGGTGGAGGGTCAGAGAAAGAGAGGAAGACCCTCAATGAGATGGATTGGCCAAGTGGCAGCATGGATGGACTCAAGTGTGGCAACGGTAGTGAAGTTGGCCCAGGATCGGGCAATGTTTCGTTCTGCTGTGCATAAGGTCGCTATGAGTCGGTACCGACTTGATGACACCTAACAACAACAACAACATGCTATCTACAAGAAATTCACTTTTAAGATAATAGTATACAATGTTGTAACAAGTTAAGAAATGATTATTTTGCTAAATGAAACATTACAAGATGATTACTAGCAGGTGGGGTTGCAGGGGAGGGAATTATTCAAGAACTAGACACATGTTAACATGGGTGACAGCACAGACAGTATATAAGAGGGAGGTTGACAGAGAAAAGATGAAGCAAGATACACAGAAAGGAGAGTTAAGAGTTAAAGGAAACAGAGGCAATGACTGGTAAGACTGAGGAATTCGCACTGACCACCTAAGACAGGCAGCGTCCCTTAAACAATCAATAAATAAGGAGGA
>NW_006408560.1:7535595-7554907 GCF_000296735.1 Chrysochloris asiatica
AAACAAGCTATATGAATGGTTGAATGTGAAGCTGATGATGTGCCCTATAGACTTTCACTCAATCCAAAATAAAAACATTTAATTAAAAAAAAAAAGAAAACAGAGGCAAATACTGTTAATTGAGGAGTCCTGGTGTGGCATTGTAGGTTTATGCATTGGACAGCAAGTTTAGCAGTTCAAGCCCATCAGATGCTCCTTGGAAACCCTATGCAGGGTCGCTATGAGTCAGAACTGACTTGACGGCACTTAACAACAACTATTAACTGATGGTATGTGGAGGATATTGCAATCATTGTAATGAACAACGTTTATGAATTGTTGAATGTAAAACTGATGATCTGCTCTATAAGTCTTCACTCAATTCACAATAAAGTTTTTTAAAAGTTACAAAAGCAAAACAAAACAAGTATTTGCTGTTGTTAAGTGTCATCGAGTCGGTTCTGACCCATAGCAACCCAGTAAAGGGTTTCCAAGGAAGGAATGGTGAGTTTGAACTGCTAACCTTGTAGTTCAAGCTTACCTTGTGGTCCTGTGCTTGTCCTACAGTACAACAACAGGACTCCAAAACAAAGCAAATTACTAGCAACAGAAAGGGACATCATGCAACACTAAGAGTCAATCTACCAAGTAACTCTCAAAGTGAGCACTGAGTGGCTACTAATTTGCTACCCCTGCTAGAGAGTAAGATCCCCTAAGAACTTGACTGAACCTCAGCATAGTGATCCTGCTTGGTTACCTTAGAGCAGGTGGTGGGCTGGCAACATCTGGCGTATGGGGGTACCCAGCCGATCTCCTCCCTCCCTGCCTTCCTCGGATGGTGGCTGTTTATGCTGGATGTGTGGCCAGAGACGGGTAAGGATCACGTGGAACCTTGGCAACCTAAGACAGAGCCATTGCCATGCTGCAATGAGTTTCGATGACGGGTAAGACTAAGGAATTCGCACTGACCGCCTAAGACAGGCAGCGTCCCTTAAACAAACAATAAATAAAGGGGAATCTGATGCAGACCGTGCAGACCCGGTCAGGAGGTCAAGACCCTGTGGGCCCAAGTGATGTTGACCATCCAAACCATAGGCTCTGAGGATCAGACTTTAGCCACCTAGTAGACATAGCAAACTGCCCCTCATCTGATTATTCAGTAATGCTTGTTAGTAATCTCATACATGAGCCCTGGATATCCACAGACAAATGTAAAAACCTTCCCTAAAAGCCGAGACTGTAAATTCCAAAAAGGCAAGTTCCCCACCCCCACCCCCCAAAAAAAGCTAAAGAGGATAGAGAGAAACACTGTTAACTGATGATATATGGAGGGGATAATAATCAATGTAATGAAACAAGCTATATGAATAGTTGAATGTGAAGCTGATGATGTGCCCTGTAAACTTTCACTCAATCCAAAATAAAAACATTTAATTAAAAAAATACATATATATGACTGAGGAAAATAGTAATGATAAAGAAACCATCCTAAATTGAACAGATACTGAAATGATCAGAAAGAAATGCTGGTAGTAATTACCAATGTATTTTCATTTTATTCCTAACTCATCTAAAATAAACACCAGAGATGGAGGCAGAGTCGATGGCATGGAGAGATAGAACATCTGAAGACTCTAGAGTCATGGAAGGAGAAAGGCTGTGCGCTGATAAGCAGAGGGCTAGTTTGCAAACTGTACCCTTTGGTTGTTTAAACGATTATATATTGCTGTGTATTTCTGTATACATCAAAAAAAGAGGACTGTAATCATTACAGTGAAACAAGATGCAATTGGTTGACTGCAAAGCTGATGTTCTGCCATGTAGACTATCACTCAATTCACAATAAAAGCTTTTGGGGAAAAAAAAATGTTCTATCAAATCAGCAGCACCAATCATGAGCTCTAGCTCATGATGACAAATTCCTCTGATGACAAAATACCTCTATTAACTTTTATCCTTTGAGAAATAATTGAACACAAGAAAGTTAGCAAAGGCAGCATATTTTAAGGACATACTGGTAAACATATATGCATTATGTTAAAAATTAGTCAGGAGTCCCTGGATAGTACAAACTGTTAATACACTGGGCTACTATTGGAACGCTGGAGGTTTAAATCTATCTAGAGGCATCTTAGAAGAAAGGTCTGGCAATCTACTTCCCAAAAAATCAGTTATTGAAAGCTTATGTAACACAGTTCTGCTCTGACAAAATGGGGTCAACTTGAGTCAAAACTGACTTAATGATAACTAGTTTAATGATTACTTAAAGAATCACTTTAATAGATCAAAATATTCCAAAGATTTACGTGAGATGTGAAAGATAAAAATTTTGGAATTTTCAATATAAAAAAGATTAATTAATGAAGGAAATGGGATATCCCACTGCTGTTAAGTGGATTTTGACATAGTGATTCTATAGGACAAGGCAGAATTGCTCCAGAAAGCTACAAAGACTGTAAATCTTTACAAGAGCATGTAGTTTCACCTTTTTTCTCCTGAAGGATAGCTGGTGGGTTTGAACTGCAGACCTTGCAATTAGCAGTCTAGTACTTATCCTACAATGTCACACCAGGACTCCGAAATGGGATACTTTAGTTGTTGTCAAGTGCGCTCAAGTCACTTCCAACTCATAGTGACCCTGAATAGGATTTGGGTTTGAACCATCAACCTTTCAGTTAGCAGTCCAGTGCTTCTCCTACAGCACCACAGCTTGATTGAGACAGGTAGGAAGGCAAGTAGGTGGCAAACAGAAATGAAGGAAGTTGACTAAAAAGTCCTGGACCCAGTAGTGAAAACATAAAAATAGAACATGGAAAACAAGAAAAAGAAAATGAGCAGGCAAGACACAAAGAAGAGTAAGAAAGAACAAGTATCTCTAAAGTCAAATTTCAAAGAGAACTCATCAAAATACCGTAATAATGCCTTGAGATAATCTTTAAACCTTAAACCAAAAGTATTCCATGAAGTCTCCTTAAAACCAATCATCGATCCAAGAACAAGGGTCAACTAGGTTGGAAAGGAGGAATGGAAAGAAGAAACACAGGGAGGAAATGGGATAAATGAAGTTACATTAATGGGATTGAAATTATTGAGATAAAGTATATGATTTATTGATATGCTCTGTAAACTCAATTTACAATAAAAAAATCAATACTTTCGCTTAACTAGTAAAAACTGTAGGCACTGAGCATTAGGATTTTAGACACTATTTGCTGCTGTTGGTAAATGCCGTCAAGTCAGTTCACACTCATAGTAACCAAGTATAGGATTTCCAAGGAACAGCTGGAAGGTTTAATCAGTCCAGTGCTTATCCTACAGCACCACACTGTCTATATGGGATTAAATCAAGGCTTCAGATCAGTTCAGTCATGACTAACAAGATAACATCAGAACAGACCCAAATTTTTAAAAACAAAAACAGCAGTGCGCTACTCAGAAATGGTGGCATACTGTGCAGCTTTGAATGTGTACTGCTTTCCAGTCCTTGAAATAATCCAATCTCACACACCAGGATGTGCCTCTTCTTAGTCTCCCATTCCAGGGCTTTGACCTACAATTTTTCCCATTCTAGTTAGTGCTCTGAAGCATCTAAATTCTAAAAAATTCAGCTCTGATTCTGTTTCACTTTATTGGCAATGGCAACTCTATAGCTAGGAATCTTAGAGGAAGTGAGTTTATGTTAATGTTATTGTTATTAAGTGCCATCAAGTTGGTTCTGACTCACAGTGACCCTAATATGGTGTTTCTGAAGCTTTAGATCTTTGAAGGAGCAGAAAGCCTCATCTTTGTCCCACGTTGAGGTTGGCGGACTTGAACCCTAGACTTTGTGGTTCACAGTCCAGTGCTTATATTAGTGAAGGGACAAATCAAAAAGAGGATGACAATGGTTGCACGATTCAAACAATGTAATCAACGTCACTGAATTGTACCTGTGGAAATGTTGGATTGGTGTCAGTTTTGCTACGTACATTCTGAACAACAAAACAATTTTTAAAAAAAACAAAAACAGCATACTACCCCAACCAATTCTGGGCTGTGACAAACTAAAAGGATGATTCTACTAAGAACTTTAGTTCTTTGAACAGCTGAAAACCAGGACTAACTCACTACCATCAGGTGAGTCAATTACGACTTACAGCAACCCTATTGTTGTTAAGTTCCATCAAGTCAGTTCCAACTTGTATACGGTTTCCGACGAGTGTATAACTGCCCCTTGAGGTTTCTTAGGCTGTAATCTCTGTGGAAGAAGATTGCCACATCTCCCACAGAGAGCAGTTGGGTTCAAACTGGCTGGTGAGTTCAAACTGCAGTCGATTTCGTTAACGGTAGAGCACTCACCCACTGTGCCACCAAAGCTGCTGGAAAACTAGAACTATAAGGAAAGTATACAGGAATTGAAGAAAAGGTGTAATGAACTGCATGCAGCTAGCTCTCTTCCAGCTCCTTTTTCAGAACCTTGTACTCACCTCTCCAAACAAAGTGCACTCCTGGCTACTCCAAAAGACAAAATATCCCACCTTCCTCCCTTCTCACAAGATATCCACTGTTCAACATTTCAATAGAAAATGGCTCTAAATTACCTAGTCACAATGGAGACAGTTTTATAATTTAATGATTAAGAATATATACTGTGGGTGGGACATCCACCCTAGAAAGGACAAGCAGATAAACCTGGAACAGCTAGAGCAACAGAAGATACATCTTCAAAGAAAGATCAGCAGGAAAAATCTAAAACAAAAATGGCAGTCTGATTGGCTACTACAAGAACAAGCAAATTGTTCCCAGGGGAGCCATCAAGGCAAGCAATCAAGTCCCTTCCGGACAAACCCCCTTCCAAAACGGAAACTCAAAGGGAGCACATGAGCAGGCATGTAAGCTTGCTGGTGACCAACTTGGTCTACTGGTGAACGGAAGAGGGAGAAAGGCAGCAATGAAGAAATGGGCTCAGTTCAGCCACAGTCTATAGACTCCCGTGACCTGGAGATGAGAGACAGAAGAGGAAGGTCTGGTTGGTCCAAAGCCTGGTGAGGCCTGGGGATTCCTGAGCCCACAGACAAGGACATGGCCACAGAGGGCTAAAAATGAGAGTGAAGCATCCAACTGACATGAAGTGAGGGGAGCTGTACAAGAATGCCCAAATGTGCAAATAGTACCCATCTGACCTATCCTCAATGGCTTGATAATCAGAACTCGATTAGAGGAAGATAAAAGAAACAATTGTTGATAAAGGAAACAAGTGTTGTTGTTGTTGTTAGGTGCCATTGAGTTGGTACCGACTCATAGCAACTTTATGCACAGCAGAACGAAACACTGCCTGATGCTGAGCCAACCTCACTATTGTTGCCACACTTGAGTCCATCGATGCTGCTACTTGGCCAATCCATCTCGTTGGAGGTCTTCCTCTTTTTCTCTGACCCTCCACCTTACCAAACATGATATCCTTATCCAGCAACTGGTCCCTCCTAACAGTATGTCCAAAGTATGAGATGAAGCTTGGCCATCTTGGCCTCCAAGGAGCACTCTGGCTGCAATTCTTTCAACACGGATCTGTTGGTTCTTCTGCCAACCTATGGCATTTTCAATATTCTCCTTCAACACCATAACTCAAATGCATGAATTCTTCTACGGTCTTCCGTATTTACTGTCCAGCTTTCACATGCATATGAGGTTATTGAAAATATCATGGCTTGGGTCAGGCATACCTTAGTCTTCAAGCTGACATCTTTGCTCTTCAAGATTTTAAAAAGGTCTTGTGTAGCAGATTTGCCTAATGCAATACATCATTTGATTTCTTGACTGCTACTTCCATGAGTGTTGACAGTTGATCCAAGAAGAATGAAGTCCTTGACAACTTCAATCTTTTCTCTGTTGATGAGAATGTTGTTAATTGGTCTAGTGGTGAGGATTTTTGTTTTCTTTACATTGAGATGTAATCCACACCGAAGGCTGTACTCTTTGATCTTCATCAGTAAATGTTTTAAGTTTTTTAAGTCCTCTTCACTTTCAGCAAGCAAGGTTGTATCATCTGCATATCGCAGGTTGTTAATGGAGTTTTCCTCCAATCCTGATGCCACGTTTTTCTTCATAGAACCCAGGTTGTATCATCTGCATATCGCAGGTTGTTAATGGAGTCTTCCTCCAATCCTGATGCCACGTTTCTCTTCATAGAACCCAGCTTCTCAGATTATTTGCTCAGCATACAGGTTGAATAAGTATGGTGAAAGAATACAAACCCTGTCTACTCACCTTTCTTAATTTGAAACCATTCAGTGTTTCCATGTTCTGTTCGAACAACTGCCTCTTGGTCCATGTACAGATTCCTCATGAGCACAATTAAATGTTCTGGAATACTCATACTTCGCAATGTTGTCCATAGCTTGTCATGATCCACACAATCATGTGTAGTCAATAAAGCACAGGTAAACATCTTTTTGATATTCTCTGTTTTCAGCCAAGATCCATTGGACATCAGCAATGATATCCCTCCTTCCACGGCCTCTTCGGAATCCGGCTTGAACCTCTGGAAGTTCTCTGTCAATGTATGCTTGCAGCCATTTCTGCATTACTTTTAGTAAAACTTTACTCACATGGGATATCAAAGAGATTGTCCGATGATTTCCACATTGTATTCCTATACTTACGGATGTAGTAGCTCAAAATACCAACTGAGAGAGAAGGAGTCTTCACATCAAGTTATCAAATCTTTCCCTTCTGTATACAGGGTAGATAGGTACAGGCAGCTCAGACATTGGCTACCTAAAATGAGGGGGCGATAAAGGCATGAAGTGACTGGCATATCAGTTTTCAAGAGGGAGTTAAGTTTAAGAGTGTGCAGGGGAAGGTAAAGTCCCCACTGAATAGTTTTCATCTTGTCTAGACAGGTCTAGTGAAAAAAGATGGGATAAGATTCTTATGATTCAACAGTAATTGTTATGACCAATTGCAACTATCACAACCGTAAAGGTAGAAGTTTTGTAACAAAAATGGGGGAGTAGTTAATCTTACAGTCTAGAAACAGAGGACCCTAGGACCATCCAAGGATAAAAGCAGTGGAATGTGGGACCCTATCCAGAAAAGCAGCGACATACCAGAGATGGAGGCAGAAATGAGGACAAGAGAAAGAGAGCAGCTGAGGACTCTGGATTCATGGAGAGAGAGGGACTGGGTGCTGGTGGCCAGGAGGCAGGCTTGCAGAATGTGCCCTTTAACTGTTTAAATTATTATATATTCCAGTGTGTTTCTGTGCACATCCCCTCCCAAAACAAAACAAAAAACCGGGGGGCATGGAAGCAAATACTGTTGAATGATGATTCGTAGAGGAGATTGTAATTACTGCAATTAAATGATGGTGCAATGCCGATGTTCTCCCATTTAAACTATCACTCAGTTCACAATAAAAAACTTTAAAAAAAAAAATACATTAGGATTGAAATAAATCTGATTTGGATTTAAAGACAAAAAAGAATATACACTGTGTAGACAGATTATGAACAATCAATTCATTTTCTACTGCCTGTTAAAAATGTGATTACAGGCAAGCTATGTATTCATTCTGTGCCTTAGTTTCTTCATTTGTAAAACCAGAATAATAATAATGACTCATAAATCTATTTTATAGAGATTAAATAACACAACTGAAGATTCAGTAAGAGAACACACTTAGAAAACTATTTGGCATGCAATTACTTAACAAATGTTACCTAGTATTATCATCTACCACCCATTTAGAAAGATGAAGCTGTCTGCTTCCATTAAGATTTAGTCTCAGAAACCCTATACAGGGTCACTATGAGTCAGAATCAACTCGAAGACAGTGGGGTCCACCTATTTACCAGTCTGTTATACCATGGCAATGTATGTTATTGTGATACTTGAAGTCACGCCACCAGTATTTTAAATGCCAGCAGGGCTACCCATAGTGGACATATTTCAGTGGCGCTTCCAGACTAGAAAGAAAGGCCTGGCAATCTATGTCCAAAAATCAGTTAATGAAAACCCTATGAATTACAACACAACATTGTCAAACTCACCTGCTTTGGATATATCAAATAGAAGCAATCTCTAACAGACACTGTTTGGTGAAGTAGAGGACCAACAGGGGCATAGGAGACCCTTAGTGAGATGGAGTGGCACAACAGCCACAATGACAAACTCAACATACCAGCAAGCATGAGTACGACGCAGAACTCAGCAAAGTTTCATTCTGTTGGACCTGAGGTTCCCATGACTCAGAGCCATCTTGAGAGTAACTAACAACAACATTATTATTATAGCTATTATAAGTAACTCATGTAGTTAATGGTTTAATTGGACTCCGGGCGTGGCGCTATAGGATCAGTACTGGACTGGGAATCACAAGGTCAGCAGTTCAAACACACCAGCTGCTCCTCAGAAACTCTGTATAGGGTCATTATGAGTCAGAACCAATTACACAATACTTACACCACCACCAGTGGTTTAATTAGTGTTATCCTTTGAAAGGTATTTTCATGTTGACAATATGTAAGGGAATGAATGTCCAGTGCTGGGTTTTTACATTCATTCCTTTACTCAACAAATACTTATTGAACTCTAGTCCCACATGCTGCAGGAGAAGCACTAGACTGCAAGGTTGGAAGTTCAACTCACCAGCCACTCCTTGGAAATCCTACACAGGGTTGCTATGAGTCAGAACAACAAGTCCTACATTCTAAGCACCATTATAGATTCTGGGGTGGTGTGGTAAACTAAGAAGACAAAAGCCCTGTTCTTGTGGAACTTATATTCTAATCACATTGTTAAAATCATAATCACTAGTTTGTCCACTCAATTACAGTGAAAATGTGATGAGGAAAATAAAAATGACGAAAAATGAAAAGAGAGGTAAATTTAAAGAATTTATTTGTAAAGTGGAAAATGGTTTCTAATATACAGAATAATCAACAAAACAGAAAAATGCAGCCTAGTCTTGTTTTTAGGTGTCACTGAGTCAGTTCCAACTAAAAACCACCCTATATTGAGTATCCGAGTAGCGGCTGGTGAGTTTGACCTGCCAACCTTGTGATCCAAACCAACCTTATGGTCCAGTGCTTATCCTACAGTACCAGTAGGAATTTATAAAATTGTAATAAATGTGATCATTCCTTTCCCTGGGTTTGTTGCCTCCTGCATAAAATAAGGAGGGCTGTCTTGATTCCCACTCAAACATTCATTGATGCCTACTTACTCTACAAGAAGAGTCTACTACTGGCCATGAGTGGTTGGGTCAAACATCATTTATCGCAGGCTTTCCATTTCAAAGAGGCCTTAAATGAGTTCTTTAATTACCACATTTATAAAGGGCTGGCATGGGGAACTTAAACCTCCTTGCTAACTTCACAATGGTGGTTATTATGTGCCATGGAGCCGGTTCCGACTCATAGCAACCCTGTACAGGGTTTCCAAGGCTGTATATCTTTACGAGAGCAGAAAGCCTCATTTTTCTCCCGTGGAACAGCTGGTAGTTTCAAACTGCTGACCTTGCGGTTTGAAGCTCGATTCATAGGGGAGAAGAATTAACATCAGCATCAACACAAGGCTGATTGCTATAAGGTAGAACTCAGACACACATCTCCACCCTCAACCATTTAACCAGTTCTAACATCAACCATCCCTCCCATGATAGCCTCCACTTCTCTGCCTGGTTCAGTAATTTGTTGCAATATGTCATACAGAACTCACAGACCATACATACAGTTATAGAATTTATTACAGAAATAACAGGTTATAATTCAGGATCTGGAAGGATTCAGGATACAGTTCTTCAAGTAGGACAGCCTCTTCTCAGCCATGCTCACAGGTAGGCCTTTCTCTGATCCTACACCCTTGGTCCAGCCCCTGCCCAACTTGGGCAAGTGTTAAAAAGTTCTTCAGCTCCATCCATATGTGCCCAGAGGCATCACAATGTGCCACTAAGCCTCAGCTCCAAGGTGCTCGACTTTCTAGTCTTCTGGTTCTGCAAGTCTAGTTCAGCTAACAAGTACCTGAAGGCATCCCACTCAGTAAACAAGTCTCTGGCCTGAAGTCATTCAACTTTCTCATTCAGTGGGCCAGGAAGCCCAAGGCACCCTCTTCTGCAGGTCTCCTGGTTCTACTGTCTCCACTGCTTCTCAACTCCAGTGTTAAGCTTTTTATCTGTCTCTTGGGGATAGGAGATTCTCAGCACAGAGATCCAGGGTCTAAAGGAATGCTCCATTCCTAGTTCTTCTTTCTTAGTAGTAATGAGATTCCCCCTCTTTCTCTCTGGGATGGCTCATTTTAAACTTAGGGTACAAAATTGGCCAATCCCTTCATTACGGTTCCATATACCTTATCTACAGGGTCCTTCATCTCCACAAGGATGCCAAGTACCTTATTTGCATTATTAGCAAGCTAGCCAATCTGCCTGGAGTCCTTGTGTGGCACTGTGGGATAATGCACTGGACCACAGGTTGATTCAAATTCACCAGTCACTTCTTAGAAATCCTATAGAGGGTCACTATGAGTCAAAATCGATTCAACAGGACTTAACAACAAGAAGAAGCCAATCTGCCAGTTGGACCTGATTTGCACAGTCCCATCCAATCATTTGGTTTGTCATACTGTGGTGCTGGAAAGTATGCCACCGTTATTTTGAATGCTGACAGGGTCACCACTGGTAGACAGGTTTCAACTGAGCTTCCAGATTAACACAGGCTAAGGAGGAGAGAGGCAGACTACTTCCTAATGTTTAGCCACTGAAAACCTTATGAACAGCAGTGAAACACTATCAGATAGCACCAGAATACTGAATACTGAAACATGATGAATAGCTCCAGAATACTATCAGATACAGTGCAAGATGATGAGCCGCTCAGATCAGAAGACACTCAAAATATGTCTGGGAAAGAGTTGCCTCCTCAAAATAAAGTTGATCGTGATGATGCAAATGGAACAAAGCTTTAAAGACCTTCATCTGCTGATGAGACACAACTAAAATGAGGAGGAAAAGCTGCAAACATCCATTAGTAATTGGAGCATGGAAGGTACAAAGTATGAATCTAGGAAATTGGAAGTTGCCTAAAATGAAATGGAATGCATAAACATTCATATCCTATGAAATAGACTGGTTTTGGCCATTATGAATTAATCATATGGTTTACTATGCCAGGAATGACAAATTGACAAGGAATGGTGTCACATTCATCACCAAAAAGAACATTTCAAGATCTGTCTTGAAGTACAACATTGTCTGTTATAGGCCTACAAGGAAGACCAGTTAATATCACTATTATTCAAATTTATGCACCAACCACTAAAGCCAAAGATGATGAAATTGAAGAATTCTACCAACTTCTTCAATTAAAAATTGATCAAACATGCAATCAAGATGTATTGATAAATACAGGAATGCAAAGGTTGCAAACAAAAAGGAAGGATCGGTGATTGGAAATATGGACTTGCTGATAGAAATGCTGCTGCAGATCATATGAAAGAATTTTTCAGAATCAATGACTTATTCGTTGCAACTACCTTTTCAAGCAACATAAAAGATGATTATATACATGTACTTCACCAAGTGAAATACACAGAAATTAAACTGACTACATCTGTGGAAAGAGGCAGTAGAAAAGTCCATATCATCAGGCAAAAACAAGACCAGGAACAGACTGTGTAAAACAGACCATCAATTGCTCATATGCAAGTTTAGGCCCAAGAAAATTAAAACAAATCCACAAGAGCAAAAATACGACCTTGAACATTTCTCACCTAAATTGAAACATAGCTCAAAAACAGATTTAATGCGTTTAGACACTAATGACTGTAAACCAGACAAGTTGTGGGATGACATTAACAATATCATGCAGGAAGAAAGCAAAAGGTCGTTAAGAAAAGGACGAAAGAAAAGACCAAAATGGATGTTAGATGAGACTCTGAAATTTGCTCTCCAGCATAAAGATGCTACAGCAAATGGAAGAAATGAAGAGGTATAAGAGTTTTATAATTTTTTGCAAAGGCTTTTAACTGTGTGGATCATTGCTGAGAATGAGTATTCCAGAACACTTAACTGCGCTCATGAGAAACCTGTATGCAGACCAGAGGCAGTTGTTCAAACAAAACAAGGGTACGCTAAATGGTTTAAAATCAGGAAAGGTGTGCACTAGGGTTATTCTTTCACCATACTTATTCAATCTGTATGCTGAGCAAAGAATCTGAGAAACTGGATTATATGAAGAAGCACTTGGCATCAGGGTTGAAAGAATACTCATTAACAACCTGTGATATACAGATGATACAACCTTACTTGTAGAAAGCAAAGAGGGCTCAAAATACTTACTGATTAAGATCAAAGACCACAGTCTTCAGTATGGGTTGCACCTCAATATTAAAAAAACAAAATCCTCAACACTGGACCAATACATAACATCAAGATAAACGGAGAAAAGATTGAAGTTGTCAAAGACTTCGTTTTTCTTGGATCCAGCACCAACACTCATGAAAGCAGCAATAAGAAAATCAAAGGACATACTTGCATTAGTAAATCTGCTGCATAAAACCTCTTTAACCTCATATGCATGTGAAAGTTGAACAGTAAATAAGACCGTGGAAGAATTGATACATTTGAGTTACAGTGTTCACAAAAAATATTAAAGGTACCATAGACTGTCAGAAGAACAAACACATTTGTGTTGGAGGAAGTACAACCAGAATGTTCTTTAGAAGCCAAGATGGTCAGAGTTCATCTCTCATACTTGGAACATATTATCAGGAGAGACCAGTCCCCAGTCCCTGGAGAAGTACATTATGTTTGATAAAGTGAAGGGTCAGCAAAAAATAGGTAGACCTCCAACAAGATGGATTAGCAGAGTGGCAGCAGTAATAGGCTCAAGCACAGCAGCAATTATGAGGATGGTACAGGACTGGGCAGTATCTCATTCTGTTTTACACAGGGTCACTATGGGTAGGAATTGACTAGATGGCACCTAACAACAATAACCCAGTCACAAGAGTTACAAGACCATGGTGATAAAGTAATCCATCACACCACACATCCAAATTAAATTGGCCACACAACAACAGAGATAAGGAATAGTACTGACAGAAATTTAACTCTTGTGCCTTGTTACAGGACCACACCATCAGGAAATTAACATTTTAGATAAATTTGTAAATAATATGAATCAAAAAAAAAACAACCTATGGCACTAATGACAGTTACTACAATTAGGGAATCAAATATTACTAATTTTTTGATTAAACACTGCCACAATATCATGACTCTGCAAGCCAGGTCTGCTACTGGCCATGAGTGATTGGGTCAAACACCATTGATTTCAGCCTAAGTAAAATGAATGAGAAAAGGATTTAATATCTCTTGAGCTATGCAATTTGGTTTTAGAAGATCAATCACTGCTTGGCACTGTGTAAATCACTAATGGTGGTGGTTATGTGCCGTGGAGTCCGAACCGATTCATAACAACCCTGTACAGGGTTTCCGAGGCTGTAAATCTTTACGGGAGCAGAAAGCCTCATCTTTCTCCCACGGAACAGCTGGTAGTTTCAAACTGCTGATCTTGCGGTTCACAGCCTCATAGGTAACCACTACGCTACCAGAGCTCCTTGTAAATCGCTATTGTTACTCCTTAAAACTCATCCATAGCAAAGAATCACAAAGACTTTCAAAAAACAACATATTTACATATTTATTCATATCTGTAAGTGGCTGTTTAAGAATGTAAGACTAAAATACAAAAGAATACTATTTTAGAATGACAAGAACACTAGAGGAGTTTCAAAAATACAAAAGTATCTACTTCTTAACTTGTAAGAAAACAGGAAGAAAAGATTTAGGTTGGGGTTACAAATTTAATTGCATTTTTAAAAAATTTAATTGCATAGAAGTATGCAGATTGAAGTTCAATTTTTTAAAATACTAACTGTATTTCAACTGCTGAATTAGTAAACTATATTTAAACAGTTTTTAAAGGCCTCTGTACTAATGATATACAAAAAAAAAAAGTATCTTGACATCTTAATTTTCCAAAGTTTTATCATTTGCTGAGTTCTTAAATATAAGCAAGATACCTTGGAAAGAATTTAGTTTCAAAACACAGTGACTGGAGAGAAATAGATAATACAATGCATAAATTTCTACTTTCTATCACCTAAAAAAGGTAAATAGGAGTCCTGGTGTGGCGCTGTGGATTAATGTGCCAGACTGCAAAACCATTTGAACTGCAAGGTCAGTGGTTCAAGCTCACTAAGCTGCTCCTTGGAAACCCTATATAGGGTGGCTATGGGTCAGAACTGACTTGAGGCACTTAACAACAACAAAAAAAAAGGTAGATAAGGTAAAGGACAAGAATTTTTGCTAACTGATGTTTTAAAACTACAATTAACATTGGTGAAAACTACATGGAAACAATTTTTCTTTCCTGTCAGTCTTACAAATAAAAATTCAGTGTTCCATCATTTGCCATCTACCCTACATTTTACATCCACACAAAAAAAATTAGACTTAAGAATAAAAAAAGATCTCTGCTAATGGAGACACCAGAATCAATGAAGGAAAAATTTACACTCACTACAAACTCACTTCTCTGGTTTGAATACTGAATATAAAACAAATATCTAATCACTTTCCAACTACTCTTTTCACCAATGCATCAAAAATCACTCTAAAAACATTCCTTGTAATAGTAAGCAATTCAGACAAAATACAGCCTAAGACTTCATGGACCATCTACCCATCCATTTCTACTTGCCAATAGTAAGTAGAATTAGTGAAAATTGATAGAATATAAACTTAATTCATATAAGAAAAAAAATAAAAAACCACATTAGAATTCTTACTTGAACTCAGAAAGTAGAAATCATAGGAGTATCTTAAATTTTTTTGATACAACATTGTGTTAAAACAGTGAAAAATGCAGAAGGTCCCTGAAGGGCCCCCAGCATTCTCTAAATCATAATCTAAGGCAACGAACATTATCAAGTATTGTTATTAACCTTAACAATTAATTTAAATGACGTTTAGAAAGAAAGAGTGAAATCATTATTACAAAAATCACAAATATGAAGGAACAACAAACAAGAACTGAAGGGAAACTTATCAACCATCACTCCAGCAAAAAAAAAAAAAGCAGAAAGAAAAAGCAACAAAATAGGTATGATGTTCCTGGTCCCTAAAATGTTCTAAGGAAAGGTTTGAGCAAGCAGCAAAGAATTAATGACCTGAAAACCATTTACTTTGTTTTCACTGAGCACAGTACATTTCCACCCTGTGTTCCTCATTCATGGGCCCCATTTTCCAAAATATAACACACTACAAAAAGTCCACAACTCATACATGATCTCTTCCTTTTGGCATAAAAGGGCAAAAAGAGAAAGGAAAAAAATACATTTTCTGACTTGTCATATCTTAAAATGGGATCAATAACTTGGAAGAGACAGCACAATTTTTCAACATCAAGAAGAAAATATAAATATTGCAGAAGCAGGCAAAGGACAATAAATAAAATCAACTTGTTTCATTAACAATGATTCTGCACAAATAAATGCTACTTTCTGCTAACAGATTTAATCTGATATTGATTTAGCTAGTGAAAATGTGGTCAAGAGATTGTTCTGGTTGCTGTTGTTTGAAAACAAAAACAAAATGAACCAACCCCACCCACACAGCTGGAAAAATGCTTCTGACATATGCACTAAAACTTGTTTACTCAGGCCACCTCTTAGTAAGAGTAAATGCTTTGCAACATGATGGGTTAGATAAGTATTTTGCAAAGTTTAAAATCTGATGTATTTACTTGATAGTTCACAAGTTAAAACACTACAAGGTCAGGTGTGCAGTAATAATAAGCATCTTTCTGGTGTTATTCCACGAGTCCTAGTGGTGTAGTCCTAGCACTTATCTGGGTAAACTTACCAGCCACTCCTTGGGAGAAAGATGTGGCAGTCTGCTTCCATAAAGATTGTTCTTGTTGATTACAGCCTTGGAAGCCCTATGAGACAGCTATACTCTGTACCACAGGGTTGCCAAGAGCCTGAATGGATTTAGTTTGGATTGGTTTTATTCCAGCACTTTCCATGATGGTATTTTAGGCACTGTTCTATCTTCCTTTCCTTGATAAAAAATTTAAAAGATAAAAATCTGATATCTACATGTGACATATTAACCATTTCTTACTGAAACATGGCGGGAAAGACAACATATGTCACAGTGCTTCAACTGTAATGTTATCGAACTCTGGGTGGTTATTGTTGTTAAGAATATTGCAAAATAATATCATTCAGAAGCATGAAAAAAATCCAAGTTAAAATTTAAATTTGTGGTACAGCAGTGAATCCTTCTCATTACTGTATTTCCAAGGAATTCTACCCCTCCCCCAACTTGTCTTTTTTTTTTTTTTTAAGGTCAAAACTATGGATGTCTGGGATTTTAGTTTGCAAGAAGATGGCCAAAGTCAGCAAAGTAAATTAAGGTCCCTCCTGGTGTGGTGCTAAAAACAAGGTTGACGGTTCAAACCCACCACCTGCTCCTTAGAAACCCTCTACAGGGTCACTATAATTCGTAATTAACTCCATGGCACTTAACAACAACAAAATGAAATACAGGAGTCCTGGTGTGGAGCTGCAGGATAGCACTGGACTACTAACCTCAAGGTCAGCAGTTCAAACCCATCAGCCACTCCTCGGAAACCTTATAAACAGTGTCACTATGGGTCAGAACCAATTCACTGGCGCTTAATAACAACAACAACAAAGTGCAATACTTTCTAGAGAGAAATACTAAAATACAGTGGAAACAAGACTGGGGCAAATTTGAAGACATCATCTCCCTGTAGCAGTGTGTCATCCAGTCAATCTGGACATAGCAGCAGGAAGAACTGCTCCATAGAGTTTCCTAGACTGTAACCATCGTGTGGCTATGTAGAATAAACACTGGGCTGCTAACCACACGGTCAATGGTTCAAACCACCCAACAACTCCTTGGAAAACCTATACAGGGTAGCTGTGAGTAAGAAATGACTGGAAGGCACTTACACCAATCTTTAGGGAGCACAGTGCCAGGCCATTTCTCCAGTGGAGCAGCTGGTGGATTCAACCCACAAACCTTTCACCTTTTGATTAGCAGTTCAGGACTAACTACCGCTCCACTAAAACTTCCCATCATGTCTGTAAAAGAAAAGAAAACAAAAAAAAGCCACTGCCTTCAAGTTGGTTATAACTCAGAGCAACCCTATAAGACGGAGAACTGCCCCAATAGGGTTCTCAAGACTGAATCTTTTACACAGAAGCCAACTGCCACAGCTTTCTTATGCAGAGCAGCTGGTGGATTAGAACTGACAACCTTTCAATGAGCAGCCCAGCGTTTAACTACTGTGCCACCAGGGCTCATTCTCATCTCCCCAGACCTCCACTATACCCCACTCCATCTCTTAGACATGACTGCCTGAATTTTTCTTTAATAATGTTCAGGATCCCCATTTTGAAGAGATGTTCACTGAAAAATGGCAGGGAACCAAACTTTTCTGAAAGAACGGGAACTGCCTTGACTCACACCTAACAAGAATTCAACCTGGAGTTCTGGACGCTTGCTGTTGGCACCACCTGTCCTGAATCAAAACCATTACACAAATCTCTGCACTCAGCTGCTAGACACTAACACTCTTGAGGCACCTCTTAATACATAAACCCAAGTTTCAAAGTAAAGCCCAGAGAGGGAGAACGGAATCAAGAGAATTGTGAATATATATATATATATATATATCTTTTTTTTTTTAATTAAATCTAAACTTTAACTGTGACTGTTTGGAAAGTAACACCTCAACTAAACAGCAGCGTGGTCAAGTATTTATAAACCCAAACCACTCTTAAAGTAAACCGAGCCACTCTCGGTTTTACTCACCCAGTTATTTTGGCACCAAGCAGCGCCAGCGGGCAGAGGGTTAAAAGAGGACCACATCACACACCAGAACGCCGCCAGGACCTCCGCTCCGACGATACTCGGGGCACAGAACCCTCAGCTCCCATCGCCCACACATCCCTCCACCTCGGATCCCCACAGTTCCCAAGGGTCAGGCCTCTCTCCCAGGTCATTCCCCTCCCCCACTTGCCCCTCCCCGCTCCCGCCCGTCCAGCGCCCGCAGCTCCAACCACAGTCCCTCTTACCCAGTGTCTCCTTAAGTTACCAACCCTTTCAGCCCCTCTCCCTTGAAAGGCACCCCAATTCCCAGTTCACCGTCTCCTCACCGGGGTTAGCAGCAGTCGCCGCCATGGCCGTAGATGCCACTGCCACCGCGCCAACCCCCTTAAGAGGAGGAGCCACCGCCACCGAGCTGGCGGGGGGAGAGGGAGGAGAAAGCCACTCCTCAGACGCGGCGCCTTACCGCGGCCACCGCTACCACGGAATCCAAGATGGCGGCCTAAGCCCCCCCACATCAACCCCCGCCTCTACGCCGGAGAGACTCTGCCCTCAAAGTGGGTGGAGTCAGTTCTTCGGAAGCTGACCAATGGAAACGCAAAATCGACTAGGGGTAGGGCTGGTCACTGCGTCAGCCGGTCCAGTGGAGGGAGGGAGAGGAAGAAGTCCAGCTGTCTCCATAATCCCGCCTCCTTGCGTCAGAGGTCAATGACCGAGTGACGTCAGTAAAAAACAATTAAGATGGGGATTTTACTTCATTAAAAAACCTCGCAGAGGTCTAATAATGACGGATTTGTCGGGCTGGCCTCTCTGCAGATTTATTTTGTAATTCCTCTTTAGATGCACTTATGTTCAAACTTCACATGGTGATGTATAATCCTTTCTAGAATCGTTTACTTTCAAAGACCTTTGTCCAAAGTGAAAAAAAATTCAAGAATTTTTTAATCCCGGCTGTAGGAGTCCTGGAGTCCTGGTGTGGCGCTGTAGGATCAGCACTGGACTGCAAGGTTGGTTTGAACTGCAAAGTCGGTGGTTCAAACCCATCAGCCGCTCTTAGGAAACCTTATACTGGGTTGGTATGAGTAGGATCCAACTCGACAGCACTTAACAACAAAAATCCCAAAAGAGTTCTGCTGTGGCCCTATTGGATAAGCACTGAACTGCTAACCGGAAGATTAAAGGTTCAAAACCACTAGCACCTCTTGAGAAACCCTATAGAGTCCGTTTGAATTGAAACCAACTGCAGGACATTTAACAAAAACATAGGAACACTGGTGGTGCTGTAGGATAAGCATTGGAATTGTTGTTAAGTGCCATTGAGTCTGTTGCGACTCATAACGCCCCTGTGTAGGGTTTCCAAGGAGCAGCTGGTGAGCTTGAACCGCCGACCATGCAGTTCAAACGGCTTTGCAGTCTGGCACATTAACCCAC
>NW_006408560.1:7555007-7566071 GCF_000296735.1 Chrysochloris asiatica
TAGGGTTTCCAAGGAGCAGCTGGTGAGCTTGAACCGCCGACCATGCAGTTCAAACGGCTTTGCAGTCTGGCACATTAACCCACAGCGCCACACCAGGACTCCAAGCATTGGACTACTAATACAAAATTGGTAGTTCAAACCATCGAGTCGATTCTGACTCATAGAGACCTTGTATAGGGTTTCCTGGGAGTGGCTGGTGTGTTTGAACCAACTGTCTTGGGGTTCAAACCAAACTTGTAGTTCAGTGCTTATCCTACAGCACCACTCCAGGACTCCCTTATAAAGTTTTATAGCCTCAGAAACTCTATACAGGGTCATTATGAGTCCTGATTCCATGGGACCTAACAGCAATAACAATAGAACTAGCAGATCTGGGCACTTATTGTATGGTGAGAGAGAACCTATACACCTTAAAAACCAATCAAACTCACTGTCATCAAGTTGATTTTGACTAATAGGGACTGTATAAAGTTGGCAGTTCAAACTCACGAGGCACTCTTTGGAAACCCTATCCAGGGTCACTATAAGTCTAATCAACTCAACTGCACTTAACAACAACAACATAAGGTTTCAGAGAGTCCTGGTGTGGCACTGCAGGATAATGCACTAGAATGCAAGATAGGGTTGAATTGCAAGGTTACCCGGTTCAAACCCACCAGCCACTCCTTGGAAACCATAGACAGGATCACTATAGATCAGAATCGACTCAACAGCACTTACAAACAACATAGGGTTTTTGAGGCTATAAATCTATTGGAGCAGAAAGCCTCATATTTCTTCAATGGAGCATCTAGTGGGTTTGAACTCTACTGACCTTGCAGTTAGCAGTCCAGTGCTTATCCAACAGCACCACAATGTCTCCTTCACAGCCAAAACAGGAGCAAATATATGAAGAAAGTGTTTCTAATTAAGTGGGGGAACATTTCCTTTGATCAAGCTTATAGTTGTGGTTTGATTCATAGAGATCTATGAACAACAAAACAAAACACTATCCCCCAGTCCTACACCATCTTCACCTTCAAGTGGTTACTATGTTTGAACTCATTGTTGCTGCCACTGTGTCAATCCATCTCATTGGGGCTCTTCCTCTTTTTTGCTAGCCCACCACTATACCAAGTATGATGTTCTTCTTCAGGGAACTGGTCCCTCCTAACAACACGTCCTAAACAGTAAAGACAAAATCTACCATTTTTTATTCTAAGGAGCATTCTGACTGTACCTCTTCCAAGACAGATTTGTTTGTTCTTCTGGCAGTCCCTGGTACTTTCAGTACCCTTTGCCAAAACCGTAATTCAAATGCATCAATTCTTCTACTGCCTTCTTTATTCATTGTCCAAATTTCACATGTATATGAGGTGATTGAAAATACCATGGTTAGGATCAGGCTCACCTTAATCCTCAAACTGACATGTTTGCTCTTGAACACTTCAGACTTGCCTAATACTATATATCATTTCCACCACTTGTCAGTCAGTTTGTCGTACTATTGTGGCTTGAATATTGCTGTGATTCTGGAAGCTATGCCGCAAATATTTTAAATACCAACAGGGTCACCTAAGATGGACAGGTTTCAGCTAAGCTTACAGACAAAGATAGACTAGGAAGAAGGAGAGACGAACTACTCCCAAATAGTTAGCCATTGAAAACTTTATGAACAGCAAATGAAACACTGTCAGATAACACAAGAATATCAAATATTGAAACATGACAAAGAGCACCAGAATATTGTCAGATATAGTAATGGAAAGAAAGATGATCCCCTCAGGTTGGAAGGCACTCAAAATACCACTGAGGAAGAGTTGCTTCCTCAAAGTAGAGTTGACCTTAATGATGCAAATGGAGTATACCTTTCAGGACCTTCATTTGTTGATAGGTCACAACTCAAAATGTGGAACAACAGCTGCAAACATCCATTAATAATCAAAACATGGAATGGACGAAATTTGAATCTAGGAAAATTGGAAGTTTTCAAAAAATGAAGTGGAATACATAAACATTAATATCCTAGGCATTGTTGTTGTTAAATGCCATTGAGTTGGTTCCGACCCATAGTGACCCTGTAGGGTTTCCAAGGAGTGGCTGGTGAGCTTGAACCGGCTACCTTGTGGTTCAAATGGACTTTGTAGTCCAGCACATTAACCCATAGCGCCACACCAGGACTCCATCCTAGGCATTGTTGTTGTTATGTGCCGTAGAATGGGTTCCAACTCATAGCGACCCTGTACAGGCTTTCCGAGGCGGTAAATCTTTATGGGAGCAGAACGCCTCTTTTTTCTCCCACGGAACAGCTGGTAGTTTCAAACTGTTGACCTTGTGGTTTGCAGCCTGTATTGGGTTTCTGAGTGATTCGTAACCACTACGCTACCAGAGTGAGCTGAATTTGAATGGTATTGGCCACTTTGAATCTATCTGACAGTCACATAGTGTACTTTGCTGGGAATGACAAATTGAAGAGAAATGGCATTGCAGTCATCATCAAAAAGAATATTTCAAGATCTATCTTGAAATATAATGCTGTCTGTGATAGGATAATATCCTTATGCCTACAAGGAAGACCAGTTAATACCACTATTAATTAAATTTATGCACCAACCACTAAATCCAGTGATGATGAAATTGAAGAAATCTACCAACCTCTTCAAGGAGTTCTGGTAACTTAGTGGTTACGAGTAAGTCTGTGTAGGGTTTCCGAGGCTGAAAATCTTTACGGGAGCAGAAAGCCTCATCTTTCTCCCCTGGAATGGCTGAAAGGTCAACAGTTCAAAACTACCAGCCGTTCCATGGGAGAAAGATGAGGCTTTGTGCTCCTGTAAAGATTTACAGCCTCAGAAACCCAATACAGGGTCACTATGAGTCAGAACCGACTCCGTGGTACACTACCACCACCATCACCACCAACTTCTTCAGTCTGAAATTGGTCAAACATTCAGTCAAGATGTATAATTACTGGAGATTGGAATGTAAAGGTTAGAAACAAAGTGGAAAGATCAATACTTAGAAAATATGGCCTTGGTGATAGAAACAATGCTGGAGATGATACGATATTTTCAATAGCTTCATATGGATGTGAAAGTTAGACAACAAATAAGGAAGACCAGAGAAGAATTGATGCGTTTGAATTATGGTGTTGGCAAAGAATATTGAAAGTATCGTGGATTTCCAGAAGAACAAACAAATCTGTGTTGGAAGAAGTAAAGCCAGAATGCTTTTTAGAAGCCAGGATGGCCAGACTTTGTCTCTCATACTTTGTTCATATTATCAGGAGGGAGCAGTCCCTGAAGAAGGATAAGTGGAGGTAAAGTGGACGGTCAACAAAAAAGAGGAAGACCCCTAATAAGATGGATTGACACAATGTCAGCAGCAATGGGCTCAAGTGTAGCAAGAATTGAAAGACTGGGGCAGGACCAGGCAGTATTTCATTCTGTGTGCATATATGTCAGTACCAACTCAATGGCACCTAAACAACATCAATATATGACATTTGGCTACTTCCATGAATATTGATTGTGGATCCAAGTCAATTGAAGTCTTTGACAATTTCAATCTATTCTACATTTATCCATAATGCCGTCTATTGGTCCAGTTGTGAGAATTTTGGTTTTCTTTACATTGAGGTACAATTCATACTGAAGGATACGGTCTTCGATCTTCATCAGTAAGTATTCCAAGTCCTCTTCACTTTCAGCCAGAAAAATTATATCATCTGTATATCTCAGGTTGTTAATGAGTCTTCCTCCAATTTTGATTCTAGGTTATTTTTCATAAAATCCACCTTCTCAGATTATTTGCTCAGCATACAGAATGAATAAATATGGTGGAAGGATAAAACCCTAGTGCACAACTTTCCTGTTTTTAACCTTCCAGTATCCTCTTGTCCTGTTCGAATGACTGCCTCTTGGTCTATGTACAGGTTCCTCATGAGCACAGTGAAGTGTTCTGGAATTCCCCTTCTTTGCAATGTTATCCATAGTTTATTATGAGCTGCACAGCTGAATGCCTTTGCATAGTCAATAAGGCACAAGTAAACATTTTTCTGGTATTCTCCGCTTTCAACCAAGATCCATCTGATATCTGTAATGATATCACTCATTCCCTATCCTCTTTTGAATCTGACTTGAATTTCTGGCACTTCCCTGTCAACGTACTGCAGCAATTGATTTTTAATTATCTTCAGCAAAATTTTACTTGCATATGAGGTTAATGATATTGTTCAATGATTTCTGCTTTCCATTGGATCACTTTTCTTTGAAATGGCCACAAATATGGATCTGTTCGAATAGGTTAACTAGGTAGTTGTCTTCCAAATTTCTTAATGTGGAAGTTTGTTTAAACTTTTCAATTTGTAATCTGTCAATCCCTGAAGCCATATTTTTGCCAATGACTTCAGTACCCATTGGGCTTCTTCCTTCAATACCATTGATTCGTGATCTTATGGTACCTCTTGAAATCATTGAACATTGATAAATTCTTTTTGGTATAGTGATTCTAGGTATTCCTTCCATTTTCTTTTGATGCTTTCTGCATCAATCAATATTTTGCCCAGATAATCTTTCAATATTGCAAGACAAAGATTGAATTTTTTTCTTAAATTCTTTCAGCTTGTGAAATGCCAAGTAGGTTTATTCCTTTTGGTTTTCTAACTCCAGATCTTTAATCAATAATAGGTATATAATGACAGTGTTTTAGTAGAGAAGTGATTAGTGATGACTGAACAGATTTTAGTTGTTGTTAAGTACCATGGCGTAGGTTCTGACTCATCACTACCCTGAAGAGCTGCTGGTGGGATTGAACACTGACCTTGAGATTAGAAGTCCAGTGTTTATCCTACAGAATCATACTAGGACCCCTGAAGAGATGTAACCTATTAATAAGAAGCATTGAACAATTTCCTGTAGGCCAGACTCTATCCAGACAGCTTTATTTGTTGTTGTTGTTGAGTCTATTCTATCTCCTAGCAACCCTGTATAGGGTTTCCAAGGAGTGACTGGTGAGTTTGAACTGCCAAGCTTGTGGCCAGCAGTCTAGTGCTTATCCTACAGTGTCACACCAGGCCTCCAGTTTAACCCTCACAACACCATCAGGTAGATTCTATTATTGCCATTTTGCAGATAAAAAAACAAAGACAAAGAAATGAAGCAAGGGACATCCAGCTAGTGATAGGAGAGACCAATGGAAAAAGGTTGACAGGAAACCAATTTTTCCCATTTCCCGATCTTAACACTACAGCTAACTACATTACAAAGTTAGCTTCTTCATTTGGGTCCTTTGACAACTACTAGTAGTAATCTAATAAGAAGCCTACAATTTGAAAAACTTAGAGAAAATCCAATCAATCAGATTCACTTATATTTCACAAATTACTTATATCTTAACAGAAATTTAATTCAATTTTAGTATAAATTCCATTTTGCTATTGATCATCTTTGCATTCTTAGAGTGTATGTATACCACAAGGATTGTTGTTATTGTTGTTGTTAAATGCCATGGCACCCATCTTTTTTTTTTAGATATAAAAATATTAAGCTCTGAAATAAATTTTGTGCACACAGGTTTTAGAAAAGGTATCCTTTTTTGGTGAGCATGTATTTAGATAACGTTGTTTTATTTTTTATGCTGACTTTTAAATTGTCATCTTTTTTTAAGTACTGGAGGCTTGTACACAGTAAACCAGAAGCTGTTTCTTGACCCTGATATTACCAAACATCAAAGATGAGGAAGAGGGAATTCAACATGGGCATACGTTAGGCAAAATTCCAAAACAAATTCAACAAAGTAAAATAAAATAATTTTTAAACTTGATTCCCTAGTTCCTTTTGGGGTTATAAATCTTTATGGACGCAGAAAGCCTCATCTTTCTCCAGCTGTGTGGCAGGTAGGTGTGAACTTCCGGCCTTGCAGTTAGCAGTCTAATAATGCTTATCATAAGTGCCAGCAGTGGTCCTACTAGGATTACATTAATCCGTTTATCTCAACTAATATTTAGTTAATAGAACAATTATCTCAGTGAGGCATTTTAACATAATTTGCATATTACTGACTATAATAGTATTTTTCTTTTTATTATCATTGTATTGTGTGCTATATTTCTAATTCACAAAGAAAAATAAAAGATCATCCACTCAAAAGAAATACACTGTAGCATAAAAAGTTGTGATAAAAACTGACAAGAGTACAGACAGTTATACAATGTTGCTGATAAGTTGGTTCCAACTCATAGCAACCCTGTATAAGGTTTCCAAGAAGCAACTGGTGATTGTGAACCACTGACTGCGATTCAAACTGACTTTGCTGTCAAGTGCATTTTCCCGCAACACCACACCCGGACTAGTAAGTAGCTATTAAACAAGACTTCAGTGCAAATATAGAACATGAATTATTATGTGTCTTTAAATGTGATAAATTCATCCAAGCAGTCAAGAAATAAAAATGTAAACAGAAGTATAATGAATACCTAAAACTTGGATTTTATTGGACCAGCAATCCATTTGTACTTTACCTGCTGCACTTTGTAGGAACTTTGTTAAACAGTGACTTGGGAAGCCACCAAAGCTTTCAAGTAATTTTTTAACAATAGTTAACAAAGTCCTGGTGTAGTGCTGTGGGTTAATGTGCTGGACTACTAAATTGGTTTGAACTGCATGGTCAGAAGTTCAAGCTTGCCAGTTGCTCCTCATAAAAGTAAACCCTGTACAGGGTGGCTGTGAGTCGTAACTGATTTGATGGCACTCAACAACAACTAACAAAATGTAAATTTCCAGAATAAATGCAAACTAGTGTTTTCCAATACGAGACTGATGAATTTTATGGGTGTGAGATATACATTAACTTTACCCAAAGAATTTGGTCTTTGCCCTCAGTTACTGAGAATGATCTCTAAAAAGCCTTGGAATTTAAGTGTCTTCAATCAGTACTCCAGAATACACTTAACAAACTGGTTAGGTGAGATAATGAAGTAGCTCTGGGGCAGGAACTGGTCAGGTCAGAAAGATCCACCACAGAATACCTCTATGATAGCCTCATGATACGGACTGATCTCAGGATAGAGGGGTTGGCCAGGCCAGAAAAGTCATCTAGTACTGTCAGCCAACCTCAGGACAGAGAACTTGGAGTCTGAATTATATAACAAGATTCCCAATAGAAGTTCTGGAAATGGGAGCGCCATAGACTTTCTGGCTAGTAAAAGACATCTATACTTGCAAGAGGGTAATGCATCCTTTTCTGGGGACATGAAAGTTCCACATTGAAAACCCGCTAGCCATATCTCTTCATTTGTATCTTTTTTTTTTTTTTCCATACAATAAAACTGTAATTGTAAGTCTGGTGTTTTCCAAGAGTTCTGTGAGTCGTCCCAGTGAATGATCAAACCCAAAAGAATTGTAAAAGTCAGCAGAGCAGAATTTAGGGAGTCCAGGGTAAGGCTAGCATCCTGAAGGGGTAGAGGGAAACCCCTGAATATGTAGCCAGCAGGTCAAAAGTTAGGTAAGACTCCCAAATTTGTGGCTGGTCTCTTCCTATTTGGCAGTCTGGACTGTGTCCTTTTAATTTGAGAGATTTAACCTAGTTCCAGGTGGTTAGGGTCAGAAGAAGGAATGCTGTATGGGCAGCTCGTGTCAGAACTAATTCAGAAAGTGGAAAAGTGGGGATTTTTATTTGATTCTCCTTGCAGTGAGTAAAAGAGAAAAGTGTAATTACACTCTTCACGGTGGTGGTGGTTATGTGCTGTGGAGTCAATTCCAAGTCATAGAAACCATGCATAGGGTTTCCGAGGTTGTAAATCCTTATGGGAATAGAAAGCCTCATCTTTCTCCCATGGAGAGGCTGGTAGATTCAAACTGCTGACCTTTTGGTTTGCAGCCCAACTTGTAACCCACTATACTATCAAAATTTCTTACACCCTTCAGAGGAAAAAAAACAAAATTTCTCATTTTTTTTATAGTGATATTTTTACCATTAGCTACAAAATTAATAAATACTTTTTCTGGAGAATGTATAACAAGCTTTGGGAAAAATTCCTTTATCAAATATGATATAGAATCATGGTGAACAACTTGAAAAGGCAGTATCAGGCCTCTGTCTGCTAGATATTTGCCTCACAAGTAAACACCACTACAGGATCTAATACGAATCAGCTCACAACATATACTGTATTCCAAATTCCAAACTGTGGAGTCCTAGTGTGGTGCTGTGAGTTAATACTCTGAACTGCAAAGTCCTTTGAACCGCCATGTTGGTGGTTCAAGCTCACCAGCCGCTCCTCGGAAATGCTATACTAGGTCACTATGGGTCAGAATTAACTCGATGACACTTAACAACAACAAACTGTGAGGCCTGGTGTGGCACTGTAAGATAAGCACTGGGCCGCAAGGTTGGTTTGGACTGCAAAGTCGGTGGTTCAAAACCACCAGCCACTCTGGAAACCCTACACAGTGTGGCTATGAGTCAGAACTGACTCGATGGCACTTAACAACAACAAACTGTGAGAAAGGAGCCTGGTGGCAATGTGGGCGAGGCACTGGGCTGCTAACAGCAAGATCAGCAGTTCAAACTCACCAGCTATTCTGAAGGAGAAAGGTGAGGCTATCTGCTCACATAAAGATTTACAGTCTCAGAAATGGGTAAACTGTGACAAAACAAATTTTTGTTCTTTCAAATCTTTCACTTGTGCTATAAGGGCGTTTCAAAAAAATTCATGGGAAAATGGAGTCAAAAGATGATGGATTTTTCCACAAATTTTTTGAAACTCCCTCAAATCTGTGTCACAGTAGCACTAGTTAACACAGTAGTTAAACAAGAATTCTCCTGATCCTGATTCAACATAGAACAAATCAATAACTATAAATATAGCAAAATAGTAACCAAATAGGCAAATACTGTTAGGAGACTGCTTTGTCTACATTGAAGTATGAAGGCCAATAATGGAGAAAATGTTCTTCCACGTTTTTCTAATAAGAATTGATGTAAAATTCCCTATTTCATGAGACAGATAATAGCGTAGTGGTTACGAGTTGGGCTGCAAACCGCAAGGTCAGCAGTTCGAAACTACCAGCTGTTACGCAAGAGAAAGATGAGATTTTCTGCTCCCATAAAGATTTACAGCCTCGGAAACCCTGTACAGGGTCACTATGAGTCAGAATCGACTCCACGGCACATAACAGCAATGCCAACAGAGACCATGTTTATTATTTTAAGTGGACTTTATCATATGGTTTATCTGAGCACTATTTTCATTGTTTCTCTTAATCTGAATTTATTCAAATTCTAAATGCTATGATTTTTTTAAATGTTAAAAACAAAGTATCAGAATTTTGTAAGAAAACTGTGATGCAAGTACCCTGAGTACAAAGAGTTTATTTCCCAACACATGATAATTTCCTGCAGGGGGAGGAGGGTGGAGAATGATACATTAGTTACCATATTTTAAACCACATCCAAATGTTGCAACAGAATAACAGGAAAAAATAATAATAATAACTTTCCAGAGATGACTGCAACCAAGGCATTTAAGACTCCTGCACTTTCCCAAGTTGAAACATTCCGTTTTCTACTTTTGAAATTGTTCTCTTTGCTTCCTGAGCCATGCTGGCACAGTGGTTAAATGTTTGGCTGCTAATCAAAAGGTCAACAGTTCGAATCCACCAGCCACTGTATAGGAGAAAGATGGGACAATCTGCTTCTGTAAAGATTACAACTTTGGAAACCCATGGGGCATTTATACTGTATCCTATAGGGTCACTATGAGTCAGAATTAACTCCAAGAGATTAAGTGCTCTTCCAAGGAGTCCTGGTAACTCAATGGTTAAGCACTGAATTGCTAATAGAGAGGTCTTGGGAAGATGTGGCAATCTGCTTCCATAAAGATTACAGCTTTGTAAACCCTATGGAGTCCTGGTGTGGTGCTGGGTTAATGCTCCAGACTGCAAAGCCATTTGAACTACAAGATCGGTGGTTCAAGCTCACCAGCTGCTCCTTGGAAACCCTATACAGGGTCGCTATGGGTTGGTAATCAACTCGACGGCACTAACAACAACAACAACAACAACAACAAGCCCTGTGGGACAGTTCTACTATATCATAATGGATTCATTATGAGTTGGAATCAATTCCAAGGCAATGGATTTTGGGGTTTGATATCTTCTTTCACTTAGAACCTGACAAGCATGAAAAGTTGCCTTCAATTAGGCACTCTTTGCTATATGGATTGAATTATGTCTCCAAAAATATGTATTGTAAACACTGTGTTTATAATCCCATTTGGGAATGGGTTGTCTTTTCATGTTAATGAGGCAGGATTAGTTTAGGGGATATTTTGAGTCAAACTCTTTTGAGATACAATGGAGATTAGACAAGCAAATGAGAAGCAGAGATGGAGGAAGCAATATGCCAAGTCTCATGAAGATAATCCAGGAGCAAAAGCTTAAAGAGGCAAGGTTCTTCCTCCTAAGCTGACAGACAAAGAAAGCCTTCCCCTTTGGCTGGCACCCTAAATTCAGATTTCTAATTTCCTAAATTGTGAGAAAATGAATTTGTTTGTGAAATTTCTTTTATAGCAGCACTAGATAAATGATGACATTCTCCATGATACTGGAGCCATGTTAGATACAATTAATCAGAATTATTGAGCATAATAGTCATCAAACACTCATGCCATATCTGACAAACGAATTATAAATTCAGATTTTCTCATTTTAGTAGAAATAGAATTGGAAAGTCAGCTGTTAAGTCTGACCTGCTGCACATATTTTCATGTCATCAATATTACACAATTACTGTCATCACGATTCATCTTTAAACTATTACAGAATTTCTCGCTCTCTTTTTTAACCATTATGATTAACCAATTTTTTAATTACTTGAAATGATTGCCCGCAAATAAGCCAAAGTTTTATTAGTTGTCTCCTGAGTAGAGTTGCTTGATTTAGTAATAAAAATACAAGCTATCAAGTTCAATCTGAATTTCAAATAAACAACAAATAGTCTTTTAGTATTAATATGTACCAAATATTGCATAGGTTATACTTATATTCCACCACACATCTGTCAGTTTGTTGTACTGTGGAGGCTAGT
>NW_006408560.1:7567411-7572161 GCF_000296735.1 Chrysochloris asiatica
GCTGGTGGCCAGGAGCAGACTTGCAGAATGTGCCCTTTGGAGATGTAATTTATTATATATGCCTGAGTGGGTTTTTTTGTTTGTGTGTTTTTAAAAAAAAGCTAAAGTGGATAAAGAGAAATACTTTTAACTGATGGTATATGGAGGGGATTATAATAAATGTAATGAAACAAGTTATATAAATTGTTGAATGTGAAACTGATGATGTGCCCTGTAAACTTTCACTCAATCCACAATAAAAACCTTAAATTTAAAAAAAAAAAAAAAGGCAACTATACATGTGGACCTCCAGCTGGAATACACAGGAATCAAATTGACTACATCAGTGGGAAGAGACAGTGGAAAAGCTCCAAGATCATCAGTCTAAACAAGGCCGAAGGAGCTCTGGTAGCATAGTGCTTACGAGTTGGGCTGCTAACCTCAAGGTCGGCAGTTTGAAACTACTGGTTACTCCCTGGGGAAAAGATGAGGCTTTCTGCTCCTGTAGAAATTTACAGCCTCAGAAACCCTATTCAGGGTCGCTATGAGTCGGAACCAACTCCACAGCACACCTCCACCAAACAAGGCCAATTGCAGTGCTGTATGATAAATACTGATAGCTAACCAAAAAGTCAGTGGTTCAAATCCATCAACCACTTCTCAGAAACTCTATACTGGGTTAATATGAGTTGGAACTGACTAGAAAGCACATAGCAACAAATTGTTTAAAAAACAATTTCTATTTTATCAAGCCACCCTTACTGTGGGGTTTTAAAATTTTAAGAAATACTAAATATGAAATCCACTTAGGTAAATAGCTATTGCTAAGATCCAGTGGCACTACTTGTTTGTCAGTTTGTTGTACTCTAGCAGCTTGCGTGTTGCTGTGATGCTGGAAGCTATGCCACGGGTATTTTAAATACCAGCAGGGTCACCATGGTGAACAGATTTCCCCTGAGCTTCCAGACTAAGACAGACTAGGAAGAAAGAGAGGCAGTCTACTTCTGAATGGTTAGCCACTGAAAACCTTATGAACAGCGGCAGAACAATGTCAGAAATAGTGCTGGAAGATGAGATCCTCAGGTTGGAAGATACTCAAAATACCACTGGGAAAACTGAGAGGAAAGGAGTCTTCATACTAAAACCCTCTGTTCGCAGGGTTGATAGGGACAGACAACTTAGACATTGGCTACCTAAAGTGTCGGGGGGAGGGCTATAAAGGCATGAGGGGACAGGTTTATAAGTTTTCAAGAGGGAGTTTAGTTACAGAGTGTGTGGGGAAAGGTAGATTCCCCACTGAATAGTTTTTATCTTGTCTAGACGGGTTTGGTGAAAGGAGACAGAGATAGGATTCTTATGATTCAATAGTGAGTAATTGTTACAATGACTAATTGCTATTGTCACAACCGTAAAGGTAGAAGTTTTGTACACAAAAGTGGGAGTAGTTAATCTTACATTCCAGGAACAGAGGACCCTAGGACCATCAAGGGGGAAGAGCATGAGCAGAATGTGAGACCCTATCCAGAGAAGCAGCGACATCAGAGATGGAGTTAGAAATAATGATGTGAAGAGATAGAGTAGCTGAGAACTCTAGACTCATGGAAAGAGAAAAGCTGTGTGCTGGTGGCCAGGAGGCAGGCTTGCAGAATGTGCCCTTTGATTGTTTAAATGATTATATATTCCTGAGTGTTTTTATGTACATCCAAAACCAAAACAGAGGAAATAGAAGCAAATACTGTTGAATGATGGTGCACAGAGGCGATTGTAATCATTGCAATGAAACAAAATACGATAGGATGAGTATAAAACTGATGTTCTCCTATGCAAACTATCACTTAATTCACAATAAAAACTTTAAAAAAAAACACTGGGAAAGACCTCCCTCCTCAAAGTAGAGTTGACCTTAATGACATGGATGGACCTTCATTTGTTGATATGCCACAACTCAAAATGAGAAGAAACAATTGCAAACATCTATTAATAATCAGAATATAGAATTTATGAAGTATGAATCTAGAAAAATTGTAAGTTGTCAAAAATGAAACAGAAGTCTGTGTGTGCCTGTATTAGAGCCCTCAAATTTGTCCCTATTTTTTCACTGATGACCTTTATATTATGGGGTTCACATTTAGCTCTTTAATCCATGCAGAGAGATAAAGGTCTTGTTTCAATCTTTTGCATATCGATTTCCAGTTCTGCCAGCACCATCTGTTAAAAAGACTATCTCCTCCCGCCCGCCCCCCACCATGTAATATACTTAGGCCCTTTGTCAAAGATCAGTTGACTGCACGTGGATGGATTAATTTCTAGATTCTCGATTCTGTTCCATTGATCTATGTGTCTTTCATTAAATGTATGGCTTTCCTAATTTCCTTTTCAGTGTTGTCATTATTCATATAGAGGAATCCAACTGAGTTTTGTATGTTGATCTGGTACCCTGCCACTTTGCTGAGTCTTCCAATGAGATCTAGTAGCTTTTTTGCTAAATCTTTGAGGTTTTCTATGTATAGGATCATATTGTCTGCAAATAGAGAGAGTTATATATACTTCCTCTTTGCCAATTAAGATGCCTTTAATTTCACTATCTTGCCTCACAGCTCTGGCTAAGACTTCCAACACAATATTGAAAAGGAGTGGTGATAAAGGGCATCCTTCTCTGGTTCCTGTTCGCAAAGGGAAGGCTTTCAGTTTCTCTCTATTGAAAGTGATGTTGGCTGTTGGTTTTGTATGTATGCTGTTAATTAGATTGAGGAATTTCCCTTCAAATTTGAGGGCTCTAAAGGAGGGGAATATTGAAAGTGCCATGGGCTGCCAAAAGAACCAACTCATGGAGGGAGAGGGGCTGTGTCCTGGTGGTTGGGGGACAGGCATGCAGGGTACGCCCTTTGGTTATTTGAATGATTATCTATTCCTATATTCCTGAGTGTTTTGTTGTACATCCCCCCCACTTCAAAAAAACAAAAACAGAGGGAATAGAAGCAAATAGTGTTGAATGACGATGCATGGAGGGGATTGTAATTATTACAATGAAACGAAATACGATACGATGCATGTAAAACCAATGTTCTTCCATGTAAACTATCAATCAACTCACAATAAAAACTTTTTAAAAAATTAATAAGTATAATGCATAGAAATTAATATCCTAGACATTAGTGAACTGAAAGGGACTGGTATTGGACCTTTTGAATTGGACAGCCATATGGTTTACTATGCCAAGAACATAAAATTGAAGAGAAATGGTGTCACATTCATCATCAAAAAGAACATTTCTACAACTATCTTGAAATACAATGCTGTTCGTGATAGGATAATATCCATACACCTACAAAAAGATGGCCAGTCAATAACACTATTATTCAACTTTTTACAAAAGCCACTAAAGCCAGTGATGATGAAATTCTACCAACTTCTTCAGTCTGAAACTGAACAAGCATGCAATCAAGATGCATTGATAATTACTTATGATTGGAATGTGAACATTGGAAACAAAAAGAAAGGATTGGCTAGAAAATATAGCCTTGGTGATAGAAAAGATGCTGGAGATCACAAGATAGAATTTGCAAGACCAAGGAACCTTGATTGCTGGAAGTAAAAAAAGGACTTGAAATACTGATGAAGATCAAAGACTACAGCCTTCAGAATGCATTGTATCTCTGAAAAGTAAATTCTTACAACTGAACTAGTAAATAACATCAGAATAAATGGAGAAAATGAAGTTTCCAAAGGCTTCAATTTGTTTGAATCCACAATCATTACTCAAGGAAGCAACATTCAAGAACCCAATCAATATATTGCATTAGACACATCTGCTGCAAAAGACTTCTTTAAAGTGTTCAAGAACGTACATATTACTTTGAGGACTAAGGTGCGTCTGATCCAAGCCATGGTATTTTCAAATGTCTCATATGCATATGAAAGTTGGGCAAAGAATAAAGAAGACTGTAGAAGTATCACTGCATTTGAGTTATGGTGTTTGAGAAGAATATTGAAACTACCATAGGCTACCAGAAGAACAAACAAACAAATCTATTTTGAAAGAAGTATAGCCAGAATTTTCTTACAAGTGAGTATGGGAAATCTCCTCTCCTACTTTGTACATGTTGTTAGGAGGGACCAATCTCTGCAAAAGGACATCATGCTTTGGAAAATGGAGAGTCAACAAAAAAGAGGAAGACCGCTCAACAAGATGGATTGATGCAATAGAAGCAACAATGTGTTCAAACATAACAATTGTGAGGATGGCACAGAACTGGGCAGTTTATCCTTCTGTTGTGCATAGGATTGCTATGAGTCAAAACCAACTCAATGGCCCCTAATAACAACAAAATCCAGTTCAAAAGTTGCAAGCACCTGACACAAGTCAGTGAAACTGAAGAGAAAATTATCACCACAAATAACATTGGGCAGAACAATCAATAGGATTTGCTTTGTATGTATCCGTTGATAAGAATGTTGTTTATTGGTCCAGAGGTGAGGATTTTTGTTTTCTTTACATTGAGATGCAATCCATACCAAAGGCTGTGGTCTCTGATCTTCATCAGTAAATATTTTAAAATTTCTATTTATTGACTTTTAAATTTTTATTTATTTATTGACTACGCAAGGACTTTTGATTGTGTGGATCATGACAAGCTATGGACAATTTTGCAAAGAATGAGTATTCCGGAACACTTAATTGTGCTCATGTGGACTCTGTACATGGACCAAGAGGCAGTTGTTCAGACAGAACATGGGAATGCTGGATGGTTTAAAATTAAGAAAGGTGTGC
>NW_006408560.1:7584777-7587009 GCF_000296735.1 Chrysochloris asiatica
CAGTAGTTATGTAGGTTTTTTTTAATGCTTAAATGGATGTTTGTTGTTGTGTTATTAAGCTTACTGGATGTCTCCTGGTAGATATGATCAAGAGAAAGTCTTCCTTTTTTGCATGTAATGTTTAGCAGCTGCTATTGGTTCTTGTCTCAATGGTGTAATATTATGGGGTATGCTTGTAGCTTGGCTATATGGCCACGATTGCTGTCTCTTCTTGGGTAACATAGGGAGAAAATCTCCCTCCTCCAGGAAAAAAGTGTGATAAAAAAAAACAAAAGCAGAAGCAATATCAAAGTAGAGACAAAAACTACCATTTTGAAACAAAAATAAAACTGTGGCTGACTGTCCAATCATCTTGCTACACAGGCAGTGTGTGTGCACCATAGAAGCCTCCAGCAGTGTGTGTGGGGGGGTCTGCTGATTCAGTCCCCTCCTCTAGTCACCACCATGGAGGTATGCAGATAGAAATTGAGAAGTTAATGGGAGAAAGATTGTCCACTATTTTTGTCTCCGAAGGTCAGTTAAGTATCTGCGTGTGCACAGCATAATTCTCAAGATAGTTGAATCCGTTTATGTTGGGGCGTTACAGATTGTTCATATGGTTTGTCCGTCAGGCCTGACAAGCCTGATTTTTTCTTGCTGGATAGGCCAGTACCAGTACCAGGCTGTTTTGACCACTGTAGCCATGAAGTAGATTTTGAAATTGGGGAGTGAGAGGCTTCCTCACTCTCCTACTTTTGTCAAAAAACATCTACCTCTTTAGTTCCTAGCCTCACAGTCAGACCTGATGGCAATTATTGACTGTTGTACCACAAGAGTCTTATCCCCATTTCCTTTTGCCAGCCTGGTCCCAAAGGATTGGAAATAATTCAGTGATGATTCTACCTTTCCCCACCCCATCTGGAACTAGGCTCCTTCTTGAAAGCTTGTAATCCAGTCACTTCTTGCCTTTATAGACCACCCCCTTCATCTTAGGTAGCCAATGTCTGTGTTGCCCCTCCCTGTCAACCTTGTGTACCGAGGGTGGGAGTGATTCTCGCTGTAAAGATTTGTTCCCTTTCTTGAGCTACTACATCCATAAGTATAGGTCAAGTTCATCAAATTGTAGCAGGTTAGTCTTTTTCTTCTTTTTCTTTCTTCTTCTAGCTGAGTTCTGATCATCCAGCCATCGAACCCAGGTCAAGTGGGTACTATCTGCATGTATGGGTGTTTTTGTGCATCTCTGCTCACTTCATATCAGCTGGACGCTTCACTCTCCACTCTAGTCCTTTATGGTCATGTCACTGCCTCTAGGCCCAGGAGTCCCTGGGTCTTGCCATACTGCTGGCCATCCAGGTCTCTACCCGGCTTCACAGGGGTCTGTTGAATGCGGTCGGGCTTAGCTTGCAACTTCATTGCTGTTTTTTTCCCCTCTTCCCTTATTGGTGACCAATGTAGTCACTAGCCAGAGCACATGACGGCTCTTGTATTCTCCTTGAGTCTCAGTCTTGGAAGGAGGTTTGTTCTGAGGGGTCCTGATCACTTGCATTGATGGCTCCTGGGCAAACAGCTTACTTGTTCTTATAGTAATCAATCAGACTGCCATTATTATTTCAGATTTTTCCTGCAGCTTCTCATAAAGTATCTTTTGTTCTTCTAGCTGCACGAGGCTGGTCTACTCATCCTTTCTCATGGAAATTTCCTACCTCAGTCGGTTCTGGATGGGGTTCTAGATCCACCTACGGTCTTATGCAATGTAAAGGCTCCACAGGAAACCTCTTTCATTGGGCAACTTCTAGCCCCTTTTAAGGTATTCCAATCAGTTATAGGCTGAAGATGGACTTACAAGCTTTCTGAAGTGATGATTCTGGCTATTCCTTTCTCACCACCTCAAGTGTCTAGTTTACAATGGTAGGCAAGGGAAACCAAGATTCAAAAGACAGCCAAGCATCTTAACACTATTCCCCTCTGTTACCCCTTCAAACCATGCCTCAATCCCTGTATCCCGGAGCCCTGTTGTTCCAAGGTTGTGCATACATTGTTATTGACCTCTGTCCCACTTAGCTTAAGTGAACCTGCTTAACTGTTCTCCCATCAACCTTGTTCTTCCATTCCCCTCCCCCTTCTTGTGTATTGCTCCCTCACTCCCATACCTAAGCTATCCTGTGTCTATTCCTTACGCTGTGCTCTATCTTCCCCTCCCTCCCTCCCCTCCTCTCATCCCATACATCCTGGTGAACAGTAAATATATATATA
>NW_006408560.1:7597184-7603811 GCF_000296735.1 Chrysochloris asiatica
CAGAGATTCCTAACTCACAGTATTTTCCTTTATATAGTGATGTTTTCACTTGCAAGTGCGGGAAACTGATGTCCTGGACCTTATGGTAGATCCAGAGCTCTGGTGTTGTTCTGTGAGCACAGCTTCTATGGGTTTCCAATCCCTCCCCCATGGAGCCTTTCCTACCTGGCTGTCTCTGCTGCCACCAAACCTAGAAGTGATATATTCTTTTTGATGAGGCCATTTCTTTTCAATTTGTATTCCCAGCATAGTAAACCATGTGATTGTCAGATTCAAAATGGCCAATACCAGTCCATTTCAGCTCACTAATGCCTAGGATATTGATATTATAAGTTCCATTTCATTTTTGACAGTTTCTTCCTAGAGTCTTACTTCACATATTCCATGTTCTGAGTATTAATGGCTGTGTACAGCTGTTTCTCTTCATTTTGAGTTGTGCCCCATCAGCAAATGAAGGTCCCAAAGGCTTTACTTCATTTGTATCATCCTAGTGAACTCGACTTTGAGGAGACAGCTCTTCTCAGTTGTTTTTTTAGTGCCTTCCAACTCGAGGGCCTCATCTTCAGGCACTATTTCTGGCAATATTCTGGTGCTCTTCATCATGTTTCAATTTTCAATATTTTGGTTCTGACTGTGTTCCACTGCTATTCAAAATATTTTCATTGACTAAATATTCAAAAGTTACTGTCTTTCTTTCTTTCTAGTCTGTCTTTGGAAGCTCAGCTAAAACCTGCCCACTGTGGACAAATCTGCTGGTATTTAAAATACCCATGGCATAGCTTCCAGCATCATAGCAACATGCAGGCCACCACAGTATGACAAACTGACAAATGAATGGTGGGAATGGGGGAAATTTTTTAAGCTTCACAGTTCCTTTTTGATGAGTATTCAAACTTGAGGACACATCACAGGCACCCGGAGGAGCTGATTACAACATAAATGCAACACCACCACCACCCTTGTCCCCCACCTCCCGAGTTTTTGATTCTGTAAGGGTGGGGGGCAGGGATCCCAGAATTTGCAGTTTTACAAGTTACTGGATACTGCTGCTAGTGCACAGAACCACTACATAGACCAGCTAATGAGCCATGCTGTACCACCCTTCTGGTCCTACTTAGCAGGTCTTATTACCCGAACTATTAACCTTGGCTGCACCCGCCCTGGCAGAGTTGTGGAAATATTCCTCCCCTGATCTGGGCTCCAATTTAATCTAGTGGGATCATTTTCTCACTCACTATGGGAGTATCTGAAACTTGATCCTGTTTTTTAGTTGAACTATTCATGAAGCTTTTGAGTTCTCAGTGTCTGAGTGAAGAAGAGAGAGAGCTACCAACCACTCTCCTTTTGCAAGAGTGGGGTTGATAAAACGAAGAAAGGCTACCAAGAAATGTGCTTGAGTAGGAGGAGTCTGCCCTGCCAATAACCAAGCCAGCCTTGGATATCATTCTCTCAAAAGGTAAATAACTACTATCTTGCCTTCCTGATAGAGTTTTTGCTGGAAATAATCTGAGTTGAATAGCACCTTTCCACAGGTTGAGGAATACTGTGGAAGTTGGAAGAGAGATAAAAAGCTTTTTTGTGGGGAGTGTGTTGTGGAGGAGTGGCATTTACATCTGAGATGGGAGGTCTTGGGCTTAATCTCCTTTTGAGGTAAATCGGAGCAACCTCTGGTTGGTTCTATTTAGAGGATGTCTTCAACTTTAAGGATTATACCAAGAACATTTGTTATTTTTATTTCTTCACCATCGCTTCTCTCTGCAGATTAAATTTACAATTTATAGTCAGCTAAGAAATGCTAGATCCTTTAGCTATTTTGTCTTTTATGAAACAGGAATTGCAAATAACAAGACCAGACACAAAGAAAGGAGGAGGTGATGGATCTTTCTGGGAAGTGAAATAAGTGAGAAGGGAACTAACTTTGCTGCAGATTTGTAAATTAAACTTCTTTGTAAATTCTATTTCTTACTTTGTTGTTGTTGCTGTTAGATGCCGTTGAGTCAGTTCCAACTCATAGCAACCCTATGCACAACAGAATAAAATACCAATAGATTCATTCTCCTTTTCCTATTCCATACTCTAGTCTTGGAGTCCTGGTGTGGCGCTGTGGGTTAATGTGCCAGACTGCAAAGCCATTTGAACTACAAGGTCAGCAGTTCAAACTCACCAGTTGCTCCTTGGAAACCCTATACAGGGTCACTATGGGCCAGAATTGACTCGACAGCACTTAACAACAACAACAACTCTAGTTTTGAGCAATGCTACTGTTTGTCTCAAAGAAAACAGTAGACTTATGGGCCACAAAAAATTTCCAGGGCAGATCTTCTCTAGAAAAACTGAGTTTAGATCTTTAATTCTTGACAATGGAGTACTGGTGTGGTGCTGTAGGATAGGCACTGGACTGCTAACTGCAAGGTTGTCAGTTCAAACCCACTAGCTGTTCCTCAGAAGCCTTATATAGGGCTACGATGAGTCAGAACAACAATTCTTTACAATGTATCTGTCAAGAAATACTAAATGATCTATGAAATTTCAGAAAGAAAATTGATGTCCAAGGCTTCAATGATCTGCTATGATTTTTTACTATTGTAAAAAAAAAAACTTTAACCGATTTTATGTTCAAAATCTTGTATTGTTTTTCTTTAAGAGAGATCTCCCCAAATTGAATCTGATTCACATATAAGAGAATAAGAGTCAAGAATGTCTCATGCATACTTGAAACATAACAAATATCAGCCAGCATTTTTTCCTTTTCTTAATTTTTTTCCCCAATAAGAATTATTTTATTTTTTAAAGGGAGGGAGGAAGACTACCAATTTACCTGAAAAAAAATTAGCGTATTGGAATTTGGCAGCTCAGAGTGAGTTTGACTAGCTAGATTCCAATTGATTCAAGGTTCAGGAATTCTGATTTAATTAGATAAGGAAAAGGAAAATCAAATATCTGAAGCTTTCTAGTTTGGGAAACTAAGGTCTTCAGTTTCTCATAGCGTTTCAGGCTGGTAGCAAAACCCATCCTTGAAATTCTCTCATCTCTCTAACTCCATGAGCCTAGGGATCATAATGGATTATGAGCTGGGCTGCTAACTGAAAGGTCAGTGGTTCGATTCGACCAGTCCTACATAGGAGAAAGATGATGCTTTCTGCTCCTGGAAAGATTTACATCCCTAGAAACCCTATACAGAGTCTTTATGAGTCGGAACTGACTCCATAGCACATAGCCACCACCACAATCTTCAAGTTTTCCCTCTTTAAACTATTCCATCTGTGGTTTCTTGACTTCTCTCTTTCTTCATAAATACAGACATTTTCTTCTCTCTAATTCTCCTTTAACCATCTTATCTACTCTTATGATTTCAACTATCATATTCTTGGTTGACTTTCAACTCTAATGCTTTTGCTCTTTTTTCATCTAAAACTTTACCCCACACTCTGCTTCCTAAGAATGCCATACCAACCAAAAACAACCCTTTTGCCTTTGGGTCGATTCCACTCACAGTGACCCAATGGGATACAGTAGAACTACTCCCAGGGTATCTGAGGCAGAAAATCTTTATGGAAGCAGACTGCCACATCTTTCTCCCTTGGAGGAGGGTTAGTGGGTTTGAACAGTTAACCTTTCAGTTAGCAGCCAACTACTTTAACTACTGTGTCACCAGGGCTCTTGAAGTCATACCAACAACTCACTCCCTACCTTTGAGTTGATTCTGACTCATAAAAACCCTCAATAGAATTTCTGAGGCTGTAACTCTTTATGGGAGTAGAAAGTCTCATTATTCTCTCAAGGAGTGGCTAATGGGTTTAAACTGTTGACCTTGAGATTTGCAATCCAGTGCTTATCTTACAGTGCCACCAGGATTCCTTCATGCCATACCAATACCTTTAAATTCCACATACCCCAAATTGAATTCATTATAGCAAACTCATTGCCACTGAGTTGATTCCAACTCATAACTACCCTACAGGAGAAAATAGCACTGCTCCGTAGGGTTTCCAAAGCTGTAAATCTTCAGTGGAGTGTATTTCCTCATCGTTCTCCCACAGAGTGACTAGTGGTTTGAATCACTGACCTATCTGTTTTCAGCCAAGCACTTAATCACTGTGCTATCAGGGTTCTTGAATTCATTAGAGTCCCTTAAAATATCCTCTATTCCACAAATGAATAATTTTATGAATGCCAAATTTTTCCCATCCAAATCTAAGCCCCATAGTTTATTTTATCAGTCCTTCTCCCTTCCACCATGGTGATGGTGACGGTGATGGTTGTGTGCAGTCAAGATGGCTCTGACTCATAGCAACCCTGTATAGGGTTTCTGAGGCTGTAAATCTTTACCGGAACAGAAAGTCTCATATTTCTCCAGCAGCCCTCCCACCATAATAACTTAAGAACTGTAGTAGCTTATTTGGTGGTGGTGTGCCGTGGAGTTGATTCTGACTCATAGCGACCCTGTAATGGGTTTCTGAGGCTGTAAATCTTTCAGGAGTAGAAAGCTTCATCTGTCTCCTGTGGAACACTGGTAGTTTTGAACTACTGACCTTGAGGTTAGCAACCTGACTCGTAACCACTACACTACCAGAGATCCTTATGTTGTTGTTGTTAAGTGCCGTCGAGTCATTTCCGACCCATAGCGAACCTGAACAGGGTTTCCGAGGCTGTAAATCTTTACAAGAGCAGCAAGTCTCCTCTTTCTCCTGCAGAGCAGCTGGTAGTTTCAAACTGCTGACCTTGCGGTTTGCAGCCCGATTCGTAACCACTACGCTACCAGAGCTCTTTATAGTAGCTTATAAATTGTGTCAAATCCTCTTTCATAATCTTAAATCTATTCTTTCCTTTCCATTACTCATTCTGTTACCCTAGTTTATGCCTTGGATACCTCTTGTTTAGGCTGCTTCAATAGCTCCCTGTTGTTTTCCTCCCCATTGTGTCTGACATTTCCTGTCTGAATACATTTTATGGACTATTACCAGTTAACTTCTTAAAGCATGACTTTGATCATTTACCTTCCTTTACTCAACAAACATGCACTACATGGCAAGAACCAATAAAGATGCGAATTCATTTATTTATGTAGCTATATTATAAGTTTATAACGTGCCAGGTTCTGAAGCTATGCCATGAATGGGACATACACAGACTTAACACTTAGGCCTTAGAAGTACATTCCAATTGGAATCTGTGAGATACAAAGTAAGATAGGGCTGCTGCTCTTAAGGTGTTTATCTGCTCAAAAGTAAATAAAAAGTTTTTTCTTAAAAAAAGAAATTTAAATTCCTTACCCTGACTTTCAAGCTCATTATAATCTTATCTCAACCAAAGTATCCAAGTGAATGATCTTGAATTTGTATGGGTCTTATATTCTATATTGGGCTTTTTTTTTTTTTTTAATTATCCTGGGTCATGGAGACTTATGTGGTTCAGTAGTTCATTAAACTAATTGTTTCCATGCATCTTCAGTTTTATTGTGAATTAGGTGAAGGTTTACAGAGCAGATCATCAGTTTTACATTCAACAATTTATATACATTTTGTTTCATCTCATTAATTGTAATCCCCTCAGTGTAGTATCACTTATCCAATTTTCTCCCTGAATATACTGTTTCCATTCCTCCTCCTTTCCTAGCCTTTGTGAACTTTGTCCTTGAGTAAATGCTGCTCTTTTGATCTCAAATGGTTGATTATTTTAAGGTGTGTGTACCTCATTAGTGTTATTGTTCCTTTTATCGATCAATCTATTGTTGGTTGTAAATTGAGTCAAGATGGTGAGTTCATTCCCAGACCTGAAGAGTAATTAAGGGTCCTAATCTCAGGGGGAGTTCCACCAGTTTCTATCCAATCTATAAACCAGATTTTTTTTTTTTTTTTATGATTTTTGAATTTTGTTTCACATTTTTTTCTCCCACTCTATCCAAGGCCTGCTGATTTCCCGTTCAGAGCAGTTGGTGGAGGTAGCCAGGTAACATCTGTTCTTCTGATCTCAGGGTTGTGGGGACTTATGTAGTTCATTAGTTCAGTAGACTGTTTCCATGCATCTTCAATTTTCATCACTCATCTTTCCTCCAAACAGGGAGAAACTATTGGTTGCATCTTAGATAGCCGTGCATGAGCTTTTAAGACCCCAGTCACTACTCACCAAAGTAGACTGCAGGATATTGACTTATGGATTATGTTATGCCAATTGACCTAGGCGTCCCCTGAAACTATGGTCCTGAGCCTCCAAATCCAGTGGCTCATTCCCTCAAAGTGTTTGGTTATGTCTAAGAAGTTATTATAACTTTGCCCCTTGTATGTTCTACCATATTCATGGGTATGTGCAAATATTAGGCATCACATTTTAAAAGGTATGTTGCTGTTGTTGTTAAGTGCCATCAAGTCAGATATATATCTTCAAATAGCCGAAATCTTGTGTTTTAAAAGATATGTTGCTCCTAAGTTAAAATTGGAGCAGGCAGGACAAAAGAGACAGGTTTGACACAATGTCAAAAATTATTTCTGTAACGAATCCCCTGATATAGAATGGACTGCCTTGAAAGAGAGTTCCTTGCCTAAGGAGTTCGAGCAAGGGCTTTACAGGAATGTTTGTTGTTGTGTGCTGTCCAGTCAATTTTGACTCATAGACCCTGTACATGGTTTC
>NW_006408560.1:7604646-7624025 GCF_000296735.1 Chrysochloris asiatica
AATAAATTCAAGTCTCGACTTGAAATATTGAAGGATTCTATGGGCAAAATATTGAAGGAGGTAGAAGCATCAAAAGAAAATGGAAGGAATACACAGAGTCACTGTACCAAGAATAATTGGATGATGTTTAACCATTTCAAGAGGTAACATTTGATCAAGAACTGATGGCACCAAAGGAAGAAGTCCAAGCTACACTGAAAGCATTGGTGGTAAGCAAAGTGCCAGGAACTAATAGAATACAAATTGAAATGTTTCAACAAACTGATGTAGCACCAGAAGCGCTCACTCATTTATGCCAAGAAATTTGGAAAACAGCTACCTGACCAAATGATTGGAATAAATCCATATGTGTGCCCATTCCAAAAAAAAAGGTGACCCAATGAAATGAAGAAATCATCTAACAGTACCATTAATATCACATGCAAGTAAATTTTTGCTGAAGACAATTCAAAAACAGTTGCAGCAGTACATTGACAGGAAGTTGCCAGAAATCCAAACTGGATTCAGAAGAGGGTATGGAATGAGGGATATCATTGCTGATGTCAGACAGATCTTGGCTTAAAGTAGAGAATACCAGAAAGATGTTCACTTGTGTTTATTGACTATGAAAAGGTATTTGACTGTGTGAATCATAACAAACTATGAATAACATTGTGAAGTATGGATATTCCAGATACTTAATTGTGCTCACAAGGAAACTTACATAGAACAAGAGACAGCTTTTCAGTTAGTACAAGGAGATATAGCACATTTTAACATCAGAAAAGTTGTGCAGTAGTAATCAAACAATATAATGGGTTAGACAGTAAACGGTAGTTGTTGCTGTTGTTGTTAAGTACCATTGAGTCAGTTCTAATCCATAGTAACCTATATAGGGCTTCCAAGGAGTGACTGGTGGGTTTGACATGCCAACTTTGCAGTTGGCAGTCCAGTGCTTATCCTATAGTACAAAAGAATAAAAAAACACTACCATGTTGAATCAATAAATATGGTATGAATTCCTCCATTTACTTGTGTTGTTGTTAGGTGCTATCAAGTCAGTACCGACTCATAGTGGCCCTAAGCACAACAGAATGAAACACTGCCCGGTCCTGGGCCAACCTCACTATTGTTGCCACGCTTGAACCCCATTGATGCTGTCATTTTACCAGTCCATCTCACTGGAGGTCTTCCTCTTTTTCTCTCACTCTCCACCTTACCAAACATGATATCCTTCTCCAGCAACTGGCCCCTCTGACAATATGTTCCGAGGTATGAAGGATGAAGTTTGGCCATCCTGGCCTCCAAGAAACACTCTGGCTACACTTCTTCCAACATAGATCTATTGGATCTTTTGGCAGCGCATGGTACTTTCAATATTCTACTCCAACACCATAACTCAAATGCATCAATTCTTCTTATTCACTGTCCAGCTTTCACATGCATATGAGGTTATTGAAAATACCATGACTTGGGTAAGGCGCACCTTAGTCCTCAAGCTGACATCTATTCTCTTTAACATTTTTAAAAGGTCTTGTGCAGCAGATTTGCCTAATGAATGTAATACATCCTTTGATTTCTTGACTGCTGCTTCTGTGAGTGTTGATAATTGATCCAACAAGAATGAAACCCTTGACAACTTCAATCTTTTCTCCGTTGATACGAATGCGGTTTATTGGTCCAGTCGTGAGGATTTTTGTTTTCTTTACATTGAGATGCAATCCATACTGAAAGCTGTAGTCTTTGATCTTCATCAGTAAGTATTTTAAGTTCTCTTCACTTTCAGCAAGCATGGTTGTATCATCTGCATATTCATGTTGATAATGAGTCTTCCTCCAATCCTGATGCCATGTTTTTCTTCATATAAACCAGCTTCTTGGATTATTTGCTCAGCATACAGGTTGAGTAAGTATGGTGAAAGAATACAACCCTGTCGCACACCTTTCTTAATTTGAAACCATTCAGTGTTCCCATGTTCTGTTTGGACTACTGCCTCTTTGTCCATGTACAGATTCCTCATGGGCACAATTAAGTGTTCTGGAATACTCATACTTTGCAATGTTGTCCATAGCTTGTCATGATCCGCACAATCAAAAGCCTTTACATAGTCAATAAAGCACAAGTAAACATCTTTCAGGTGATCTCTGCTTTCAGCCAAGATCCATCGGACAATAGCAATGATAACCATTGTTCCACATCCTCTTTTGAATCTGGCTTGAACCTCTGGAATTTCTCTGTCAATGTATGTTTGTAGCCATTTCTGCATTACCTTTAGTAAAACTTTACTTTCATGGGATATCGAAGATATTGTCCAGTGATTTCTGCATTTCATTGTGTCACCTCTCTTTGGAATGGGCACAAATACGGATCTCTTCCAATCAGTCGGCCAGATAGTTGTCTTCCAAACTTCTTGGCATAGATGAGTGAGTGCCTCCTGTGCCGCCTCACTTTCTTGCAAGATTTCAATTTTTTCCCCATCAATTCCTAGTGCCTTGTTTTTTGCCAATTCCTTCAATACACCTTGGACTTCCTTCTTCAGTATCATTGGCTCTTGATCATACGCTACCTCTTGAAATGGTTGAACATTAACCATTTCCTTTTGGTATAGTGACTCAATAATTTGCCTAGAGAATCCTTCAATAACGAAAGTCAAGGCTTGAATTTTTCTTCAGTTCCCCCAGCTTGAGAAATGCTGAGCGTGTTCTTTCCTTTTGGTTTTCTGACTCAAGATCTTTGCACATTTCGTTGTAGTATTTGACTTTGTCTTCTTCAGCTGACCTTTGAAATCTTCTGTTCAGCTCTTGTACCTCCTCATTTTTTCCATTTGCTTTAGCATCTCTACACTGGAGAGCAACTTTCAGTGATTCTTCTGACATCTATTTTGATCTTTTCCTTCTTTCTTTTCTTCTTAATGACTTTTTGCTTTCTTCCTGTATGATATGCTTGATGTCATCCCACAACTCTTCTGGTCTTCAGTCTTTAGTGTTTAATGTATCAAATCTGTTCTTCAGATGATCTCTAAATTCAGGTGGGATATATTCAAGGTCATATTTTGGCTCTCATGGAGTTGTTTTCATTTTCTTCAGCTTCAGTTTGAATCTGCATATAAGCAATTGATGGTCTGTTCCACAATCTGCCCCTTGCCTTGTTTTGACTGATGATACTGAGCTTTTCCATTGTCTCTTTCTGCAGCTATAGTCAATTTGATTTCTGTGTATTCCATCTGGTGAGGTCCATGTGTATAATCGTCTCTTTTTGCTGTCTAAAGAAGGTATTTGAAATGAACAAACCATTGATTTTGCAGAATTCTATCATGCGATCTCCAGCATCATTTCTACTGATCCTTCCTCTTTGTTCCCAACCTTTGCATTCCAATCAGTACATCTTGATTGCATGTTTGATCAATTTCAGATTGAAGAGGTTGGTAAAATTCTTCTATTTCATCCTCACTGGCTTTAGTGGTTGGTGCGTAAATTTGAATAATAGTGGTATTAACTGGTCTTCCCTGTAGGCACATGGATATTATCGTATCAAAGACAGCAGTGTACCTCATAACTGATCTGGATATGTTCTTTTTGACAATGTATGCAACACCATTCCTATTCAATTTGTCATTCACACCATAGTAAATCATGTGGTTGTCAGATTCATAATGGCCAACACCAGTCCATTTCAGCTCACTAATACCTAAGATATAGATGTTTATGCATTACATTTCATTTTTGACAATGTCCAATTTTCCTAGATTCATACTTTGTACATTCCATGTTATGATTATTAATGGATGTTTACAGCTGTTTCTCTTCATTTTGACTTGGGCCCCATCAGCAAATGAAGGTCCCGAGGGCTTTACTCCCATGGGCTTTATTCCACTTGTGTCATCATGATCAACTCTACTTTGAGGAGGCAGTTTTCTCCAGTCACATTTTGAGTTCCTTCCAACATGAGGGGCCTATTTTCTGGTACTATATCTGACAATGTTTCTCTGATATTCATAAGGTTTTCTCTGCTATTCATAAGGTTGCTATTCATAAATATTTGGAAATAGTTTGTCATTCCTTCTTTCTAATCTGTCTTCATCTGGAAGCTCATCTGAAACTTGTCCACCATGGGTGACCCTGCTGGTATTTAAAATACCTGTGGCAAAGCTTCCAGAATCACAGCAACCCACAAAACACCACAGTACGACAAACTGACAGACGAGTGGTGGTCTATTTACTTAAGTGTTCTTTAATGACTTTGAATCAAGTTCTGTAATTGCATTCAAGCCAGTCTGATTAACTTTTGTCAGACTTATTCTCTAATAGTTGTTGTAATATTTATACCTTTTTAAATGATGCCTTGAAGAAAATTGTATTTTCTTATTCTCTGTTGCTGGTATTTAGAAATGTAATTGGTTCATGTTCCCTACCCAACTGCCTTGCAAACACTAATTATTTTTCATTTTTTCTGTGGACAAAGGTTTCATTTATGAATAATGAACATTTTTGTTTCTTCCATTTATATCCTTATATCTTCCCCTGCCCCCTTAATCTTAGTTTACTCCATACTGGCTAAGACCTTAAGAATAATGTTGGATAACAATTGACATTGTAAGCATATTTATCTTATTCCTGGCTATAAAAGGAACAACTTTTAGCTTTTGACCAGTGAGTAGGATGTTTGTTATACATTTTTGGTTGTTGCCCTTTATTAGGACTTCTGGTGTGATGCTGGAGGATCAGCACTGGTCTGCAAACCATAGGTCGATGATTCAAACCCACCAAGTGTGCTCCAAAAACCCTATCCAGGGTCGCTATGAGTCCCAACCAACTCGATGACACTTGACAACAAAAATAATCCTTTATTAAGAGTCCTGGTGTGGCACTGTCAAATAAATACTGGACTGCTAACCACAGCTGCCAAAAGAACCAATAGATCTGTGTTGGAAGAAGTGCAGCCAGAGTACTCCTTGGAGGCTAACATGGCCAAGCTTCGTCTCTCATACTTCAGACATATTGTCAGGAGGGACCAGTTGCTGGAGAAGGATGTCATGTTTGGTAAGTTGGACGGTGACAGAAAAAGAGGAAGACCACCAATGAGATGGATTGGGCAAGTGGCAGCATTGATGGACTCAAGCATGGCAACAGTAGTGAGGTTGGCCCAGTACTGGGCAGTGTTTCATTGTGCTGTGCATAAGGTCACTATGAGTTGGCACTGACTCAATGGCACCTAACAACAACAACAAACCACAAGTTCGGTGGTTCGAATCCACCAACTGCTCCTTAAAAGTCCTACATAGGTTTATGGATTGGAACTGACTTGAGTTCACTTTACAACACCAGCAACCCTTTATTAGATTAAAGAAGTTCTCTTCTATTCCTATTTTGCTAAGAATTTTTTATTAGAGACCAGTGGGATGAGGGATGGAGGGACAGAGACCCCCTTGAGTTGCTATGCTGCCCTAGGTGGCAATGTCAAAAAGAGGGACTAGTTGGGGACCACAGACTCGACAGCACACTTCATTATTAAGGATCCTGGAGAAATTCATTCAAGGCTTTTAGATCACAGACTAGTTATTCAAGGTTAAACCATTATTTTGTCAAAAGAATTTGAAGCAAAATGTGGCCTTTGGAAAATGTCTGTTCTTGAAATTTGAAGAACATGATCTATGAAACAAATCAACATACTCTCCCCGAATGTAGAATGACAATGCAGGACAACTTAAACCAAGTTCTGTAGAGACTACTAGCAACTAATCATTCTGTGTGTAGATTTCAACAGAGGGTACAAGAAAAAGAAAAAAAAAAAAAAAGATTCCAAATGAGCATTTACCAGCTAGTGAAAACCAGCATATGACCCAGTGGGAGGATTTAATGAAAGACCAACATAACAAGTTGGCTAAAGTGAACAAAAAGCACAAAAAAGCCATGGAGAGACTTAAAGAACAATATGCTAAGATGGGAATTTTCAACCTTTTAAGAACTTGAACCTCAACAATAACAAGCCAATGAGAAAACATTGACTACCCCACCCCTCAGATATTCCCACCAAACCATTTAGCCTCTTTTCAAGCTTAGTAATATATTCAATGACATTCTTAGAAGAAAGAAACATTTACAGGAATCCCAATTAAATGTTAAATAAGAGAAGAATGCTGTATCTTTTCAGTTTCAAGTGCCTACATATGATTACTTGAACAGGAGTAAGTGTAGGAAAGAATAAATTTACTCTTTAGGAATCAGAATTGTTCTCCTCTTCCATGAATTAGGTCAGAGAATTTTAAGTATAGACTTCTTAGACAGGAAAATAATTTAATTGATTCTTATACAGGATTAATATTAGTTTACTATTGTGGTTTAGAAGGCAGGTATAAATAATAGGTATCCGCCATAGCTTCACACAATGGCTATAGAAAAAAATGTATAAAGAGTTATTCCATGAATAATGTAGACAAAAATAACTGTCCTTAGAGCAGAGAGCATATTTAAGTGAAAAACATTGTCTCAACCATGACAAAAGCAGCCAAGTTGATCTTTAAACTGTAATATCAGAAAAATGTTGCAAATTTTGCAGAACAGCATAATGCCACTGGTCTCATTGAATGACAAGAAGACACATTTGCTAAATTTTGTGACTTTCCAGCACTTCATATTTTCACCTTTTAAATATGCTTAGAATGAAAAGCCTACCAGAAATACATTTTGACTTTTATTCTTTCCAAGCACCATACTCTTGCCCAGAATATTTACCTCATTTTTATGCTTGTTTGTGGGTAAGCATTATAAGTTAAATAATGTATATGCTTCAACTGTTTGATGAGTAGTCAGCACAATCTGCCAAAGGTCCCTCTAGAACCATATGAAGATTTTGGCTCTGAATGAATCAGAAGTGTTTGCCCACGTGGCAAATGATCCATGTTAAATTTAAATCATTTTTAGTGTTAACATCTGTTCTCATAAGCAGGTGTATTATGGTGAAATGTACTAGTTCTGGCATCCCTGTGATCTTTTAAAATGTATATTTAGCAATCTAATCAAAAAACTAAGTTAGGTTTAAAGAATTTTTTATTTGTAAAATTAAATGCAATGATTTCAAGAGATTTCTGGCAGATGAATTTGAGGTATGGATAAATCTTTCAAATATGCTTTATTGTTCTGCAGTAGAGAGAGGCAAGAAAGAAGGTATCTAACTTTCTTGTGTTTTCTCAGTGTTGTGACTGTAGAAATTTGACAATACTTGCCTATGTCAATGTATGGCTGGCTGTCAAAGCTTCATTCTTGGCTGCATGTTGAAAATGTGATTAAAGTTAATAGAGGAGATGAAAAGAATTTTTATGAGGGTTTGCAATGATAACAATCAGTATCAATGAAATTCTCCACTTCTCATTTCTCTGCTCAGTTTGGTCATCAGCCACCAGCCAGCACATCTCTCTTTGACTCTAGTCACCTGGAACTAGGTCAAACTCACAAGTTAAAAGGACACTGCCCTTATATCTAACAGGTAGATAATAACTGCAAGTTTGAGAATCCTCACTAAAGCTCCCTAATTTCTGACCTGCAGGCTACAAATTCTGGGTTTTCCCTCTACCCTTCAAGATTCCAGTCACAAGCTCAGGAATCACCCCCTGAGATTCCTAATTCTGATCTGCTAACTTGTACAACTCCTTTGGGTTTGATAATTCACTGGAACAACTCACAGAACTCATAGAAACCATAGTACCTTACTTACAGTTACAGTTTTATTATAGGAGAAAAGAATACAAATGAAGATGAGGTCTGAGAGAGTTCTCATGCTCCAAAAAAGTGACCTCTCACATACATGGATATCTTTCACCAACCAAGAAGCCCATGGAACTTCCACATCCAGAGCTTTTTTTGAGGGGTCTCATGACATAATGCAAGATCCAACTCCTCTCCTCTGATGCTGACTGATATCATGAGGTGGTCTTTCTGAATTGATTAACCCCTCTTCTCTGAGTTTGGTGTACATGATGAGGTGAACATGAGGTATTCCACGGTAGGGCTTTTAGGCCTGGCAAGTCCCCACTCTAAAGTCACCTCACCACCTTCCATGACCTGCTAGTTAGATAAGGTCTGGACTCATGAAAAAGATAGCTCAACTCTAAGGGGTTTTTTTGTTTTTTTTTTCCATTAGAAAACACCTCTCAGGAATTGAGAGAATGGACCAAATTTTGGGGGTAAAGTTAGTGTAAATTTTAACCAAAGAAAGTTTTATATTAGTGTTGAATTTTATTTTAAAAAAATGTCTGCAACTATTGAGGTTAGCTTATGATTTTTGTCTCTGAATCTATAAATAAATGTCACTTACAGATTTTCTAATGTAAACTATTATTGCATTCCTGGAATAAACTATATTTGTTGTTTTTATCAATCAAGGTTTATTTGCAGGGTCAGAAATCCTACTATTTTAAACAGAAAGAGATTTAATACATAGAATTAGGATGTTTTTAGTTGCAAGTGACAAAACCCAACTCAAATGGGATTACATATTATATGGAAAATTACGGATTTGCTAAATGTGGGCTGTAACGTTCTATAAGTATTCATTAAATTAAGCTTATTAACTGCATTATTTAAATATTTTGTATCTTTAATTTTTGCCTAGCTGACCTACTAGCAGGAGTCCTGGTAGTGTATATGATCAGTGGTTTGAACTCACCACCCACTCAAAAGAAAGATGGTTCACCTCAGTGGACTCAAGCATGGCAACAGTAGTGAGGTTGGCCCAGGATCGGGCAGTGTTCTGCTGTGCATAGGGTCGGGCAGTGTTCTGCTATGAGTCGGCATCGACTTGATGGCACCTAACAACAACAATGTAAAGAAAACAAAAGTCTTCACAACTGGACCAATAAATAACTTCATGACAAGTGGAGAAAAGATTGAAGTTGTCAAAGGCTTCGTTTTGCTTGGATTCACAATCAGCATTCATGGAAGCAGCAGTCAAGAAAGCAAACGATGTATTGCATTAGGCAAATCTGCTGCACAAGACCTCTTTAAAATGTTTATGAACAAAGATGTCAATTTAAGGACTAAGGTGAGCCTAAGGTATTTTCAGTTGCCTCATATGCATGTGAAAGTTGGACAATGAATAAGGAAGACCACAGACGAATTGATGCATTTGAGTTATGGTGTTGGAGGAGACTGTTGTAAGAATCATGGGCTGCCAGCAAAACAAATCTGTCTTGGAAGAAGTACAACCAGAATGCTCCTCAGAGGCCAGGATGGTCTCTAATACTATCAGGAGGAAACAGTTCCTGGAGACGGACATCATGCTTGGCAAAGTGGAGGGTCAGTGAAAAAATGGAAGACGCTCCCACAACAGCAACAACAGTGGCAGCAGCAACAGACTTACTTAAGTGTGACAATTGTGAGGATGGTGCAGGCCTGGCCAGAGCTCTGTTGTGCATAGGGTTGCTGAGTCAGAACCGATTCAATGACAGCTAGCAATTAAGTTTTCTTATTGTGGCATTGTAAGATAAGCACTGGACTGCTAACCACAAGGTCATTGATTCAAACTCACCAGTCACTCCTCAGAAACCCTATACAGGGTCACTATGAATCAAAACCAACTCAAAGGCACTTAACAATGACAGCATTTACTTTTAAGCTGTTTTATTGGGTATATATCATTTAGAAATATTATACCTAAAGCCTTTATCATAATCTTATATCATTACCCTATTAATCCTTTTTATCTTTCATAATGTCTTATGACCTATATTGTCTGATACTAATATAGCTTCTCAGTTTTCTTTTAGCTAGTATTTACCTTTTTGTCTCTTTTCCTATCCCTTTTACTTGAAGTTTTTCTGTTTTTAAATTTTAGGTGAGTCTCTTGTAAACAGCATATAGCTAATTGGGTTTGGCGCAAAGATAAAAAAAAATGGTTGTTCATTTGTTTTATATCTCCAACATCCAAATCTCCTTCCTATTTAGGGGAAATCTTCCTTTATGTGAGTCTGTGGGAGACAGAACCTCATCCCTACAGAAGCTACAGAAACCAAATACTCCTTATTCTATCCCTTGGCAGCTATGGTGCTGGTGTGTGACTCAGCCTTCACCAGTTGGAAAGTCCAGCTAGGGACTGGAATATTGCATGACACAAAGATGACACAATTTATAATTCAGGCATGGCAGAGATGGCAGTATCCAATAGCAGCAATAGCAGTGTCCGGTGGTGGTAGTGTCCAATGCCAGTAGTGCCCTAACCAGACTTTTGCTGTGCTGACTTTGCCTGTGGCTCCTGATGCCTAACTTCTCTTGGATTCTGCCTGCTTTTATAAGACTGGATCTTCCTTTAATCTATTCTAGAAGCTATCTGATCTCTTTTCAATAAATATCTTTTCTGCTAAAGTAAGAAAGACTCCATTTTGTTACTTGCAAGCAAGAGTCCACACTGATATAAAGGTGTTCTTTCTTCCTTTGGGATTTAGGGTCAAGTGGGATGGTAGATATGTAGAGGAAATAGATGAAGTTTGGATTTGCTGGAGCCAAGCAAGCTTGAGAAAAAACATTGATATATAAAAGCAAGACTCTGATAACACCTTGAATCTTTGGATCCAACCATACCTAAAATGAACATTGCTCTTAGCTCAATACTCAATAAATTCCATATATATATATATGTGTGTGTGTGTGTGTGTGTGTGTGTGTGTGTAATTTTTTTTGAAAGTGAAATCTTTGTTTTCTGTATAAAAATGTGTCCATCAGGTGAAGGTCAAAGGGGCTGGACCTATGTTTATACAGGGACAGCAAGGTGGACCTTCCCAACCCCAGGAGCCATTGACTTTCTCTTGTGCAGGCCTCGGTAGGGGTTGCAGATGATCTATAGATCCTTAGTGAATAGTGGGAGGGGTAAGAGGTGAAGGCTCAGTGAGAGAGTAGAGAAGGGTTAGCAGAGGTCATGAGAAGGCCCAAATCCAGGGTCAGGCTGGTTGAAGCTGAGTTTCTTGGCTGGAGAAGTTTCTCCTAACACTTCAGTCTCCACTAGGTCACTGATGGCATTGGAATTGTTCAGAGCACTGAGAGTCACATCAACCTTCTTCATCTTTATGGGGGACTCCCCGCCTCAGGGACATTGGAGCTGCTGAGTGGAGGGGCTGCTGGAGGAGGCAACAAAACACCAAATGCCACCTTCTTGGGCCCTTTCTTGGGTGACTCAGCTGGAAGGGGTATGCCAGTGTTTTCATGTAACTTGCATTTCACGGTGGCCTTTATCTAAGCCCCCAAGGAAGAAGAGTTGGCACACGGGATGCAGCTGCATCATCAGCTCCCTGAGCTTCCTAAAGACTGTGCAGCGGCAGAGAAGGTCTCTCCGACCCTGGTGGATGCTGAGTCAGGGCTTCACGGGCCTCCTCACTGAGACACTGCCACCTCCACCGCTGCCACCCAATCCAAGACCACTGAGAGTCTGGCAACCGTGCTAGAAGTTCCCAATTCCATGCATTTGAATTTTTTTTTAAACTCATCTGAGTTGGGGTTTTTTGTCACTTGTAACCAAAAGCACCCTACCTTTCTATTTGTCTAAAAAGGAATCCTTCCCTTGATTCTGCAATAAGCCTTTTGCTGCTATTCTTTCTTAGTTAAACTTTTCATAAATGACTTACATTTCTTCATTGCACTTTCCTGAATAATTCACTAAGGTCTGGATTCGGCCTTTACTATTCTGCTGGCACTCTTTCCTTTTAGATCACCTTAGTACCCTTCTTCTAACTTAATTCAATGTCATGTTTTCTAAATCTTTCATGCATTCATGCAATCAATAAATATTTGTAAATGCCCACTTTAGTGAGGTGTACCAGTTGCCATCAAGTCAATTCTGACTCATGGGGACCACATGTGTCTCAGATTAGAAATTTGTCCCATAGAGTTTTCAATGGCTGACTTTTTAGAAGTAGAGCAACAGGTCTTACTTCCAAGGAGGCTCTGGGTAATCTCAAGCCTTCTACTTTTCAGTTAGTGGTGGTGTGGTGGTGGTGTGCCATGGAGTGGTTCCAACTCATAGTGACCTTGAATAGGGTTTCTGAGGCTATAAATCTTTATGGGAGCAGAAAGCCTATTCTTTCTCCTAAGGAACAGCTAGTAGTTTCGAACTGCTGACCTTGAGGTTAGCAGCTCAACTCATAACCACTATACCAGCAGAGCTTCTTTCAGTTAGCAGTCAAACACATTAACTCTTTGTACTGCCCAGCAGCTTCTAACATTCATTGAACAGATATTTAAAGAGTAACTAATATATCCCAACTTTTAGAATACATCTCAGACCTTTATAGTATAAAAGACTTTGTATATGGTCTTTGCTCTCACATAGGATTATTGTTTTAACAGGAAGTTTAGTAATTTATAACTATAAAGTAATTATAATAAACTGTTACATCCAACAATGACTATACTCCACGACCCACGCAGAGAGATTAAACCTGAGAAGGAGCTCTTGGTAGCGTAGTGGTTATGAATCAGGCTGCTAACCTCAAGGTTGGCAGTTCAAAACTACCAGATACTCCACGGGAGAAAGATGAGGCTTTCTGGTCCCGTAAAGATTTACAGCCTCAGAAAACCTGTACAGGGTCGCTATGAGTCAGAATTGATTCCATGGTACTTAACAACAACAGGTGTGACAGGAGATTAGGGGGCGAAAAAGGAAGACACAAGACACAAAATGAAAATAGTAAAGTTGGGACCAGGTGGTACACAGCACTCTGATGGAGATACGTTGACTCAGACCTAGATTCATCATGTTTATATATCAAAGGAGGTGCTGGGGGCAGGGAAAAGAGGGCAAAAAACATTTGGTGCATTGATGCAAGCAGTAAGTGGGACTTGCAGTAAGCAGGACTTTATCTGAAGAATATAGTTGCTAGGGAAACAGATATAGGGCAGTGAGATGTTTTTGTAGACTTGAACTGAAGGACATACAAGGAAAAACCTTGCAAGTTCCCTGTCCCCTAGGCAGCCCTGTAAGTTCCTCAAGGGGGGCAGCTTGACTTGGGAGCATCCCAATTTTCTGGACCACAACTGTTCAGTTGTAATCCTTTGGTTAAACTGCCCCCAAGTCTGAGAACTTCAGCTCAAATTGCTCTCAACAGTAAACTATAGTGAATATTATTGGTTCATCTACCTTGGAAGCCAACATTCAATTAAGACATTAGGATTGAATGCAATGGGAGGAGAATATTATAAAGAGACTGATAGTAGAAAAGTCTTGGAGGAAAAGGGGATCATGCAAAATCCATGCATTGCTGGATGAAAAAGTACAAGAGAGAGACTGCCAAGAAATAAGGCTATACCAAATTGTGGAGGCCTATTAAGAAATTTGGAGAAGCTACTGAAGGGCTTTAATCAATTTGTATTTATTAGAGATCATTTTGTGGTTTGGAGGAGCATAAGTATTTTCAGGAAATCAGAGGACATTTGGCAAAGTCTGGCATCTATGTCCTGTACTACAGTGGTAGCAGTAGGGATAAGGAGAAATAAATTGATTTGAGAGCTATTTTGGAAGTAGGCCCAATAGAATATTAATAGATGTAGAGAGTGAAAAGTCACTGCAGTATGGAATACAAACAAAAATGCACTGAAAGAACACAATAGAAACAATAAGGCACATAAATAAACTCTATACAGCGTCGCTATGGGTCAGAACTGACTCAGTGGCACTTAACAACAATGACAATGTTGCTATGAGTTAGAACCAATTCAATGGCACTTAACAACAATTAACAATTAAGGAGTCCTGGTGTTGTACTGTGGAATAAAACTCTCGACCATAAACCAGTTTGAACCACAAGGGCAGTGGCTCAAACTTACCAACCGCTCCTTTGAAACCCTATACAGGATCATTATGAGTCAGAACCAAATCATGGGCATTGAAGAACAGCAACAACATTCACAGTTAAAGGAGTACTGGTATGATGCTGTAGGGCAAGTACCAGGCCACAAAGTCAATTTGAACTGCAAAATTGGTGGTTCAAATCCAGCAGTTGCTCCTCAGAAACCCTGTACAGGGTCACTATGGGTTAGAACCAACTAGTACGCACTTCACAACAGCAACAGTATTCATGGTTAAAGGAGCATTGGTGGGGTTGTGGAATAGGCATTGGACTGCTAATTGCAAGTTTGGCAGTTCAAAACCACTGTCCACTCTGTAGGAGGAAAACGAGGTTATCTGCTCCTTTAAAGATTTACAATTTGGGGAACTCTGTATAAGGTCGTATGAGTGGGAATCAACTCTATGGCAGTGGATTTGGGTTTTCACAGTTAACTACAATTGAGTTCATTAAGTAGAGAAATACTTGACTTTTTCCTTCTTCTTCCTCCTATATACTAGAAGAACTGGACCTCAGAAGAAGGGAGCAGAGTTAAAGAACTTGAAATCTTCTATAAGATTAAAATTTTGAAACTGAGCTGGACTAAGTTTTATTAACTTAAATTGACCACTTAGGTTATATACCTGATTTGTCATCCATCTTGATGACAAAAGATGAGAATGACAGAATGCAGGATTTTTTTAAAAAATGAACCAATTTTAGGTTTATAAACAATGGTTTGAAACTGATCAACAAATTAGTTACAGCAATTACTCTTGTAATTTGAAGAATTCCTTGAGAAGGATTTTAACTTAAACAGAATTGAGATGTTCAAGGCAACTTTATCTGGATATTAAAGGATAAGGAAGCTCAGTTGATTTGCTTATGTTTTACCTTAAAAGAAGTCTCCAGATATTTTATCCATTTCTGTGTGTCTAGCTTGTCAATCCCCTATTCCAACATCACCAGTTACATAAGTGCTTTTTAATTGTCTTGCTGATTTTTTTTTTTTAACCCTTGGTCCCTCTTTGGTTTCTAACAGTGCTACTAAATGCACACACACACAAATCAATAAATTTGTTTTATCTTCTTTTGTCTAGAAATGTGACAGATATGAAGATATACCTGAGGCGGTAGTTACAGTTGGAAAAGAGTGAAGAAGTCTATGTCCTCATGGAGGATTCAAGTGTGTTCAGCACTGTTGATGTGGACAAAGGCTTTGCCATTTTCTTTGTTGTTCTTCTGTTTTTGTTCCTAATAGTGATGATTTTTCGATGTACCAAGCTGGTGAAGAATCCTTATGAGGCAACCTCGGCAGCCACAGAACTGTCTCCGAATTGAAGCATGACAAAAACCTGGTAGACTTCTTACACGAGATTTGAAACCATTAGACAGATGTTTTTGATCCAGACTTTAGAATATTTCACCTTTCCATTTTTAAACCAAGGATTCTTTGTGGGGCAGTGGTTATGAACTCAGTTACTAACCAGAAGGTTGGAACTTCAAATCCAGCAGTTTCTCCTTATAGAAAAATGTCTACATCTTTAGTAGTCTGCTTCTATAAAGATTACAGCCTTGTAAACTCTATGGGGCAATTCTACTCTGTCCTACAGGGTCACTGTGAATCAGAATCAACTCTATGGCAATGGATTTTTTGTATTTCTAGGCCTTCTCACTCTTGCTTGCCACAACGGACATATAAGGGTGAGTTGAAAATAATAAAAGAACATGAAACAAACAAGTTTGTATTTGTAAAAATGGCATGGAGGTGGTGTCTGACTTCCTCTAATTTCACAAGGGAGGAGAAGAATCAAGATCAACAGCCCAAGGCTGATTCCTATGAAGTGGAGATCAGATATACTTCCACATTCTAACTTTTTATTTTTACCAATTCTGATATTAGTCATTCCTCCCACAGTACTCTCTACTTCTATTCGGGGCTCAATAATTCATTGCAATGGCCACAAAGAACTCACAGACAATATTCATGATTCTGGGATTTATTAAGGAGGTAACAGGTTACAATTCAGGATCAGAAATAACTCAGGATACAGCTCTTCAATCAGGACACCTTCTTCTTAGCCATGTCAATAGGCATACCTCTCTTTGGCCCTTGTCCTCTCAGCCCTATGGTTCCTTGGCTTCTACCCACTCAGACAAGTGTTCTAAAGCTCTTTTAACTCTACCAATAAGTGCCCAGAAGCACTCCACTCTTACAGTAAACCTCTGCCTGAAGGTGCTCAGCCCTAACTCTGTGGTTTGGCTGTGACCTGGAGTGACCTGGAGTCACCACACTTGCCAAGCATGCCTACTGCCTAAAGGCACTCAGGCTTCTCTCTCCATGGGTTGAGATGGGGGAAAAGGAAATCCAGAAATCAGAATTAAACATGAACTATTATTGACTGAAATATTGTGACCAAAGTCCTGAGGAATATTTAAGCTTATATCCCTCCTTGCTTGAGCAATTGTAAAGATATGAAGGACAGGCCAAGGGGGCATAGCTGAGCAGCCACATTGTGGGACATGCCATTAAGGAAGACCACTCATAAAAATCCTGTATTTTTAGTTCCTTGTGAGATATTTTATAGGTTGGATTGGTTTACTCAGTGCCCTAGGCATAACCTTAAAGGAACACCTTATACAGAGGCAAAGTAACAGGGTTCTGAAGAACCGCACATGCTCAATATCCCAGAATAAGTTCTGTCTGCTCCTCCCAGAGATCTTTGCAATGGAATCCATCCTAAGGAAATGCTGCACACACACCCAATTAGCATGGCCCCTCCTAAATGGGTCATTTACCAAAAAATTCCTGCTTATTCCTTCCTATTAATAAACATGATGCTTTTTCCCTTCCCAAGATTTCATAAACCCCAGCAAAGTCTTTGTTCAGGGAGACTGGTTTAAACATCTTGTTAAGCCCTCCCCTCCTCCACTTCCAAGCCTCTTTCCTATAATAAACCCTTGTTGGTGCTATTAAGTAGGTTTTAACTTGTAGCTACCCTATGCACAACAGAACAAAACACTGCCGGGTCCTGTGGCAGCCTCACACTTGTTGTTACACTTGATCCCATTTCTGATGCCACTGTGACAACCATCTCTTTGGAGGGGGATCTTCTTCTTTTTCACTGACCCTCTGCCTTACCAAGCATGATGTCCTTCTACAGGAACTGGTCTGTCCTTATAACAAGTCTGAAGTATGAGAGATGAAGTCTTGCCATCCTGGCTTGTAAGAATCATTCTGGCTGTACTTCTTTTAACACAGATTTGCTTGTTCTTCTGGCAGTCCATGGTACTTTCAATATTCTTCTTCAGCACCATAATTCAAATAAATTCTTCTGTAGTCTTCCTTATTCATTGTCCAACTTTCACTTGCATATAAGGCTATTGAAAATACCATGGTTTAGGTCAGGCACACCTTAGTCCACAAACTGACATCTTTGCTCCTGAACACTCAAAAGAGGTCTTGTGCAGTAGATTTGTCTAATACAATATGTCATTTGATTTCTTGAGTGTTGATTGTGAATCCTATCAAATTGATGTCTTTCACAACTTTAATCTTTTCTCCATTTATCATGATACTATCATGATTATCATGTGAGGATTTTTTTTTCCCTTGACATTGAGGTGCAGTCCTCATATTTTCTTGACAAAGGCTTTCCTCTTCACTTTCAGAAAGCAAACTGTGTCGTCTGTACATTTTCAATTCTGATGCCACATTCTTTTTTATATAATCCAACTTCTCAGATTATTTGCTCAGCATACAGATTGAATAAACATGGTGAAAGAATACAACCCTGGGCACACAGATAATGATTTTAAACCATTCAGTATCTCCTTGTTCTGTTCTAATGACTGCTTCTTGGTCTATGTACAGGTTCCTCATAAGCACAAGATAATGTTTTGGAATACCCATTCTTTTCAATATCATCCATAGTTTGTCATGATCCATACAGTCAAAAGTCTTTTCATAGTCAAATAATAAACCCATGCTCATATGGAAACCTTGCCTCAACTAACTACTCTTAATCAGTAGAAGGCAAGAACCCTCTCTTAAAGGGTGGAGAGTCGGTCAGCATTCCCTTAACGTATTTTAGCAACCATGAACAAAGGGACAAATTAGTTCCCTCCCCAAACCTGAGACAACTGACAAGGAGACTGCCTGAACCTAGCAAATAAACAAAAACAGCTGCCAGGATCAAGTTTTTCCTGTGTCCCTCCACCCATAAGGTGACTCATTCTCTCTTGAATTCTAGTTTGTGTTTTGGTTCCATAAAATCAAAGCCTTTCTCTTGAAACTTATCTTGTATGAGTGAGAACTTATTCTTGCCTACTGTGAGGCTCAGCAAATATATACCTGGGCATCTGTGGGAAGACTTAAAAGTTGAGTGGAACAGGCTTCCCAGAGCATTCTGCTGTTAGGTGCTCTTACACAGAACTGGGTCTCCAAGGCAGGAGGTCTGGTAAAGGAGGATATCCAGAAGATGCCAAATCTTGGGGGCAGGACCCTCCTTGAGTAGGCATTTTGGCATTTCTTTCTTTTCCTTTATGGTGGTGGTGGTGGTGGTTATGTGCCGTGGAATCAGTTCATCTGCATATTGCAGCTTGTTAATGAGGCTTCCTTCATCCTGATGCTACGTTTTTCTTCATAGAACCCAGCTTCTCGGATTATTTGCTCAGCATACAGGTTGAATAAGTATGGTGAAAGAATACAACCGTGTCACACACCTTTCTTAATTTTAAACCATTCAGTGTTCCCATGTTCTGTTTGAACAACTGTCTCTTGGTCCATGTACAGATTCCTCATGAGCACAATTAAGTGTTCTGGAATGCTCATACTTTGCAATGTTGTCCATAGCTTGTCATGATCCACACAATTGAAAGCTTCTGCGTAGTCAATAAAGCTCAGGTAAACAACTTTCTGATATTCTCTGCTTTCATCCAAAATCCATCGAACAATAGCAATGATATCCCTCATTCCACAGCATCTTCTGAATCCAGCTTGAACCTCTGGAAGTTCTCGGTCAATGTATGCTTGCAGCCATTTCTGTATTACCTTTAGCAAAACTTTACTCGCATGGGATATCAAAAAGATTGTCCGATGATTTCCGCTTTCCATTGGTCACCTCTCTTTGGAATGGGCACAAATATGGATCTTTTCCAATCAGGCAGCCAGATAGTCGTCTTCCAGATTTCTTGGCATAGCTGAGTGAGTGCCTCCTGTGCTGCCTCACTTTTTTGAAAGATTTCAATTTTCATTCCATTAATTCCTGGTGCTTTGTTCTTTGCCAATTCCTTCAATGCACCTTGGATTTTCTCCTTCAGTATCATTGGCTCTTGATCATATGCTTCCTCTTGAAACGGTTGAACATTAACAATTTCCTTTTGGTACAGTGACTCTGTGAATTCCTTCCATCTTCTCTTGATGCTTTCTGCATCATTCAATGATTTGCCCAGAGAATCCTTCAATAATGAAAGTCGAGGCTTGAATTTTTTTCTTTAGTTCCCCCAGCTTGAGAAATGCTGAGTGTGTTCTTCCTTTTTGATTTTCTGACTCCAGATCTTTGCACATTTTGTTGTAATATTTGGCTTAATTTTC
>NW_006408560.1:7624705-7626099 GCF_000296735.1 Chrysochloris asiatica
GCATAAATTTGAATAATAGTGGTATTAACTGGGTTTCCCTGTAGGTGCATGGATAGTATCCTATCACAGACAGCATTGTACCTCATGACTGATCTGGATATGTTCTTTTTGACCATGAATGCAACACCATTTCTCTTCAATTTGTCATTCCTGACATAGTAAACCATGTGGTTGTCAGCCAATACCAGTCCATTTCAGCTCACTAATGCCCAAGATATTGATGTTTATGCATTCCATTTCATTTTTGACAACTTCCAATTTTCCCAGATTCATATTTCATACATTCCATGTTCCGATTTTCAATGGATACATATAGCTGTTTCTCTTCATTTTGAGTTGTGCCCCATCAGCAAATGAAGGTCCCTCAGGCTTTTCTCCCACGGGCTTTACTCCATTCGCGTCATCATGGTCAATTCTACTTTGAGGAGGCAGCTCTTCCCCAGTTGCATTTTGAGTGCCTTCCAACCTGACAGGCTAATTGTCCGGCACTATATCTGGGAGTGTTTCTCTGCTATACATAAGGTTTTCAGTGATTAAATATTTGGAAGTAGTTTGTCACTCTTTCTTCCTACTCTGTCTTTGTCTGGAAGCTCATCTGAAACCTATCCACCATGGATGACCCTGCTGGTATTTAAAATACTGGTGGCATAGCTTTCAGAATCACAGCAATTCACAAGCCACCACAGTACGACAAACTGACAGATGAGTGGTGGACCTTGAATATAGTACACCTGAATCTAGAGATCATCTCAAGAAAAGATTTGATACATTAGACACCAAAGACCACTAACCAGAAGAGTTGTGGGGTGACATCAACAACATCACACAGGAAGAAAGTAAAGGAAAGACAAGAAGCAAGGAAAAGAAAAAAAATGATGTCAGAAGAGACTCTGAGATTTGCTCTCCAGTGTAGAGATGCTAAAGCAAATGAAAAAAATGAGGAAGTAAAAGAGTTGAAGAGAAAATTTCAAAGAAGCCAAAGTCAGCTATTGTAATGAAATGTGCAAAGATTTGGAGATAGAAAACTAAAGGGAGGAACATGCTCAGCGTTTCCCTGTCGAGAACCAGCCTCGACAGGGGAGTTTGGTTCACGAAGTTGGGAGATCTGGTGGCGACAGCAACAGATAAAGAATACACACAAAGACACAACAAGGAGACACAAGACACCCCGGAACTAGAGTGGATGCGTAACTGGCGTCAGACAGATCCTGCATTGTAAACATTTTGGCTATGCATGCCGTTTGCACACCTTGCGAACTGCAATGCCTGCCTGTGCTGCAAGACGCAACGCATGTGGGCTTCGGTCTGCGCCCCCCGTTTTATTTCTGGGAGGGGCTTTACACAAAGGAAGGCGGGGTTTATTAAGACGGGGTACAGAAGTGAAATGTGATTAA
>NW_006408560.1:7626759-7652817 GCF_000296735.1 Chrysochloris asiatica
AAGAGAATTATACAGAACTAGCCCAACAGTGAGTTCGTAAAAGCCAATGAACCCAGGACGTTCGGAGGTTACTTCCTTGCGCCCTCAGGGTCTCTGGCCAGCAAGTCTGAGTGTGGCCACTGCTGGATTGTCGTCCATGACACCGGTCCTCAACACCCCAGTACCTGCGGTCTGCAACATTTCTCAAGCTGAAAGGACTGAAGAAAAAATTCAGTCCTCGACTTGCAATATTCAAAGATTCTGATAATCTCCTGGTCTGGCATTATAGGATCAGCACTGGACCTTGAACCACAAGATCAGCAGTTCAAACCCACTGGCACTCCTTGGAAACCCTATAAAGGGTCGCCACGAGTTGGAACAGACTCAATAACACTTAACAACAACCACATGGGCAAACTATTGAGTGATGCAGAAAATATCAAAAGAAGATGGAAGGAATATACAGAGTCACTTAACCAAAAAGAAATGGTTGATGTTCAACTATTTCAAGAGATAGAATATGATCAAGAGTCGATAGTACTGAAGGGAGAAGTCCAAGGTACACTGAAGGCTCCAGGAACTGGTGGAATACAAATTAAAATATTTCAACAAATTGATGCAGAACTGGAGGTGCTCACTCATCTATGCCAAAAAAGTTGGAAGACTGGTACCTACTCAAGTGATTGGAAGAGATTCATAGTTGTGCCCATTCCAAAGAAAGGTGACCCGATAGAATGCAAAAATCATCAAGCAATATTATTAATATCACATGCAAGTAAAAGTTTGATAAAGACAATTAAAAAATGGCTATAATAGTACATTGACAGGGATCTGCCAGAGATTCAAGCCAGATTCAGATGAGAACGTGGAACAAGGAATATCATTGCTGATGTCACATGTATCTTGGATGAAAGCAGAGAATACCAGAAAGATGTTTACCTGTGCCTTATTGACTATGGATCATTACAAACTATGGATAAATTTGCAAAGAATAAGTATTCCAGGACACTTAATTGCATTCATGAAGAACTTGTACATAGACCAAGAAACAATTGTTCAAAAAGAACAAGGGGACATTGAATGATTTCAAATCAGAAAAGATACGCACCAGGATTGCACTCTTTCATCATACTTATTCAATTTGAATGATGATCAAATAATCTGAGAAAAATGGATTATATGAAGATGTGACATCAGAATTAAAGGAAGACTCATTAACAGCCAGTCATATGTAGAAGACACAATCTTGCTAGCTGAAAACGAAATGGACTTGAAATACTTACTGATGACAATCAAATACTGCAGCCTTTGCTATGGGTTGCTCCTCAATGTAAAGGAAACAAACAAACAAACAAACAAACAAACAAAAAACCCTCACCACTTAAATCTTTTCTTCATTTATCATGATGTTTTTTATTAATCCTAATAAATAACATCATGATAAATGAAGAAAAGATTTAAGTTGCCAAAGACTTCATTTTACTTGGACTCACAATCAAACTCATAGAAGCAGCAGTCAAAAAACCAAATAACATAGCCCTACAACATTCAATAGACTCCTATGAACCCAGGTGGAGACCTGGGCAGCCAGCAGTGTGGCAAGACCTGGGGACTCTTGGGCCCAGAGTCAGTGACACAGCCACAGAGAACTAGAGTGGAAAGTGAAGCTGATAAGAAGAGAGCGGATAGTTGCAAGAACACCCACACTTGCAGATAATACCCACTTGACCTGGCTTCAAGGACTGGATGATCAGAACTCAACCCAAAGAAGAAAGAAGAGAGAAAAAAAGCATAATCTCTACAATTTGATGAACTTGAACTACACCTATGGATGTAGTAGCTCAAAAGAGGAAACAAATCCCTACTGCAAGACTCATTCCCACCCCCTCCATACACAGAGTAGACAGGGATGGGCAACTTGGACATTGGCTACCCAAAATGGGGGAGGGTGCACAAAGGCAAGAAGTGACTGGCTTACAAGTTTTCAGGAGGGAACCTAGATCCAGAGGGCGTGGAGGAAGGTAGAATCTCCACTGAGTAGTATTCAATCTGTCTAGACAGGGCTGATGAAATGAAATGCAGATGGGTCTCTTGTGATTTGGTAGTGAATAATTGTTATCAGGACTGATTGTGAGGATTGGAAGTGTAAAGGTGGACATTTTATAGCAAGGAGGGGAGGGATTCACTTTTCAGTCTAGGAGCGGAGGGCCCTGGGACCGTCAATGGAGAAGAGTAAAGAGTGGAACCATACCCAGAGAAGCAGTGATGCTTGAGATGGAGGCAGAGATGACAACATGGAGAGATGGAGCAGCTGGGGACCTGAGATCCAGAGAGGGAGGGGCTGTGTGCTGATGACCAGGGGTGGGGGTGGATGGGGGTGGGTGGGCAGGCTTTCAGGTATACCTTTTGGTTGATTGATGATGCATGAACAGGATTGTAACTATGGCAATGAAACGATATACAATAGAATGAGTGTAAAACTAATGTTCTCCCATGTAATCTATCACATAATTCACAATAAAACATTTATTTTAAAAAAAATCAAACAACATATTGTATTAGGCAAATCTGCACAAGATTTCTCTAGGATGTTTAAAAGCATAGATCAGTTTGAGGTCTAAGGTGCACCTTACCCAAGCCATGGCATTCAATCACCTTATATGGATGTGAAGTTGGACAATGAATAAGGAAAACCGTAGAAGAATTGATGCATTTGAGTTAAAGTGTTGGAGAAGAATATTAAAAGTACCATGCACTGCAAGACTAACAATCAAATCTGTGTTGGAAGAAGTACAGCCAGAATGCTTCTTAGAAGCCAGGATGGGACTTCCAGCAAGAGACAATAAAAAGCATAGAGAAAATTGTCAAAGAGTTGTTGAAAGAAAACTTCCCTAACATCATGAAAGATGAGAAGATATGCATACAAGAAGCTGAAAGAGCCCCAAACAGGATAGATCCCAAAAGAAAATCACCAAGACATATCATAATCAAACTTCCAAAAACCAAAGATGAGGAAAGAATCCTGAGAACAGCTTGGAAAAAAACCCCGAAAACTGTGGTACCTTGAATTTACTGGATATGGCTTTTCTATCCAATGTCTTCTTAATTCCCACCAAGTGATTGGGTGGGACCATGAAAATAAGGTATACAAGACTCTAAGGCTGGGGATTGGTTAGTTTTGCCATCCACCTAAGTTTAAAATGAGCCATCTCAGAAGTAGGAACAGAAGATCCTAGGACCAGCAAGAAGAACAGCATGAGTGGAGTATGAGATCTTGACCTAGAGAAACAGTGAGGGAAGAGGCAACAGCATAGGAGGTGGCATAGATGGAAAGAGCAGCTGCAGGCTCTAAGCCCATGGACTGAGGCAGAGGCCAAGAGGACCAACGCATAGCTGAGAGGCCAAAGACAAGAGGGAGGCGTGCCGGCAGTATGGCAGAAAGAGTCATTCCTGATTGAAGAACTGCTGCAACTTAGTTGGTTTTGATCCTGAATTGTACCTTGTTTACTTCCCTAATAAACCCCTTAACTGTGAGTATTGTCATGAATTCTGTGTGGCCATTGCAATAGATTATCAAACTCAGATGTGAAGCAGAGAGTGCTGTGAGAAGGATGGTTGGTGTCCAAATAGAGTAAAGAAGGTTGTAGGGTGGAAACATGTCTGACCTCTGCTTCATAGGAATCTACCTTGAACTGATTTTGAGTTTGATTCCCTTTCCCCATTGTGAAGTCAGAGGAGGTCAGATATAGTTCCTACATGGTTTTTCCAGTTACCTAAAAAGAAGAAGCAATAAGACTAAGCTCTGATTTTTCAGTAGAAACTATGCAGGTAAGAAGACAATGGGATGATATATACAAAACTCTGAAGGAAAAAAATTGCCAAGCAAATCTGTCCCTCAAATATGATGGTGAAATTAGGACATTTCTTGATAAACAGAAATTAAAGGAATTTGTAATGACCAGATCAACTTTGCAAAAAATGTTAAAGGGCATTCTTTGGACCGTGAACCAACAACAGCAGATAAATAACCTGAGATGACCATGCATGACAGCACCACCCAGAAATCAATACAGATATAATATATTTAAAGTAAAACAAACTTACAAGACTGAAAAGAAGGAATCAGAGATATCAATTTATAATGAAGTCAACTGCAAAGCAAAAAAGGGAGTAGTGTAGATACAGAACTTCCAAATGGCAAGGAAGTCAAGTAGATTTCAAGATAAAACAGACTGTTTTAAGCAAGGAAAACAATGAATTAATTACAAGATAACTTCAAAGATAAATAATACACCTGTACATCAAAATTTTAAAAGAGGAAATCATAAAGATTTAGCAACCATTAACACAACAGAAATTAAAATGAAAAGAAAACTCATAAAAAAATTAACTCAGTGGAGAAAATTATGTGGAACAAAGAAACCAGCAGCACCACACTCAAAAACCATGGAAAATTACAGCAATCAATTCATGTGTTGTTTCTATTAAGTGCCATCAATTCAGTTCTGACTCACAGTGACACTGTATAGGGTTTCCAAGGAGTAGCTGGTGGGTTACAACCACCAACCTTGTAGTTAGCAGTCCAATGCTTATCCTACAGCGCCACATCAATACTCCAATACTTATGGATAATTACATTGAATGTATATGGATTACATGCACCAGTCAAGAGACATGGAAAACAGGATGAATAAGAAAACAGGATCCTTCAATACGTTATCTACAAGAGACACATCGAAAAGATGGATATAGGCTTAATGCCCATCAACAAAAGAATGATTAAGCAAATGTTGGTACATATATACAATGGGATAGTACGCAATAATTGAAGAAAAATGATGAATCTGCAAAACACCACATGAACTTGAAAGACATTCATTGTTTTTAAATGCCTTCGAATCAGTTCTGACCCATAGCAACCCTGTATAGGATTTCCAAGGAGCAGCTGGTGAGCTTGAACACAGACCTTGTGGTTCAAACAGACTTTGCAATCCAGAGCAATAACCCACAGCACCACATGAAAGACATTATGCTGAGTTAAATTAGTCAATCATAAAAGGACAAATGTTGTTATGAGACCAGTGTTGCAAAAAGTTAAGAAAGAGTTTTCTTGATAAAAGAAACAATCTTTGGGGGCTAGGGAGAGGGGAAATTATTTACGGCCAGAGTGTAGAAACATGTTAATATGGGTAAAAGAGCAGATAATATACAAGAGGGAGTTTAGCAGAGGAAAGAAGGTAGTGGGAAACCCAGTGAGGAAAGCAATAGCTAAAAGTGAGTAGAGGTAAATACTGTTAACTTTTGGTATATGGAGGGGATCGAAACCATTGTAATGAAGCAAAATATATGATTTTTTTCAATGTAAAACTGATGGTCTGCTCTGTAAACCTTTATTCAATTCATAATAAAAAGTTAAAAATTAAAGAAAGAAAAGAAAAAGTCAGGATGGCGAGACTTCGTCTCTCATAGTTGAGACATATTAAAAGAAGTGATCAGCCTCTGGAGAATGACATCATGCTTGGTAAAACGGAGGTTCAGTGGAAAAGAAAAAGACCTCCAACGAGATAGATTGACACAGTGGCAGCAGCATTGGGCCCAAGATAGCAATGATTATGAGGATAGTGCAGGAACCTCAGTGTATCCTTCTGTTGTACACACAGTCGTTCAGGAGTCAGATCCGCCTCGATGACAACTAACAACAATAAATCTATATGCTAAATGAAAACAAAAAATCCACATATGAACGTAGAGAACTAAATTGTTTTACCTTAAAAGATCAAATACAGTAAATAATAAGGGAAAAAGTGATTATCACGTTTTTCTTATTCTATCTTGATACCCTTTTACTTGTTACAATTTGTATGATTTATGTAAGAAGACAAACTCAAGCAAAAGTAAGAATATCAAAATCTAAAAGTGCTGACTGAGTCTTAACCCAATAAACGTAGTATTGCTGCCACTAGCGGAGAACAGTGGAAGAGGCGGGTCTTCTTTAATTATTCTTGGCCACGCCCACCACCTCTAGCCAGGGATTCTCACGTGTGTCGGTAAAGGCTCTGCCTTGACGCATGCGTACTCGCTCTAGTTTGCCCAGCCTCTTAGGGTCGCCCGCGGCTTTGAGTTTGACCCCATCAGGCTCCCGTCGTGGTGACCGGAACGGCATCTAAGGTTTACTTCCGGGCGTCTCTTTTGCTTCCCCTCCCCTCCCTCACGTTTCTTCCCCATCCCTTCTAACCCCATTCCCTTCGTTTTCTTTCTTTCTTCTTCCTGTCGAGTTTGACCCCAGAGTGGTGAGTCTGGGTCTATTTGGTGAAAAAGAGCTATTGTAGCTGTGAGCGAGCAGGTGTGTGGAATACTGTTAGTTGAGGTATTTGGAGACCAAAGGCTTGTCTGAGATGTTTTGTGTATGTAGAGGTTGGGCTAAGGTAGGAAGGAAGTCTTCCCCGAGAGGTTACCGGGGGCGGGGTTGTGTTGGGGCGGTGGATGCATGATGGGACGCCCCCCTAAATTGGATAACACCGAGGGGAGGGGGTGTTGGCTTGGATCAAGGGTCTGGCGGGTGTAGTAAAGAAAAAATGGAGGCGCTGAGAGCTGGCATAGAGGTCGGACAGCATTCTGGCATCAATTTTGTTTTAACCGTTTGGTCGAAAAAGCTATTAACTCCAATGTGAGTTACTTGGATTGTGGATTTAAGGCAGTCACATTTTATTTCTATATTGGTTTACTTTCTTTTACTTTGGGGAAACCTCTTTGATGCAAGCTTTTGTATTAAGACATTATATGGCAGTACAGGCAGCTATCAAATTAAATTTCCACAAACTTCTACATCGAAGCAAAGTTATATCAGGAGCACAAGTAATTATAAAAGATAAACCATTGTAAAGTGAGTTACAGATCAAAGCCTCCTCTTCAGGTGGAGACATTTATTAAAATTTGAGGTAACATGTGGCGGTGGTGGTTATGTGCCTTGTAGACCTAGATCTCTCTCATTAGTCAATTAAACAAATCAGCACAAAGAAATTGTTTTCCTTTGTAGATTTCTTCCGTTTATTTAAAGATTGTTTTCATTAGTTCCCCATTGCATAAGGAATTAGTTAAAACTTCTTAAGCCTGACTTTCATCACATTTTAAATGTGGGCTCCATTTTAACTTTTCACTTTTTCATATCTCACTACCACCTGTGTTTTACCCAAAACATCTAAAGTTCTTGAAGTACTCTCATGGTTTTCCCTCAGCTAGAATGCCCCCAACTTATTTTCAAGATGTTTCAAACCTCCAATAGTAACTAGCTTACACAATTTTATTAGATGCTTTGTGCTTCGTTAAAAAAGAACAATTCCTTTACCTCTGGTAACACACTGATGTGAAATGCATGTTCAGAACAGTACTTTTTTACAAACAGAAATAGATGTTAGTGTATCATATGTGAATTGTAGGTAAGATGACAATATAGTGTATGAAACCATGTTCTTTAAAGCTTTTTAAATCTTATTTAGGCCTGTTATTGTATAGCATATGCTGAGAAGTCTACAAAGTCTAGTATCAGATTTGGAGAATGGGGAGAAAGTATCAAGATTCACACGTAATTATATTTAAATAGCAAGTAACAGTATGAATGAGTTTTATTAGGGGTTTGAAATTCGCCATTGATTGTAGTTATAATGATCTCAAAGGTAATTCTGTTCCATGCAGAGGGCAACAGCATGTCTGAGTGCATTGGTTTGGATGCAGCAACAGCTGCAGTTGAGTCTGAAGAGATTGCAGAACTGCAGCAGGCAGTGGTTGAAGAGCTGGGCATCTCTATGGAGGAACTTCGTCAATTCATTGATGAAGAACTGGAAAAGATGGACTGTGTACAACAACGTAAAAAGCAGCTAGCAGAACTGGAGACTTGGGTAATAAAGAAAGAATCTGAGGTGGCCCATGTTGATCAGCTCTTCGATGATGCTTCTAGGTAAGGACTACATGGAAAGTAGATAGAAAATCTCTCCATTGCATACATTGTTAAAGTATACTTATTCATGGCCTTGTGCCAAGCACTCTGTAGTTTGCTAAGAACCAATATATAAGACCTAAGTTTTCTTCAAAGTTTTTCTTCAGAATCAGACCTCACAACTATTCATTTATAGACTGTCCATCTATCAGAGGTCATCATATGATCAGCAGTAGGGAAATCGAGGTCTTTTGAGTCCCTTTTCCTTCTAACCCACTCATCCTATTTTATACTTCATTCTACTGTTTCCGTAATAAAGTCATCTAGGGAGTAAAAATTGTAAAGGCTTGCTTGCTGTCTTAGGTAGTTGTAGAGCATTAATAAATTTCTAAAGTCCTATTGTTAAGTGTTGTCAAGTCAGTTCCAACACAGCAACCCTGTACAGGGTTTCCTAGGAGCAGCTGGTGGGTTTGAACTGCCGTCCTCCACCTTGTGGTTCACAGTCCATTGCTGATCCTACAGTGCCACACTAGGAGTCTGTAAAGCCCTATGTTATTATTGTTAATCCCCAGATTTGTGGTGCAATACAGCTACTCTGAAGGAGAAAGATGGGCTTTCTGCCCCTGTAAAGATGTAAAGCCTCGGAAACCCTATGTTGTTGTGAAGTGCCATCAAGTTGATTCTGACCTGTATAGGGTTTCTGAGGAGCAACTGGTGAGATTGATCTGCCAACTTTGTAGTTCAAACTGACCTTGCTGTCCAGTGCATTAACCCACAGTACTACATCAGGACTCACATTCAGGGTCGCTGTGTGTCGTATCTGACTCCACGACACTGAACAACAATAACAGCCCTGGTAGGAGCTCTGGTGGCATAGTGGGTTACACATTGGGCTGCTGACTACCAGGCTAGCAGTTCAAATCCACCAGTTTTTCCACTAGATAAAGATGATGCTTTCTACTCCCGTAGATTTATAGCTTCGGAAACCCTATATAAGAGGTCACCCTAAGTCAGAATCTACTTGATGGCAGTGGGTTTGGTTTTGTATTTTGGTTAGATGTTACTTAAAAAACATTTTCAAATAACAAGGTAAATAATGAGATAAGGTTGAAAGGACTATGTTTTGGGCTTATTTTGATCTTTAAGGGACTGGTCTGGGAACTAAACCACTATATATAAAACATTTTTCTACAGAAAAAGTATTCCAAATTCTTAACAGTATAATTTACATCTAAATAGGGTTTGTTTAAGTTGAGGACAGTCTGTCCATATATATATAAATTTTAATGCCTCCTAAAACTACTTCCTCTGCTGGCTCTGACCTTCTTTTCCACATGTGTTCCAATATTAGGGCAGTGACTAATTGTGAGTCTTTGGTGAAGGACTTCTACTCCAAATTGGGACTACAATACCGGGAAAGTAGCTCTGAGGATGAAGCTTCCCGGCCTACAGAAATAATCGAGATTCCTGATGAAGATGATGATGTCCTCAGTATTGACTCAGGTAAGAGTTAATGCTTTGGATAGGAAAGTCTCAGAATTGAAGTTGAAACACTGGAAAATAAATTGATGGAAAATAACCAATGTCACTCACCCTGTATTCCAAACTGTCTGACTTGCTAGCATCATAGATGTCCCTTCTGTGTTATTCGCCAATTATACCAGCCTTTTTTTCTACATCCTTTGTAATCTCTTTCCTGAATTCCCATGTATTTCTTTAGAGTTGACATTATATATGTACTCCAACATTCTTTGGTTTTTGTCAACTTTTTAACCTTTTTATTAAAGTATATTACATAGACTCCTGGTGTGGTGCTGTAGGATCAGCACTAGACTGTGAACCACAAGGTCAGCAATTCAAACCCACCATCTGCTCCTTTGAAACCTTACACAGGGTCACTCTGAGTTAGAACTAAATCGATGGCACTTAACAACAACAATTTATGTGGACTCCTGGTGTGGCACTGTAGGATCAGAACTAGACTGAACCACAAAGTCAGCAGTTCAGTTCAAACCCACTATCCGCTCCTTAGAAACCCTATATAGAGTTCCTGTGAGTTGAGAGCGCCTTGACAGTACTTAACAACAAAACAACATAATTTTTTTTTAAACTTTTATTGTGAATTGAGTGAAGGTTCAAAGACAAGATTATCAGCTTTACATTCAACAAACTATATACTTTGTTTCATCTCAATGATTATAATCCCTCTCTGTAGCAACAGTCCTGTGACTCTGCATTTACATCTTATATTTCATAAATGAACAAAGCAAAAATAATTGGTGTACACATATACACACACACATATATATCCATTTAAATGTCCAGAGGACACGTTCTACAAGCCAGCCTCTTGCCCATAGGAACACAGCCTTACTTTAGTCCATGGACCTAGAGCCCACAGCTGCTCTAACTCTCCATACCACCACCTCTGCCACCATCTCTGCTGTTACTGCTTTTCTAGGTAGGATCTCAGTTCCACTCATGCTCTTCCTTCTAGCTGGTCCTGGGATTCTCTGTTCCTTAAATAAAAGATTAATTACTACCCCCTTTCAGTTACACATCTTCCATCTTCTACCATTATAGTTGTGCCGATCACAACTATTCCCGCTAACAATTATTCACAATTGGATCATAAAATCCTATCACCGTCATCGCCCATCCTCTTTCATCAGGTCTGTCAGGAAAAGAGGAAAACTATTCAGTTGGGATTCTGCCTTACCCCTCATTCTGAAACTAAGCACACTCATGAAAGCTAAGCTAGCCTCCTGATAATATGTCCAAAGTATGAGAGACGAAGTCTCGTCATCCTGAATTCGAAGGAGCAGCATTCTGCTGTGCTTCTTCCAACACAGATCTGTTTGTTCTTTTGGTAGCTCATGGTACTTTCAATATTCTCCAACACCATAACTCAAATGCATAAATTCTTCTATGGTCTTCCTTATTTACTGCCCAACTTTTGCATGCGTATGAGATTATTGAAAATACCATGGCTTGGGTCAGGTGTACCTTAGTCCTCAAGCTGACATCTTTGCTCTTTATTTCAGTAGTGAGCAGGGAAAACCAATATCTACAGGACAGCCTCTGTTTGAATCCATGTACGTACTCACAGAATAGTGTTAATTCCAAGGTTACATGGTGGTGGTGTTGTGCCACAGAGTCGGTTCTGACTCACAGTGAGCCTCCATAGGCTGTAAATCTTTACAGAAGCAGAAAAGCCTCATTTTTCTGCCACAGGACAGCTGGTAGTTTTGAACTGCTGACTTTGAGGTTAGCAGCCCAACTTGTAACCACTATGCTACCAGAGCTCTTTAAGGTTGTATATAAATCACTGTTTACTGCTATCCATTTAGCCCAAGCATACCTTCCTAAGTCTTCCCCTATCGTCTCTGTTCATCTGCTATCCTCCCTCCTCTTGTGTATTGCCCTAATTCTTTTGTATTGCCCTCCCCACCACCAGAGCTAACATGTGTCTACCCTTTCACCAGTGAACTACTCCCTTCCCTCCTATTCTTGGTAACCATCCAAGAATATTTCTTTTAGCAAGGAAACCTTTTTTAAGCTTTTACAATAACTGTCTCATACAGTTGTCCTTTTGTAATTGGCTAATTTCACTCAGTATTATGTCCCCAAGGTTCATCCGTGTTATGATGTATTTTGCAGATTCATCATTATCCTTCAGGGTTGCATAGTATTCCGTTGTGTGTATGTACCAAAGTTTGTTTATCCATTCTTCAATTGATAAGCACCTAGGCTGTCTCCATCTTTTTGCTATTATGAATAGGGCTGTGATGAACATTAGTGTGTGTATATCTACCCATGTCCTGGCTCATATTTCTTGTAGAAATATACCATGTAGAGGGACTGCTAGGTTATAAGGTATTTCTATTTCCAACTTTTTGAGGAAGCGCCATACCACTTTCCATAGTGGTTGAACCATTTAACAGTCCCACCAGCAATGTAGGAGTAGGAGGGTCCCAATCTCTCTACACCCTCACCAGCATTTGTTATTTTCTGGAGTTTGTTTTGAACTTTGTTGTTGCTGGTGTGAGTTGACATTATTGTTGTTTTGATTTGTGTCTCTGTAATGGCTCATGATTGTGAACATGTTTTCATATATTTATTGGCTGCATTAATGTCTTCCTTGGGGAAGTGTCTGTTCAAGTCCTGTGCCCATTTTTTAATTGGGTTGTTTGTCTTTTTCTTGTAGAGGTGTTTTTGTATAAATTTTAGAGATTAGTCCCTTGTCTGATATGTCATTGCCAAATAAATTTTCCTAGTGTGTGGACTCGCTTTTAATTCTTCCTGAAATATTTTGGGAGGTGGGTCTTGATGGCAGCTAGGGTGGAGGTGCAGTGAAGTTCGCCATTAGCGATAAGAATACCAGGCAAAGCAGATCCAGGGCAGAGCTCCAGAACTCGGAACCGCAGCTATAGGAATATTTTGAAGGTTTGAAGGCTTATAGATTGTGGTACTTGAAGCTAAAGTAAAAAATCGCGGACTTTTGCATCTGCTGGGCTGGGCTCGGAGGCCTGGAATCGACAACTTGGGCGAGACCAAACGTGCGGCACGACCAAGCGGGGGAGCAGAAACACCATGGAAAAATGTCGCGGGAACCTTGAACAATACACTTTGTCAGTTTTGCTTTGTTCTGATTTTCTTTTCTTTTTTTTTTTTTTTGGTATCTGGTCATTGGTGCACCCGCTATTTGCCCACCTCCATTCTGGTGACTAGAGGGATAGCCTGAACGAGTGGACACCCCCCAGCCTGACCACTAGTGGGTTCTTCTGCCACACATGTGCACAGATACTCAGCCCAAGAGCAGGCCCTGAAGGTTTTTTGCTTGTTTGTCTTTTGTTTTTTAACATAGGAAAGGGTGGGACAGGGCTGTCGAGAGGGAGAGAGAGTTTAAAAACAAAACAGGCCGAAATTTAAATTAAAGCCTGAGGTATAGCATAACAACCAACACTGGCATCTTGAAATCTCTCAGGCAACTTTGAAAGCAAGAAGCTGAAGAGAGGACATTAAAGTCATACTCATATTAGGCTACAGATTTTTTTTTTTCTTCTCTCCTTCCTCTCCCTTTTCTGTAATTATAGACTGCAGTATTCAGTCTAGTTTTTATTGTTGCTGTCTTTTGTTTGTTTGTTTGTTTTTTCTCTTGTTTTTATTCACTGGTGCTGTTTTGCTGTTGTATGCTCCCCTTCTACTTTTGGAGGACTCTTTCTCTCCATATATTACACAAGAATAGTCAGCAACTGATGCCATACAGCCAAGCTACAGTCACACTCTATCAAACACCAAAACCCAGGCAAGAAACAATTCCAACTGCCATATACCAGGGAAACAGACAACACCTGTGAAAGTTACTCTGAGTTAAGCAATAAGAAGAGTGAAAAGGGAATCCCACATCCTGGTCACATCTTCCTGGAAGCAATCAGAAAGCATAAATACCAAAACACATACTCAATTAAGTATTAAGGCCACAGATAAACACTAAACATGTCCAAGAAGCAAAAGCAGATGACCATATCAGCACATGTCCTGAAAAAAGATTAAATGTCTGAGACAAATAACCTAGAGGTAGACCTGGACTCCATTCTGGAAGGAGGGCAGGCCTCGGAAATGCCTGAGAAGGAATTTAGAAAAATGATTATAAAATGTTTCAAAGCACTTTATAATGGAGTTGAGAAAAATAAGGAAGAAGTCAGGAAAGCGCTACAGGAACAATCAAATAAGATAGATGCAGCATTGGAAATAATTAAAAACTTACAGAAAGAGGTCCAAACGATCAATAACAGAATATCGGAAATAGACAGTGCTCTGAAAGGGCAAAGGAGTAGAATAAACTAGATGGAAGGCAGAACCAGTCAACTGGAAGACAAATCTCTCAATACCACTAAGATAGAAGAACAAACACAAAAAAGGATTTAAAAAATCTGAAAAAGGTCTAAGATTCATGTTGGACAACATGAAGAGGAGTAATTTAAGAATTATTGGCATTCCAGAACAAGAAGAATCACACAAGTCCATAGAGGAAATAGTTGAAGAATTTCTGGAAGAAAATCTCTCAAACATTCTGAAAAGTGAAAAGATAAACATTCAAGAAGCTCAGCGAACCCCAGGAAGGATAGACCCCAAAAGAAAATCACCAAGACATACCGTAGTCAAGCTCTCCAAAATAAAAGATAAGGAGACACATCTGAAAACAGCCAGGGAAAGCAGAAGTGTCACATACAAAGGCAAGCAAGTCAGATTAAACTCAGACCTCTCAGCAGAAACCATGCAAACAAGAAGGCAATGGGGAGACATCTATAAAACCCTGAAAGAAAAGAATTGCCAACCAAGAATTCTTTATCCAATAAAGCTATCAATCAGATATGATTATGTATTCAAAACATTCCAGGACAAACAGAAGCTGAGGGATTTTGCCAAAGCCATCCCTGCGCTACCAAACATCCTAAAGGGAGTTCTGTGGACTGAGAACCAACAAGAACAGACAACAACCAGAGATTGACATATGTGGCAGCACCTCCCAGAATTAAGTCAACAGAAGGAAGAGTCAAAAACAGAACAAAACTGTAAGAACGAACTCAGAGAATCTGGGAGGTCAATCTATGATCAAAACAAGTACAATGTAAAAAAAGGTAAACACATAGGAACAGAGATCCAGATGGTGAGAAGGTCAGGTTGATTACAGGATAAAATAGACTGCACTAAATGGAGACAAAAGTTAATGGACTATAAAGCAACTTCAAAGAAAATTAACACTTCACAACATATCAAGAGAATGAAAATCCAAGAAGAGTATGGAAACATTCAAACTATGAGGAAACTCACAAGAAAGAACACAAAAAAAGCATTAACTCAACAAAGGAAGGCACACAAAACAAAGAAAGCAACAACACCACAAAAAACAAACAAACATAATGGCAGCAGTTAATCCATATCTATCAATAATTAACACTGAATGTAAACAGATTAAATGTACCTGTTAAGAGACGGATAATGGATAAGAAAACAAGATCCTTCAATATGCTGTCTGAAATATTTTGACGCACATACTTTCTGGATTTTATGAAGTCCTAGTCATCTGTTTTGTCTTCTGCTGTTTGTGTTTTTTGCAGTGATTGATTGCTTATGTATGCCATGTATTAGAGCTGCTAAATTTATCCCTATTTTTTCGTTGATGATTTTTATAGTTCTAGTTTTCACATTTTGGCTTTAATCCATTTTTAGTTTGTTTTTGTATGTGCTGTGAGATAATGGGTCTTGTTTCATTCTTTTTGCAAATTAATTTCAAGTTTTACCAGCACCATTTTTTGAGGAGACTATCTCTTCCCCATTTGATGTGTTTTGGCCTTTTGTCAAAGATCAGTTGACTATATATGGATGGGTTTACTTTTGGATTCTCAGTTAATCTATGTATACATTTTTCATTGCACCTGTACTAGGCTGTTCTGAGCACTGTGGCTGTGCAGTAAATTTTGAGATCAGGGGTTGAGAGGTCTCCAACTTTGTTCTTCTTAAGCTATGCTTTACTTATCTGAGGTTTCTTTATTTTCCATATAAAGTTAGTGATCATTTTTTACTATCTCTTTAAAGAATGTTGTTGGGATTGCGTTGTATCTGTAGATTGCTTTGGGTAGTATTGATATCTGTGAGCATTCTATATTCTTCCATTTTTGTAAATCTCTTTTGGTTTCTTGTAGTAGTGTTTTATAGTTTTCTTTATATACTACTTTTGTTTTCTTGTTAGATTTATTCCTAAATATTTCATACTTTGGGTGACTCTTGTAAATGTATTGTTTTCCTAATTTCCTTTTCAGAACTGTATTTATTTGTGTAGAATAATCCAACAGATTTTTGTATAATTTTCTTGTACCCTGCCACTTTGCTGAATCTTCCAATGAGTTCCAATAATTTTCTTGCCGAGTCTTTGGGATTTTTTATGTATAGGGTCATGCCATCTGTAAATAGAGTTTTACATTTTCTTTGCCAATTTGGATGTCTTTAATTTCCCTGTCTTGTCTTACAGCTCTGGCTAAGACTTCCAACATAATATTAAATAGCAGTGGTGATACTGGACAGACATCCTTGTCTGGTTCCTGTTCACAAAGGAAATACTTTCTGTCTGTTGAGAGTGATACTGACTATTGGTTTTGTATATATGCTTTTAATTATGTTGAGGAATTTCCCTTCAATTCCTACTTTGTTGAGCGTTTTTATCAAGAATGGGTGTTAGATTTTGTTAAATTCTCTGTTTTTTTATTTTGTCAAATAATCATGTGGTTCTTTTCCTTTTTTTATTTATATGGTGGATTATGTTGATTGTTATTCTAATATGGAACCATCCTTACATCCCTGGTATGAACCCCAGGTGGTAATAATATATTCTTTTTTTGATATGTTGTTGAATTCTATAGGCAGGATTTTGTTGAGAATTTTTGCATCTATGTTCATTAGGGATATTGGTCTATAATTTTCTTTTTTAGTGATGTCATTGCTTTGTATGGGTGTTATGTTATCTTCATAAAATGTTTGGGGAGTTTGCCATCCTTTCTATGTTTTGGAATAGTTTTAGTAAAACTGGTGTCAACTCTTCTCTGAATGTTTGGTGAAAAGCACCAGTAAAGGCTTCTGGGCCTGGCCTGTTTTTTTGTTGGGAGTATTTTAATGACCTTATCAATTTCTTCTTTAGTTATAAGTCTGTTCAAGTTTTCTACTTGACTCTGTGGTAATTTAGGTAGATTGTGGCTTGTTTGTTTGTTTTTTAAATAAAAAGAAAACACATGTTGAAAACAGAGAAAAACTGCACGGTACATACAGAATAATTTAAAGGCCATGATTTAACAATTCAGCGTTCCAACCATCCCAGTTCACCTGAAAGTTTCCCAGTTTTTAGCAATGAAAGTTCCATGGGTCGAGAAAACCCTTAATCTGGGGAAACTCAGACAGTTGGGGCCAACTTCAGTACCATTGGCTATCGATCATGTGGTATAGGTAGGTTGTGTTTATAAACAATCTTTTCATTTCTTCCAGATGTCAAATTTTATTGGAGTACAAGTCTTCATAGTACTCTAATTATCCTTTTTATTTCCATTAGTTCTGTTGTGATGTCACCTATATAATTTCTTATACATATTATTTGCATCTTCTCCCTCTTTTCTTTTGTTATATTTGCCAATGGTTTGTCAATTTTATTAATCCTTTCAAAGAACCAGCTTGTCTTGTTGATTCTTTCTATTGTTTGTCTGTTTTCTAATTCATTTATAATTTTGTCAGAGGAGTTATGTTAATGTGTTGATTATGGTTCTTTCTCCTTTTTGAATGTGTGAGCTTATTGCTATAAAGTGCCCTCTAAGCACTGCTTTTACAGTGTTCCAAAGGTTTTGGTAAAATGTGTATTCATTCTCATTTGCTTCAAGAAAGTTTTTTATTTGTTCTATTACCCAGCAGCATGTTATTCATTTTCCATGTATTTCATTTTGTTTCCTTGATTTTCCTATTGTTGATTCTAATTTTATAGCGTTGTGGTCTGAGAAGACAGTTTGCAGTATTTTGATGTTTTTAAATTTATAGAGACTTGCTTTGAGGCCTAACATACAGGGACTCTTCTGGAGAATGTTGCATGTGCGCTGGAAAAGAATGTGTATTATACTGTTGTTGGGTTGAGTATGCTGTATAAATCTATGAGGTCACATTGTTTGATTGTGTTATTTAGTTCCTCTGTCTTTTTCAGTTTCTTTCTGATTTTTCTGTCCTTTTTTGAGTCCTGGTGTGGCACTGTGGGTTAATGTGCACTAGACTGGAAAGTTGATTTGAAAAGCAAGGTCAGTGGTTCAAGCTCACCAGCCGCTCCTCAGAAAACCTATACAGAGTCACTATGGGTTGGAACCAACTTGATGGCACTTAACAACAATAAAACAACTGTTATTGTAGATTCATCTATTTCTTCAATTTTATTAGTGTTTGAGTGTAAGGCTCTTTCATGGGGAGTGTTGTTGTTGTTGTGTGCCGTGGAGTCGGTTCCAACTCAGGCAACCCTGTACAGGGTTTCCAAGGCTGTAAATCTTTACGGGAACAGAAAGCCTTATCTTTCTCCCATGGAACCGCTGGTAGTTTCGAACTGCTGACCCTGAGGTTCGCAACCCGATTCGTAACCACTACACACTACCAGAGCGTGTAGATGTATTTATTATGTTTATTTGATATTGTTCATTTGACCCTTTAATCATGAGATAATGCCCTTTATTTTATGTTATGCTGGTTTTTGCCTTAAAGTCTATTTTGTCAGAGGTTAATTTTGCCATTCCTGCTTGTTTTAGTTTGTCATTAACTTGATACATTTTTTCCATCTTTTAATTTTTAATGTATGTTTGTCTGTGAGTGTAAGATGTGTGTCTTATAGACAGCAGATTGAAGGATCCTGTTTTGTTACCCATTCTGCTACTCTCTGTCTCTTGAATAATATATTTAATCCTTGACGTTCATTGTAATTATCAGTAGGTATGAATTGATTACAGTCATTTTGCTGTGTGTTTTTTTCTGTGGTACTGCTGGTTTCTTTATTCTGCATTTTTTCCTGTGCTAAGTTCATTTTTTTGTGTCCTTTTTCTGATCAATTTTTTCATAGCTTCAATATTTACAAAATCATGGATTTTTCTTTTTCAAGATTTGATATGAAGATGTGTTATATTTCCTTGAGGTTACCCTGTAATTTATTAATTTCTTCCCCAAATTAAAAGTCTGTTTTATCTTGAAATCTACATGACTTCCTCACCAATTGGTATTCTGTATCTATATTTTCACCTCTTTTTACACTGTAGTTGTTATCATCATTGATTGATATTTCTGGTTCTCTATCTTTAGTCTTTTTAGTTTTAGCTTAGTTTTGTTTTTTCACTCTGGATACTTGTATATCTGGATTGGATTCTAGATGGTGCTGTTATGTATGTCAGTCTACTGTTGTTGTTGGTTCTCATTCCAAAGGTCTCTTTTTAGTGTTTTTGGTAATATTGACTTGATTTGTATAAATTCCTTTAGTTTGTGTTTACCTGGAAATTTTATAATTTCACCATCATATTTAAGGGGCAGTTTTGCTGGGTATATGATTTTTGGTTGGCAGTTTGTTTTTTTTTTTGTCTTTTGGAATTTTGTATATGTCTCGCCATATTGCAGTCCCACCTGCATGGTTTCTGCTGAGAAGTCAGAGCTTACTGGTTTTCCTTTGTAGGTAAACTTTGTTTTTTTCCAATCTGCTTTCAGGATTCTCAACTTGCCTTTGATTTTGGAGAGTTTGATTATATGTCTTGGTGATTTTCTTTTGGGGGTCTATCCTGTTTTGGGTTTGTTTAGCTTCTTCAGTGTTTATTATCTCATCTTTCATGTTATTAGGGAAATTTTCTTCCAACAGCCCTTCAAATAGTTTCTCTGTGATTTTCTTTGTTTCTTCCTGTTCTGGAATTCCTACCACCCTTGTTATTCATCTTCATGTTGTCTTACATTAATCTTAGGCTTTCTTAAGATTTTTATCATTGTTTTTCTCATTGTTGTTGTGTCATGCTTGTATTGAGAGATTTATCTTCAAGCTCATTAATTCTGGCTTCCGTTGACTCAGATCTACTCCTTTGTCCTGTCAGTGTAGTGTCCATTCTTAGTATTAATTTTAGGATTTCTGTTTGCAGGTTTTGTATTGTCTCCAATACTGTATCTGTTTTGTTTGATTGTTCCTGTAGCACTTTTGTGAATTCTTCCTTGTGTTCCTCTACCTTTCTGTGAAATGTTTTGGATGTACCTCAGTGTCATTCTCCTGTATTCTTTTTCCAGTACTTCCAGTGCCTCTTCTTCCTCAAGAACATTTCTAGCTTTGCCTCTTGATTGTTTGAGCTACCCTGTCTTGTTTCTTCATGTGAACAGAAAATTTTTGCTGTTTTCTAGGCACTGTGGTGGGGTTGTATTTGGATTAAGTTGGTAAATGTATGTTTGTATATTCTTAGGCACTCACCAATTGTCTCTTGGTGGGTATGATCAACAGAGAAACTTCTCTGTTCACTGTTCATGCAGTTCAATTCAGAGTAGGTTTAGCCAATGGTTGTAGTCACTGTTCTGGGGTATAGCAGCTGGTATTGGCCTTTCCCAGTTGGTAGGGTTGTAGAGGATATGGCTGTGGCTTGGCTTTGTGTCCACAGTTGCTGTCTCCTGTCGTTATGCAAGAAGAAGAAAACAAACACAGCGAAAAATGAAAGCATTGACTTTCTGCCAATAACCTGTGTGCTCCACCACCTACTGGCCTCTTGCCTTTACAGCTGCCTGAGAAACTTCAAAATGACCACTCTGCATCCAGTAGACACACACAATTCACCAGCCTCCTTTTCTCCCCTTTTTTTTTCTATGCCTCACATATTCATTCAACCCCCTCCTAGTGAGAGCCAGTTCAGGGCTGGCCAGGTCAATTTTACAGATTTGGATTAGAGCTTGCCCTTTTGGGGTTATTGTACATAGCTCCTCCCCAGGGCTCACATCCAGGTGGCTCCAATCACCTGGAAAGCAGGAGATTCCCTGGGGTTGTACAGTGGTAGGAAAAACATAAAATCATACTTTTGTCTCATGAGTCACATGTAGGTTTCTGCAACATGAATATGTTTTATTGTTTCTGTAGCCATTAATGAATTTTCAAGATGGCTTTGGCAGATTATATCAGCTACTGCTGCTTGTCAAGTCACCTTGTCCATTGCTGTGTCTATTTATCTCTCTCTCCCAGTAAGCACTTGATCTACTTTTCTATACTTTCCTCTGGATCTCAGAGTTTCAGAACTGTCCTCTGTATCTGTCTCATCCTGTTTTCCATACCCTTGCTGCAGAGAGCTCACACAGCCTTTCTGCCTAGTCCACCATCTTTTTCCTCCTCCAACATATAATATATATACCATAAAATTTAATGCATTTAAAATGTATGGTTTAAGTTTTAATAAATTCATAAGTTGTATAATCTTCACAGTCCAGTTTTAGAACACTTGCATCACCCCAAAAGGTTCCTTCATGCTTTTTTATTGCCAGTTCTGATTGCCACCTCCATCACTGACTTGAATCTACTTCCTGTCCCTGTAGTTTGGCCTTTCTAGAAATTTCATATAAATAGAATCATACAGTATGTAGTCTCTAGTGTCTAACTTCTGTCACTTAATGTAATGTTTTTTGAGGTTCATCCATGTTACATATATCAGTAATTTGTTTTCATCTTTTCTTTTTAGTATTTTGTTTGTTGTATGGATAGGCCACATTTTTATCCATTCTCTGATTGTTGTTGTTGCTGTTAAATGGAGTCAGTTCCAACTCATAGCGACCCTGCATAAGGTTTCCAAGGAACTACTGGTGGGTTTGACCTTGCGATTCAAATTTACTTGTGGTCAGCGTGTTATCCTGCAGTGCTACACCAGAACTTCTCTAATTGGTAGACATGTGGATTGTTTCCAGTTCAGCCTATTAATGAATGTGTTTCATTTCTCTTGGGTCTATTCCTTATTGTGGAATTCCTAGGTCTTATGGTAAATGTAAAGTAGCCCTTGTGAAGTGCTCAGTTGCTAACTGAAGCGTAGTGGTTACAAATCAGACTGCTAACCTCAAGGTCATTCCGCAGGAGAAAGGTGAGGCTTTCTGCTCCCGTAAAGATTTACAGTCTCGGAAACCCTGTGCAGGGTCACTATGAGTCAGAACTGACTTCACGGTACTTAACAACAACAGCAATCCACTTGGAGGGAGAAAAATGTAGCAATCTGCTTCCATAAAGATTACAGCCTTGGAAATCTATGGGACAATTGTGTTCCACACTATAGTGTGGTGGCTCCATACAATAAGCACTGGACTGCAAATCTAAGGGTCTGCGGCTCAAGCCTGCCATCCTTTGCACAGGAGAAAGATTAGGCTTTGTGCTTCCTCAAAGATTTTTAAGCCTCGGAAATCCGATATAGGGTTGCTATAAGTCGAAACTGACTTGACAGCACTTAACAACAACAACATGGGTCACTATGAGTCAGAATTGACTCCGTGGCAATAAATTAAGCATATGTTTCAGTTTTTAAGAAACTTTTCTAAAATGCCCATGCCATTTTATATTCTCACCAGCAAAATATGAGGATTCCAGCTTATCCACAACCTCTCCAATGCTTGATACTGTCAGTTTAGTGGGTGTGTGGTGGTATCACATTGTGATTATAACTTGTTTTTCCTTAATGACTAATAATGTTGAACGCGTCTTTTCATGTACTAATTTGCCATTAGTATATATTCTTTGGGAAAGTGTCAAGATTTTTTTGCCCTATTTAAACATTGGGTTGTTTGTCTTATCGTGACTTTGAAGACTTTATGCATGTTTTCTAGGTGCAATTCCTTTATCAGATTTTTATGCAAATACTTTCTCCCAGTTTGTGGCTTGTCTTTTCAATATCTTAGTGATGTCTTTGGAAGAGTAAAAATTCTTAAGGTAAGGGTTGAGGGTTTGTTTTTGTTTGTTTATACCGCCACTCTTTAAAAAGGCTTTGTCAAAAATGAATTGATGGGAGTATGCTGGATGTCTCTATAATTTTGTTCAGATGACTGCAGAACCTGGAAAGGCTATTGATGCATAACACTGCAGTTGGCCTTTTTATATAGACATATATGTGTGTTTATATATATATATAATTTGAATTTTTGGAAACATTAGCTGTGTTGTTTTGGCATTGTACAGAAATTAACAGCCATATTGGTCTAGACACATTAAATTTAAAAAAATTTTTTTTCATTTGTACAGGGGTAAAGCACAGTATTAAATATATAAGGTCTTGGGTTTGATTACAGAAACTAATAAAGTATTAGGTAAATAATGAAAAAAAAAAAAAAAAGAAAGTCTATTTAAGAACTCTCTTCTGTACCATTCATCTAACTGTCTGCCTTTATACCTACATCACGCTATCTTAACTGTTGTTGCTTTATGGTTTAACATTGAAATCAGTATACGTTCTCTAGATTTATTTGTATTCATTATTTGGCTGTTTTAGGTCCTTTGTTTTCAGTATAAATGTTAAGATCAGCTTATCAATTTCTACCAAAAAAAAAAAGCTGCTAGGATTTTTTAATAGGGGCTGTGTTAAATAGAGAGATCAATTTGGGTAGTATTGCCATCTTACAAATATTGAATGCTCTAATTCATGAACATAGAACATCTCCCCATTTATTTTGACTTTTAATTTCTCTCAGCAAAGCTTTTTTGTTAAACTTAGTCCTAAGGGTGTTTTTAAGGAGCTCTGGTAGCGTAGTGGTTACGAATCGGGCTGCGAACCTAAAGGTCAGCGGTTCGAAACTACCAGCTGCTCCGCGGGAGAAAGATGAGGCTTTCTACTCCCGTAAGGATTTACACCCTCGGAAACCCTTTACAGGGTCGCTATGGGTCGGAACCGACTCGACGGCACGTAACAACAACAACAAGGGTGTTTTTATGCTAATATGAATGAAATTATTTTCTTAATTTCATTTTAGGATTGTTTGTTGCTAGGATATAGAAACACAACTAGTTTTCCGTATTGATCTTACAGCATTTGACATTGTTAAGCTCAATTATTCTAGAACCTTTTTCTAGATTCTGTGATGTTCTGTATATGTAAGATTATGTTACCAGAAGGAACTTATCCCTGGAAAAGGACATCGTGCTTGGTAAAGGGGAGGGTCATCAAAAAAAAGGGATTGATGATTGACAGAGTGGCTGCACTAATGGGCTCAAACACAACAACAATTGTGAGGATGGTACAGAACTAGGCAGTGTTTCATTCTGTTGTACATAGGGTTGCTGTGAATTAAAATAGACTCAACAGCACCTAACAAGAAAGTTTATGTTATCTCCATATGAAGTCAGTTTTATGCCTTTCTAATCTGGATGTCTGTTCTTCTTCTTTCCTTATTGTATTTACTACAACTTTCACTGCTATATTGTCTTTATCACTTTGGCTTTACAAGGCTTTTTATTTGTTAGTTCCAGTAACCTTGCTTTGTTCTTTAGGAATGTCTTGATTATTTTTCAGCTGGTGCACTTAACATATATATTTGAGAATCAGTTTATGTTCTCTACACTCCTCCCCCAAACCCCAAAAGACTGACATTTTCAGAGATCCATTTAAGGATAATTGTTAATTTGTAATTTAATTCTTCCATACAAAAATCATTTATTTAGTTCTTTATTGTTTCTCAATAAAGTTAGTTAATTTTCTTCACTGAAAGCTTATGCGTCTCTTGTCAGATTTACTCTCAGCTACTTAACCACTTTCAATAACCACAAGATAAATCTTTTTTAAAATTACGTAACTGTTGATGGTATGTAGAAATGCAGTTGACCCTTTTTCTTTTTTGAACATGAAAAATAACAAGGAAGCTACAAGCCACCAACTAACATGGATGAACCTTGAGGACATTATGTTGAGTGAAAATCGTCACAAAAGGAGAAATACTGCATAGGACCACTACTGTAAAAGACTAAGAAAAATAACCCATAGTAAAGGGGGGTGGATTCTTTGCTGGTTGCTGGGATGTGGGGGTGAGCGAGGGGAGGGAGAGGAAGGTTGAGCACAGGGTAGGGAATAGACACAGTATAGTTTGGGTGCTGGGGAGGGGGGCAATATACAAGAAGGGAGAGGGGAATGGAAGAACAAAACAGATGGGAGAACAATTAGGCAGGTTTGAATGGGCTAAGTGGGACAGAGGGACAGAGGTAAGTAATGATGTATGCACAACCTTCGGAACAACAGGGCTCTGGGATACAGAGATTGACCCATGGTTGGAATGGGGAAACGGGGGGAATAATGTTAAGATGCTTGACTGTCTTTTGAATCTTGGTTTTTCTTGCATTATATTATAAAATAGACACTGGGGGGTGGGGGGGAGAGAAAGGAATAGCCAGAAACATCACCATAGAAAGCTTGTAAATCCATCTTCTGCCTATAACTGATAGTAATACCTAAAATGGGGCTACAACATGCCCAGTGAAGGAGGCTTCCTGTGGAGCCTCTGCAATACATAAGCCTGTAGGTGGAAGCCTGAACCACATCCAGATCTTCAGAGATGGGAAATTTCCACTTAAAAGGACGAGCAGACCAGCCTGGAGCAGCTAGTAGAACAGAAGATACTTCTTGAAAGAAAGACCTACAGGAAAATTACAAAACAATAGAGGCAGACAGACTGTTACTACAAGAACAAGCAAGTTGCTTGCCCAGGAAACATCAAGGCAAGTGATCAGGTCCCCTCAGTGCAAACTCCCTTCCAAGACTAAGAATCAATGGGAATATACGCTCTGATTGGTGACCACATTGGTCACCGATAAGGGGAAGTGAGGAAAAAACAGCAATGAAGCGGCGAGCTAAGCCCTACAACGCTCAATAGACTTCTATGAACCCGGGTGAAGACCTGGTTGGCCAGCAGTGTGGCAAGACCTTGGGACTCTTGGGCCCAGAGTCAGTGACATAGTCACAGAGGTCTAGAGTGGAGAGTGAAGCATCCAGCTGATAAGAAGAGAGGGGATAGGCACAAGAATACCTATACTTGCAGAGAATACCCACTTGTCCTGGCTTCAATTACTGGATGATCAGAGCTCAACCAGAAGAAGAAAGAAGAGGACAAAAAAGTAATCTGATAACAATTTGATGAACTTGACCTACACCTATGGATGCAGTAGCTCAAAAGAGGGAACAAATCTTTACAGTAAGGATCATTCCTACTCCCTCCATACACAGAGTAGACAGGGATGGGCAACTTGGACATTGGCTACCCAAAGGTGGGGGAGGCTACAAAGGCAAGAAGTGACTGGCTTACAAGCTTTCAAGAGGGAACCTAGATTCAGAGAGCATGGAGGAAGGTAGAATCTCCACTGAGTAGTATACAATCTGTCTAAGTGGGCCTGATGAAATGAAATGTGGATGGGTCTCATGATACAATAGTGAATAAATGTTATCAGGACTGCTTGTGAGGGTTGGAATTGTAAAGTTAGACGTTTTGTAGCAAGGAGGGGAGTGATTAACTTTTCAGCCTAGGAGCAGTGGTCCCTAGGACCATCAAGGGAGAAGAGCAGAGAGCAGGATCCTACCCAGAGAAGCAGTGATGCCTGAGATGGAGGCAAAGATGATGAC
>NW_006408560.1:7652917-7654122 GCF_000296735.1 Chrysochloris asiatica
TCTACTCCCGTAAAGATTTACACCCTCGGAAACCCTGTACAGGGTCGCTATGGGTCGGACCCGACTCGATGGCACTTAACAACAACAACAACAATCAGTTATAGGCAGAAGATGGACTTACAAGTTTTTTATGGTGATATTTCTGGCTTTCCCTGTCTCTCCCCTTCCAGTGCCTATTTTATAATGTAATGCAAGGAATACCAAGATTCAGTAGACCGCCAAGCATCTTAACATTATTTCCCCCTTTTTCCCTATTCCAACCATATCGTAATCCGTGTACCCCCTCGCCCTGTTGTTCCAAGGTTGTGTATACATTATTATTTACCTCTGTCCCACTTAGTCCATGCAAATCTATTTGTTCTCCCCTCTGCTTTGTTCTTCCATTCCCCTCTCCCCTTTTGTGTATTGCTCCCCTCCCCAGCACCCTAACTAACCTGTGTCTGTTCCCTGCCCTGTGCGCTACCTTTCTGTCCCTCCCCTCACTGCACCCCCTACATCCCAACAATCAGCAAAGAATCCTCCCACCCCCCTTTAGTATGGGTTATTTTTCTTAGTCTTTTACAGTAGTGGTCCTATGTAGTATTTCTCTTTGTGACTGACTAATTTCACTCAACATAATGCCCTCAAGGTTGATCCATGTTAACTGGTGGTTTGCAGCTTTCTTGTTATTCTTCAAGGTAGCATATTATTCCATTGTGTATATGTTCCACAGTTTGTTTATCCATTCTTCAGTCGATGGGCACTTTGGCTGTCTCCACTCTTTGCTATTGTAAATAGTGCTGCTATGAATATTGGTATACATATATCTTCACATGTTGTGGCTCATTTTTCTTATGGGTAAATACCAAGTAGAGGAATTGCTGGATCATATGGTGTTTCTATTTTCAGCCTTCTGAGGAAGCGCCATATTGCTTTCCAGAGAGGTTGGACCATTTTGCAGTCCCACCATCAGTGCAAGAGTGTCCCAGTCTCTCCACATCCCCGACAGCATTTATTGCCCTCAACTTTTTTGATCTTTGCTGTTATTGCTGGTGTGAGATGATATCTCATTGTTGTTTTGATTTGCATTTCTCTAATGGCTAGTGATTGTGAACATTTCTTCATATGTTTGTTGGCTGCCCAGGGTTACCTGTCTTTGGAATGGGCACAAATATGGATCTCTTCCAATCAGTCAGCCAGATAGTTGTCTTCCAAATTTCTTGGCA
>NW_006408560.1:7654222-7660920 GCF_000296735.1 Chrysochloris asiatica
GCATGGAGGGGATTGTAATCATGGCAATGAAATGATATACGATAGGATGAATGTAAAACTAATGTTCTCCCATGTAAACTATCACATATTTCACAATAAAACATTTAAAAAAAAAAAAAAAAAAAAGCTTATGCATACAGTTACTATTGTTGTTGTGAAGTGCCATCGAGTCAGTTCCAACCCATTGCGACCCTGTATAGAGTTTCTGAGGAGCAGCTGGTGAGCTTGACTTGCTGACCTTGTAGTTCAAACAGCTTTGCAGTCTGGTGTATTAACCCACAAGGCCACACCAGGACTCCTGTATGACCCAGAAATTATAGTATACCCAAGAGAAAAAATAAGTCCACGTAAAAAATTATACATGAAGCTTTCCTAGCGATCCCATGGATCTGTCTCTTGCTTCAACAGTGTTAGGGCAGAACAGATCCGGGAACGCTGCACCTCCAGCCTCGGACTACCTCCACTTACACAATCTCTTCTCTGGACCTTCTTCTTGGCCATTCCCTGTTGCTAGTTGACCAGTTAAACACTGCTTTTTTAGTCTGTGGTTGGCTCCAAATCTCCAACCAACCATGAGCTCTCAGATCCATCAGAATTATTCCACTGAAGCGGAGGCCAGCGTCAACTGTTTGGTCAATCTGCATTTGCGGGCCTTACACCTACTTCTCTTTGGGCTTCTATTTCAGTCTTGACGATTTGGCCTTGGAAGGCATGGGACATTTCTACTGCGAGTTGGCAAAGGAGAAGTGCAAGAGTGCTGAGCATCTCTTGAAACTGCAAAACTAGTATGGTAGACATGTTCTCTTCCAGGACGAGCAGAAGCCATCCCAAGATGAATGGGGAAGAACCCTGGATGCTATGGAAGCCGCTCTGGCCCTGAAAAAGAACCTGAACCGGTCCCTCTGGATCTGCATGATGTGGGTGCTACCCACACAGACCCCACTTCTGACTTTCTGGAGAACCACTTCCTTGATGAGAAACTGAAAATTATCAAAAAGATGGGTGACCACTTGATCAACAGGGTGGCCAGCTCTCAGGTGGGTCTGGGCAAATCTGTCTTTGAGAGGCTCATCCTCAAGCAGGAATAGGAGCCTGTAGAGCCCGGCAACCTGTGAGCGGCTTTTAGCCTTTCCCTGCCCTCCTCAAACTTTCGGCTGAGCCTTGCCCTCCAGCCACAGAGGCAGCATCATCGCCACCTGGAAGCCCATCCTTTCCCAAGCCATGGACTAAGAAAACAATAAAGCTTTCTTTTACAGCAAAAAGAAAAAAAAAAAAAAAAAAGGTTATACATGAATGTTTATAACAGCATTATTCACAATAGCCAAAAAGTAGAAACAGTCCAAATGTGCAACAGTTGATGAATGGATAAACTGCGGTATATCACTGGTACGACATAAAAAGGGGTGAAGTATTAGTACATGGACTAACACTGAAAATATGATGCCACGTGAAAGAAAGCAGATACAAAAGGCCACATATTGTGTGCTTTAATTTATATAGAAGTCTGAAAAAGCAAATCTGTAGATACAGGAAGTAAATAAGTGATTGCCAGAGGATAGGGGGAAGGAAGAATGAGGAGTGACAATATTTCTTTTGAGAGTGATAGTTATGGTGATTGTACAACTTTGTAAATATTCTAAAGACCACTGAATTTTATACTTGACAAGGGTGAATTTTATGATGTATGAATAATGATCTCAAAGCACTGTGTTAAAATTAATTTTCACCAGTTATTCTAGCCATATCTCATGTGTTTAGTAGCCAAATGATAATGGATTGGAGAGTACAGATACAGAACATTTCATTTCCATTGTTGTAGAAAGTTCTATTTCCCATTGCTACTAAAAAAACACACATTTTGGCTAAATTCATTGATCACATCATATTTAAAATTGTACAAATAATAAGATTATTTTATAAAAATTCAGATACACAGTGAAATTTCCAAATTCCATAAATCACCAATTGTCCCAGAACTTTATCCAGAAGTTAGCACTATTCATTCATTTGCTGTGTCATCTTTCTGAACTATTTTGAATACTTTTACATGTGTATGTATATGCACATTGCTTTTAGTTGTTAATGATACTTCAACGATAATGGTTCTTGCTTTCTCTGAAATCCTTGTACGTAAGTCTCTTACACTCATTAGAGTTCTACTCATCCACAGGTGATGCTGGGAGCAGAACTCCGAAAGACCAGAAGGTGAGTTTGGGTGGGTGAGGGAAGGAAGGATAAAAGATAACAATGTAAAAATAGGAGAAACTTTTGGCCTGAAAATTCATTCTGTTGAACCATGGGCATATAACCATTTATTCCTGAATCAGCTCTGCAGGTTTTAACCCTTTAATAGATATCAGAATGCAAAAGAGGCTACCAAGAGGTGTATTCACTAACTACATATTGCCCTCTAGTTGATCCAACTCACAGCAACCCTAGTGGACATATTGGAACTGCTTCATAGGGTTCCTAGGCTGTCATCTTTACAGTAGTGAACTACCACGTCTTTCTCGTGTAGAACAGCTGGTGGGTTCAAACCACTGACCTATTGGTGGGCAGCCAAGCACTTTAACCACTGTGCCACCAGAGCACCTTATGCACTAATTCCAAAACCAAACTCATTGACATCAAATTAATTTGTACTCGTTGTTGTTATGTGCCAAAGAGTGACTAGTGGGTTTGAACTGCTGACCTTTCAGTTAACAGTAGTCCATTGCTTAGCCTACAGTGCCACCAGTGCTCCTGTGCACTAACTGAGTGGAGGTGGTGGTTGTGTGCTACTGAATTAATTCTAACTCATATTGATCTTTTGTAGGGTTTCTGCAGCTGTAAATCTTTACAGAAGCAGAAAGCCTCATCTTTTTCCCAAGAAGCAGCTGGTGGATTCAAACTGCTGTTGTTGCAGTTAGCTGTTTAATGCATTACCCGTTATACCCCCAGGACTCCTTATACACAAAGTACTGAGTGCTAAATGAATGTAGAATTTAACAGTGATCAACTAGGTGTGATTAATAAAGCAAAGCTTCCTAAAGCCAGTTTCTGAACCAAGTTTGTAACAAAAGCCTGCTTTTGCCTGGTAAAGTAACCACATGACTCACTCCATTTTGTTTTTTTAAACAGAAAGTCTCTCTCATTCTCAAGTTATTTCTAACGCATGTGCTGTTTTGGAATATGTTTGCCTCATTTCTATCCGTTTAGCTCCGTGAAGCTATGGCTGCCTTAAGAAAGTCAGCTCAAGATGTCCAGAAGTTCATGGATGCTGTCAATAAGAAGAGCAGTTCCCAAGATCTACATAAAGGTCAAGGTCAGGAGGTTCCTGGGTATAGGCAGGAGAGGATAGGGAGGTAGGGAGGTGAATTCCTGCCGAGATTTTGTGGATAACTACCTTTGCTTATGCTTCTCTGAATTCTCCATATCCGTTGTGCTTTCTATTAACACCACTGGCTATTAGCACCATAGTCAATTAAGATTATTTGTGCCATTCTCTTTATTGTCGTCGTCTGCCTAAATCTTCAGTCTGCTGATTGTGGTATGTCAGACTCTTGTCCTTAGCAGCTGACAACTTAACCATTGTGTCACCAAGGCTCCTTAATACCTTTTTAACTCTCCACATTTAGGTTGTTTCCATGCCCATGACTATTCCTTCAAAGTGTTGATTAGGGAGGGCAGAGTAAGTTAAATTCTTATAAAGAGATTTGAGGGAAGCTTTGTAGAATGGGGCTGTTACCTACAGGAAAATCCTTTATAAATATTACGTACCATTTAAAAGTGGTAGTTGCTGTTGGTTTATTCAACCTATACCGTAGCTCTTAGTACAACTTTGCTTTCTTCCATAGGAACCTTAAGTCAGATGTCTGGGGAACTGAGCAAAGATGGTGACCTGATAGTCAGCATGCGCATTCTGGGCAAGAAGAGAACTAAGACATGGCACAAAGGCACCCTTATTGCCATCCAGACTGTTGGTATGTTCAAATTAGAGGAAGAACCAGTAAAAGGTGACCCTGACAGGTCTACATTGCCAGTTATTTCTCTTCCCCCACAGCCTTTCCTTCCTTGTCCCTCATAGCAGCCAGGACTGAAATTGAAAACTGCTTAAATTTGTTTCTCATCTTTTTCTTTTACTCAGGCCCAGGGAAGAAGTACAAGGTTAAATTTGACAACAAAGGAAAGAGTCTCCTGTCGGGGAACCATATAGCCTATGATTACCACCCTCCTGGTGACAAGCTGTATGTGGGTAGTCGAGTGGTGGCCAAATACAAAGATGGAAATCAGGTCTGGCTCTATGCTGGCATTGTAGCTGAGACACCAAACGTCAAAAACAAGCTCAGGTACCTGGACAGGGGACTGTAAAGGGAATGAAGAAGAGAACACGGCACCCTCCCTCTTTAAGCCACAGTCCAGATTTCACAATTAGCTTTTATATTTTGAGTCCCCCATGGCCAGAAACCTATTCTGGTGTTATGCAGTAGGAGTCATGTGTATGAATTCTTGTTCCTTCCTTTGGAGAGAGGAGAGCAATTAAGATTAATTAATGATCTGGAAAATGGGACAATTTATGTAGAAAGAAGAGAAGAAGTGGGGACTGGTGAGTTACAATAACCTAGGAATCTGATTGAGGAACAAGAATAAATGGTTATGAACAAGTGGACATGTTGACCAGAAGGGAGAATTCCTAACTCTTAGAGTTGTTGTTTGTTGTTAAATTCCAACTCAACTAATAGGGACTCTGTAGAATTCCACATTTTTGCATATAACAAGCCCACATAAATAATGCATTCGCACATACAATGCACACACCGCACATAGAAAACTAACTCACGAGAGGGTTTTGTACTTTGCAGAAGTTATGTAATATGTACATTATTAATGCAAAAATAGGGTAATAGGAAGAAAGTAGATTGGAATAGTGTATTTTCTGCTGACCCAAAAAAGTGGAAGTAAAGGGAAAATTGTTTCTGTAGATCGTGTTAAAAATTCCTCATATTCATGACCCCCAGATTTTTGAACCGTCACTCTTCACTTACAGGTTTCTCATTTTCTTTGATGATGGATATGCTTCCTATGTCACACAGTCTGAACTGTATCCTATTTGCCGGCCATGTGAGTATCCTTTCTTCTTGGTTCTGGTCCTTTCCTCTTTTACCGTGTATTTCTTCTTGAGACACCTATTTGAAAATCTCCAGTTGTTTTGGGGTTTTTTTGGTGCACAACATTCTCCCTGAGTTTCAAGGAGGAGCATTTATTGCTGTTGTTAAGTGCTATTGAGTCAATTCTGACTCATAGCGACCTTGTATAGGGTTTCTGAGGCTGTATATCTTTGTGGAAACAGTCAGTCCCATCTTTCTCCCACGGAGTGACTAGTGGACTCGAACCAGCAACCTTGTGGTTACAGTCCAGTCCTTATTGTACAGAGCCACATTGTTCCCTCAAGGAGGAGCATAAGCTTGGTTAATGCCCTTTGAAAGATAGTATTTTCTGTATCTGACCCTGGGTGTACTACTCTTATTACAGATATGTGTTTATTTAATTTCTAAATAATTTAGGTGTGGGGAGGTAGTACTTCTATCCTAATGTCAGGTTTTACCTAATACTCATGTAAATCTGTAGTCTTCATAGCGTTTTCCACAGAAACTGTGTTAGATGGAAACTTCATGGTGTTACTCTGACTTGAGAACAGACTCCCCCAGAAGTAAATGTCTTTAATTGCAGAAAGAGCCAACTAATAACCCCTTTGTTCCCACATATTGTGGCAATAAACATCTTCAGGGTCCCTTACAAGCCCATCAGTTCATCGCTACCTGCCCTCTCTCAGCCCTTCTTTTTCCCTTTGCACAGTGAAAAAGACATGGGAGGACATTGAAGACATCTCCTGCCGAGATTTCATAGAGGAATACATCACTGCCTACCCTAACCGCCCCATGGTGCTGCTTAAGAGTGGCCAGCTTATCAAAACTGAGTGGGAAGGCACATGGTGGAAGTCCCGAGTTGAGGAAGTGGATGGCAGCTTAGTCAGAATCCTCTTCCTGGTACTGTATCTCACTAAAGCTTTGGAGGCAGGGGTAGGGGGCATAGGACAAAATAATTATGGTTATTTTGTAGGTATTCCTTAATTTTTCACTTGTCTATTTGTAGTCAGACTTTATTTTTTCTTTCTGTGCCTCTAGCTGGCTCTTGAAAATGAATTTCATTATGAGAGTAATCTGCATGGTTTTTATTTAGTTTTTTTATATTCCCCTAGGAATAATCACACTGGGTGTAGGTACAGGGAAGGCAGGTTAGGAATTTGGAAAAAAGCAGGACGAAGAAGTGGAATCAAAGAACTGGAGGTCTTGAAGATTTATCAAGGCTCGGTTTAACACATCTTCTGTACGTTTCTTTTTTTCCCTTTCACCCTTTTGTTAGAATTTCATTTTTTCTTTGTGTGCTATCTCAGCCCTTTGTTCCTTATCACACAAAGGCCTTTGTGATCATTGTCACACTTTTTAGTTCAGTCTCTCAAGGAATATATTTTTCATCTTGATATTTAGAGTTGGTGCCTGGCATACAAGTTGTTGAATTGTTGTTGTTAGGTGCCATCGAGTCAGTACCGACTCATAGCGACCTTATGGACAGCAGAACAAAACACTGCCCGATCCTGGGCCAACCTCACTACTGTTGACACACTTGAGTCCATCGATGCTGCCACTTGGCCAATCCAT
>NW_006408560.1:7665530-7672513 GCF_000296735.1 Chrysochloris asiatica
CACCCAGCTTGAGAAGTGGTGAGTGTGTTCTTCCTTTTTGGTTTTCTGATTCCAGATCTTTGCACATTTTGTTGTAATATTTGGCTTTATCTTCTCAAACTGATCTTTGAAATTTTCTGTTCAGCTCTTGTGCCTCCTAATTTCTTCCATTTGCTTTAGCATCTCTACACTGGAGAGCAAGTTTCAGTGTGTCTTCTGACATCCAATTTGACCTTTTCCTTCTTTTTTGTTGACTAGAAAGGAGTTAATGGCTCATCAGGGGAGTTTCTGATGAAGTATATAGATGTATATTATATATATTCTCCACAGTTAACAGTCTAGGTTCTAGCATTCAACCTGTCCCCCACCTCCACCCACCCTTCTTCCATATCCCCCAGGATGACAAAAGATGTGAATGGATCTACCGGGGCTCTACACGTTTGGAGCCTATGTTCAGCATGAAGACATCCTCAGCTTCTACGTTGGAGAAGAAGCAAGGGGGACAGCTTAGGACACGTCCAAACATGGGTATGTCTTAACAGACACCTGGGGGGATGGAAGAAATGGGGCCAAACCAACAAAAGCAGTTCTATACAGTGACTGTCCTTTGTTTCCCAGGATGACCGTATTGACTCATGTGAAATGGGATGTGTGCTCTGAGTTGTTTCCAGTAGCGGTGATGGATTTTTGGAGCTACCTTCACATCCTGTGGCACTAATTTTTCCTAAACTACCACTTAAAAATCTGAAACAACTGTCTTAGGTTCTTGGTTGCCTCTATTATCCATATGTGGATTCTCTGCTTTGTGTTCTATTGTTTATTTTCTGTTCCTGTCGTACATTAATGTTTTTCCTAAATACATTAGTTGTTCAGAGAATGAATTTTTTTAAATAGTCGCTAACGTATAACATAGTTACTGAGTTCTTTCTTCTGAGGAAGGAAGATAAACTCTCATTATAAGTGAAATCCCAGCATAAATGTTTGCTATTGTATATGCCAGCATTTTCACTCACTTGTATAAATAATGGCAACTGACCTTCTTAGCATTTGCTAAAAATGTTTCCATTGCTACTTTATTACATTTCATAAATTGAGAAGCAGGTGTGTGGATGAATACAAGCTACCCAGAAAGCATTTTCTCACTAGTCCAATTTCCTGTTCTGTAGGTGCTGTTAGGAGTAAAGGCCCTGTGGTCCAGTATACCCAGGATCTGACCAGTACTGGGACCCAGTTCAAGCCAATGGAGCCCCCACAGCCTATAGCTCTGCCTGCTCCTCCTGCTCCACCTGCCCCACCTCTATCTCCTCAAGTAACTGACACTGAGTGAGTGCTATTTCTCCTTTTTTCAGATTTCTTACGTGTTATAATTTCTGCATCCTTTGCTATCTGATTTCTTTCCCTTTATCTTAGAAGCTTGGAAAGCCAGCTTGCCCAGTCGCGGAAGCAGGTAGCCAAAAAGAGCACATCCTTCCGGCCAGGCTCTGTGGGCTCTGGTCATTCCTCCCCTACATCCCCTTCTCTCAGTGAAAATACCCCTGGGAAACCTGGGCTCAATCAGACATACAGGTGAGAAAATCTCAAATTCTCCATGGATGGATTGGCAGTGTGAACTGAGTGGCCAATGCATAGGAGAAAGTCTTTGGTTCCAGGGGTCTTAGTTAAGATTATGACAGTAAGGGGTTTGAACTAGAAAAGGAAGCTTTAACTTCACTAGTTTCTGAGAAATAGAAAGTAAGAATACCTGGATTAGAAACAGAGTGACTAGAAGTATAGTATCACCAGAAAGTCTTTCATTAAAATTTCACATTGAACATGGTGTCTTCATTGGTACAATGAAAAAGAAACACCACAGCCTCAAACCTTAAATCCTGGTAGTTAGTAAGGACATTTATTGGTCACAATTGGGGGAGAAAGCATTGATAGAAGACTGGAATGAAGATCCATAGTTTACAGCAAATAAATTTTAGGGAAAGATAATACTGTTGAAATAGAGGTATTATCAGTCAGTGATGATAGTCAGGGAGTTTCAGTGTCCACCTTGGGTAAGGAAATGATCTTTCTTATGTCATCTTTAGTTTTAAGGCCACAGTTGTTTGAAAGATGAGAAAAATGGCTTGTCTGGGGAGAAATAGTACAATAGAGAGGTACTGTTGCCTTTTCATCTGATCTCTTGCATATCATTTGCAGATCACCTTTAGGTTCAACAGCTGCTGTCCCAACACCCCCAGTTCCGCTAACACCACCAGCCCCTCCAGCCTTCCTTGGCATGCTAGAGAGGGCCCCAGCAGAACCCTCCTACCGTGCCCCCATGGAGAAACTTTTCTACTTACCTCATGTCTGCAGCTATACTTGTCTGTCTCGGGTGAGACCTATGAGGAGTGAGCAGTACCGAGGCAAGAACCCTTTGCTGGTTCCACTACTCTATGACTTCCGTCGGATGACAGCCCGGCGCAGAGTGAACCGCAAGATGGGCTTTCATGTTATCTATAAGACACCCTGTGGTCTCTGCCTTCGGACAATGCAAGAGATCGAACGCTACCTTTTTGAGACTGGCTGCGACTTCCTTTTCCTGGAAATGTTCTGTTTGGATCCCTATGTTCTTGTGGACCGAAAGTTTCAGCCCTATAAGCCTTTTTACTATATTTTGGACATTACCTATGGGAAGGAAGATGTTCCTCTATCCTGTGTCAATGAGATCGACACAACCCCTCCACCCCAAGTGGCCTACAGCAAAGAACGTATCCCGGGCAAGGGTGTTTTCATTAACACAGGCCCTGAATTTCTAGTTGGCTGTGACTGCAAAGACGGGTGCCGGGACAAGTGAGTTAGTGGGGGAATTGCTGTCTCTGCCTTTAGATTCCTCATGGTTGCCTTTCTTTCCACCTCTTACTTTGTCTGATATCTGCACTGCTTTCCCATTTCTCCATCTCCTTTTAGTTCTCTCCTCACCTGGAGCCCCTGCTACAAGGCCTCCATGAATTTTGTAAGGTACAGAGGCAGAGGCTTCACTTGCCCATCTGAGTAACCCTGGATATATGTGTTTTGTGTTTCCATCTTTGTCTGATTCAACCCCTTTTTCTTTGCTTCTCTGCATTATGTTCTCAGTTGCCACTTTGTTTCATTTTCTGACTCTTTTATCGTACCTGATTCTTACTCTATTATTTTGGACTTGTCCTTTCTTATTTACATGAGAGAGAAAAATTTTAATTTCACTGCTCCTATCCATATCTTTTTATTAGTACTTTTTGTTCCTCAAAGAAAGTCTCACAGCCCGAGCTGTTGTATCCTTCTATCCTATACAGGTCCAAATGTGCCTGCCATCAATTAACTATCCAGGCTACAGCCTGCACCCCAGGGGGCCAAATCAACCCTAACTCTGGCTACCAATACAAGAGACTAGAAGAGTGTCTACCCACTGGGTAAGTAGTCAAGGGAAAGAGCACCTCAGAGACTGGGGGAATGTTCTTGTTTTTCTATGCTTATAGGAATCGTCAGAATTCGAAAGATAGGAGTCAAAAATAGAATATTGAAGAAGGTACTTTATTAATTCAATCTTATTTCCTGAATTTCCCACACAATGTGTCTTCCCTGGCTTTTCCGAGAAATTAAGACATCGAATGCTGACTAGGCTCTAGCAATTTTCTATTGTAGTAAAAGATGATCTTAATTTCTAATTATATGTAAATCCAAACAAATCAGAGTTTAATCTGGTAAGTGAAATCTTTGGAAATGAATTTTGTGAGAAATGCAAAATTCCCACAAAGGAAGACCAAAAAAATAAATAGAAGACATACCTTCTGTTCTTATGGGGTTTCCAGTATAGTTGGAAACAAAACTGTGTCACCTAAACAAACAAATAAATGTAAATGAGCATAATGCAGGTAGAGGTATGCACTGAAGAGCTGTAACACTGAAAGGATTGCAGTGGAATTGATCAAAGAAAATCTTCCTAGAAGAATTTTAGAGGATTTGGAAAGACTATCAGTATTTACATGGAAATAAAATCTTTCTAAATTAGAACCAAAATAAAAGTACATGACACCCAAATATTTGAAACTAAGAGTTTATCAAAAAATGAAAACCTGCTATAATTATATTTTCATTTCCCTTAAAATAAAACCGCCACCTTTTATATGCCAGTCATTAGAATGTGAGCTCTGGGTGGAGACGGCAAACCAGTACTTAGAACAGACCCTAGTGCGTGCTAAGTGCCCAGATATTTATTAAATGAAGGAATAGACTTTGTGCTAGACATGAGAATACAGACATGAAGTACAGCATAATCCCTGCACTCAAGGAGCTTATGGTGTGAGAAGACACAGTTATGTCAACACAAAATACATGATACGTGCAATAATAGAAATTGTACAAGATTCAGAAGTATTTATAAGGAGGATGTGACCTAACTTTTCTTATAACTAAGACCAGCAATAACACACTCAGTAATACATTTTAAAAATATTTTGCTATTCATTCAGCACCATGGGGGATTTTAAAAAGACATATTTTCAGGGATTTTGCATATTGGTTCCATTTATAAATATATACGCAAACACACATTATGTATGACAGCGACTGCCTCAAAGGGGAGTATAAGGAAGAACTATGATTATTTAAATTATTTGGAGAAGGACACACTTGTCCTTTTTCCCCTACTGCTTACTGATTTTCTTAATTGTGGTCAAACATAATAAATTTGTCATCGTTCAGTGGCATTAATTACATTCACCATGTGGTACAGTCCTCACCGCTATTCATTTCCAAACGCTTGTCATCATTTCCAACAGAAACTACTACTCATTAAGCAATAAACTTCCTACTCCCCCTTTTCCTAAACCCCTGGTAGCAACCATTGATAAACTTTGTTTCTATGCATTTGCCTATTCTAACTATTTCATATAAGAAGCATCACACAATGGGAGTCACTAGCTGGCACAAACAGTTTAGTGCTAGACTACTGGCCAAAGGTTGATAGGTCAGTCCCACCCAGAGATGCTTTGGGAGACAGGCTTAATGATCTGTTTCTAAAAGGTCACAGCCTTGAAAATCATATGGAACAATTCTACTCTACACATCCGGGGTCATCATGAGTCATCTAAAAACACTATAATATAGTTCTTTTGTGTCTGGCTTGTTTTTGCTTAGTATGATGTTTTTCAGGTACAATTTATGTCATAGAATGTATCAGAACTTTATTTCACTTTATGAATAATATTATATGTACATAACCCATAGTTTTCAAGAGCATTTCAGCTAATTTTGACACCATGTGTTTCAAAGTAAAATCGAGCTCCATAGGGCTTTCTGTAATATTACACAAGTAATCACCAACCAGGCCTTTCTTCCATGCCTCTTGGATGGGTTCAAACCACCAGCCTTTTGTTTAGTGGTCAAGTACTTTATTTGTTTTTCTGTTCATAAATATTTGGATTGTTTTCTACCTTTTGCTTACTGTGAACAATGCTGCTATAAACATTGGTGTACAGGTCTCAAAACACCTACTTTCATGTCTTTCACTGAGTCATTTGGTAATTCTATGTTTAACTCTTTAAGTAGCCTCCAGACTATTTCATGTCATTATTCTTGATTAATTCTGCAAGTAATAACAGACCTATGGCTTCATTGGAAAAGACATTGTTGTTGTTAAAGTACTGTGGAGTCAGTTTTGACTCATAGTGACCCTGCACAGGGTTTCTGAGGCTGCAAACCTTTACAGGAGCAGAAAGCCTCATCTTTCTCCCGCAGAACAGCTGGTAATTTCGAACTGCCGACCTTGAGGTTAGCAGCCTGATTCGAAACCACTATGCTACCAGAAAAGACATTAGATAAAGTTTTAGTCCAAGGTGCTAACTGGCCTTCTGCTCATAGGCAAACCTCGTTTAATTGCATTTCCTCATCTGAAAGATGGAGTAATTTCTTACATGAGGGTAGGATTTACTACAGTATCGTCTGATCAGTAATAGTAAGCACTTTGTTGTTGTTGAGTGCCATCAAGTTGGTTCTGACTCATAGCAACCCTGTGTAAGGTTTCATGGCTGTGAATCTCTGTGGGAGCAGAAAGCCTAATCTTTCTCCCACAGAACAACTGGTGGGCTTAAACCACTGACCTTGTGGTTCACAGTCCAGTGTTTATCCTTCAGTGTCACCACGCTCCCAGCAGACACTTAGTAAACATCTTTTACATTAGTTCATTCTTTCAACATGTACAATGAGCATCTATTTTATGCCAAGCATTCTAGGTATAGGAATTCAAGAATGAATGAGATTAGATGAGCTCCCTTATCTTGTGCAGTTTCCATTTTATCGAGGCAAAGAATTAAAATAACATAAGATAATGACAGAGTCCTGGTGTGGCACTGGGTTAATGCGCTGGGCTGCAAAGTCGGTTTGAACTGTAAGATTGGCAGTTCAAGCTCACTAGCCGCTTCCTCAGAAACCCTTTACAGGGTCTCTATGGGTCGGAACCGACTCAGCGGCACTTAACAGCAACAGCAATGAGATAATGGCAAGTATTGTGCAGATGATTAAAACTGGAAGATGCTTTTGAATGAGTGGCCAGGGAATTTCATTCTGAGTCAGGAGTTTAAACTGATACCTGAGTGATAAGAAGGCACTAGATACTAGATATTTTGCATTTCATACAGTGCAAAAAAAGCTAAGGCAAGAATGCATATGGCAAATCTAAAGAAGAGAAGATAGTTGGTGGGAACATTTTGCTTCAGGAGGAGAAGGATAATGTAAGATTTGTTCAGAGAGGAGGCGTAGGCAAAAACCTAATTAATTATATGAGGGGACTTTAAAAAGTTCTTGGAAAAATTCCAATTTCTTTTAATTCCATTTTTCCATATACTTTTTAAGCCCCCTTCATATAGGGCTTTGTAAACCATTATGAAAAGTTAGAATCAGATTTAAGATGCAGTTGTTGTTGTTAAGTGCTGTTAAGTCAGTTCCGACCCATAGCAACCCTGTGTAGGGTTTCCAAGGAGCAACTAGTGAGCTTGAAC
>NW_006408560.1:7672613-7673245 GCF_000296735.1 Chrysochloris asiatica
GTTGTTGTTGTTAAGTGCTGTTAAGTCAGTTCCGACCCATAGCGACCTTATGTACAGAGAGGAAACACTGCCCGATCCTGAGCCAACGTCACTACTGTTGCCACACTTGAGTCCCATCGATGCTGCCACTTGGCCAATCCATTTTGTTGGGCTCTTCCTCTTTTTCTCTGACCCTCCACATTGCCAAACATGATATCCTTCTCCAGCAACTGGTCCCTCCTGACAATATGTCTGAAGTATGAGACACGAATTTTGGCCATCTTGGCCTCCAAGGAGCACTCTGACTGCACTTCTTCCAGACTCTCCTCCAACACCATAACCCCAAAGCATCAATTCTTTTACAGTCTTCCATATTTACTGTCCAGCTTTCACATGCATATCAGGTTATTGAAAATACCATGGCTTGGGTCAGACACACCTGAGTCCTCAAGCTGACATCTTTGCTCGTGAACACTTTAAAAACATCTTAGGCAGCAGATTTGCCTAATGCAATACGTCGTTTGATTTCTTGACTGTTGCTTCTCTGAGTGTTGATACTGAATGAAGTCCTTGACAACTTCAGTCTTTTCTCCATTGATAAGAATGTTGTTTATTGGTCCAGTGGTGAGGATTTTTGTTTTCTTGACATTGAG
>NW_006408560.1:7687270-7724931 GCF_000296735.1 Chrysochloris asiatica
AAAAAAAAAAAAAAACTGCATAGACCAGTGGACTAGAATTGAGAATACAGAAGTTATCTAGCACATACAAGAAGCCTTCATAAAGTTCATGAAAAACTGGAATTTAAAGATAGTTTTTTTATGAACTTTATGAAGCCCTCTTTTATATGATCAACTGATTATTGACAAGGTTTCTTAAATCCATTTGATGGAGAAATTAGTCTCTTCAATAAATGGTGCTGGAAAAATTGAATTTCCACATTCTGAAAAATGAAACTGGATCCATACCTCACACCATACACACAAACAAATTCAAAGTGGATTAAGGAAAACAAAATTAATTAAGGACAAACAGGGGGAACACTACCAGAGTTCGTTTTCAACAATGAATAATAATAACAAAAGACAAAAAGATAAATGGAACCTTATAAAAAAAATTTCTTTATTCATCAAAAGACTTTTTCAAAAAAGTAAAAAGACAAGCTACCAACTGCAAGAACATCTTCAGTAACCATATATCCATCAAGAATCTAATAACCAAACTATATACAATTTAACAAAAAGACAAGTAACCCAATCATAAATGCACAAGACTTGACTAAGTATTTTACCAAAGAGAAAATTCATATGGCCACAAAACACATGAAAAGATACTCAGTGTCATTAGTCATCAGAGAGAGCAAATAGAGCAAATCAAACCATAATGCGATAACCATTTCATTTCCACAATCCAGATGTAGATGTAGTGCTATAGAATAAGCAGTGGGCTGCTAACTAGAAGTTGGAATCAACTCATAACAACAGAATGGCTAGAATTTTAAAAATAATAATAACAAATGTTGGTGAAGATACAAGGAAATTGGAACCCTTATCCATTGCTGGTGGGAATGCAAAATGGTATATAGCCTTTATGGAAAGCTGGCAGTTACTCAAAAAACTAAAAATAGAATTACCAGTGGCCCAGTAATTCCACTCTGAGATATACCCAAAAGACTTGAAAACAGTGACTTGTACACCAGTATTCATTGCAGTACTTATTTATAGCCGAAACATAGAAGCAGCCTTCATGCCTATCAACAGATAATGGATCAACAAAATGTGGTACATACATACAATGGAATAGTACAAAGCCCCTTGTAGAACACATGCTCTAAGTCTTGATACGTGCTACAGTATGAGTGGAGCTTGAAGACATCATGCTGAGTGAAATAAACCAGTCACAAGAGGATAAATACTTTATGACTTCACTTATAAAAAACGACCAAAAGGGGCTTCTGGTAAGGTGGCAGACTAAATAAACATACTACACAGACCTTCTACAACAAAAATACGAGAGTCCAAATAAAACAAACACAGGTGAAAATCCTGGAACCCTGAACTTCAGAAGAAAAGAGTAAAGAAGTGGATTGAATGCTTGCTGGGAGGAAGAGCTAAGCAGGGACTGTAAGAGGACGTGACTGACTGGTGAATGGATGGCCAGACATGGCACGACCATCTTGTACCTTTGTGAGCAGCTTTGGCAACAAAAGGTGGCCATTCACAGCAGAGTCACACACAGGTGACTGAAAAGGTACGAGTCCTTCTATTTCCCCATGCTCTATTGGCAGTCAGAGGTGTGGCCAGGTCCTACCCTTATCTACCCCATCACAGCCTGTGCTCTCCGGGAGTTCAGAGCCGCGTGGTTAGGAGCCATGTCAGTGGAGGTGGGGGCTGGCTGCGCCAATTACATTCATGCATGGTGCCTGGATTCAGGCATCTGATTAACAATAGACAGCAGCTGACACCAGCCAAATCCACCCTAAACTTAGGTGCACAAATTTCTAATGAGAACTGTGTACATATTTCCACTGTCTTAACTACACTTACAGGAGACAGTTGGTGAGAGCCTAAGAACGCAGCAACATACAATCATCAAGTACAAACATGACAACCCCACAAGTGCTCCAGAGAAGACAGCTTTAGCTCACACAAAGAAACAAGAGAATGGTTCAAAAAAAAAAAAAGGACCAGGATATAGAGCCAGAAATTGTTTCTGAGGAAGGAAAGGTAGTGGAAATAACTGAAAAAGAATTTTTAAAAGTGAGGTATCTTCAAAGATTGATAAAAAGAGCAAGGAGAACAGAAAATACTGTTAAGAACAAACAGACAAAATAAATGCAAATTTTGAAACAACACAAAACCTACAATTAAAAATCCAGATGATTAGTAATACTAATATTTTAGAAATGGAGAATGCATTTGAACCAATGAAAGCCCTAATAGGTGAACTTGAAGATAAAGCTCTCGATTTTAGTATGCTAGAAGAACAATCATAAAAATGAATGAAAAAAATCCAAAGAAAGCCTAAGAGTTATGTAGGACACCATGAAGTGGGGCAGCTTAAGGGTGATCAGAATTCCAACACATGAAGAAACAATAAAAAACACAGAGAAAATAGAGTTGTTGGAAGAAAGCTTTGCTGACATGAAAGATGAGAAGATACACATGCAAGAAGCTGAATGAATCCCAAAAATCACCAAGACATACCATAATCAAACTTTCCAAATCTAAAGACAATACAAAAAATTCTGAGAGCAGCTCATGAAAAAAGAAAAGTTACATGCAAAGAACAACTTAGAACTAAGATCTGATTTCTCAGCAGAAACTATGCAGGCAAGAAGGCAATGGGATGACATACAAAACTCTGAAAAGAAAAATTGTCAACTAAGAACCATATACCTAGCAAAGCTGTCCCGCAAATACAACAGCGAAATCAGGACATTTTCTGATAAGCAGAAATTAAAGGAATTTGTAATGACCTGACTAACTTTACAAAAAGTGCTAAAGCACCGGTGTTCTTTGGACTGAGAACCAACAACAGATAACAACTTGAGATTACCATATACCACCACCCAGAACTCAATCTGGATGTTGTTAAGTGCCACCAAGTCAGTTCTGGCTCATAGCGACCCTGTATAGGGTTTCTAAGGAATAGCTGGTAAGTGAACCGCCGACTTGGTGATTCAAACTGACCTTGCAGTCTAGTGCATTATCCTGAAGCACTATACCAAGACTAAAGATAAACAGTTCAGGAAATGATATGGAATAAAGAAACCAACAGCACCAAAAAAACCCACAGCAAAATGACAGCAGTCAGTCCATACATATAGATGGTGTGCTATGGAGTTGGTTCCGATTCATAGCAATCCTGCATAGGGTTTCTGAGGCTGTACTGTAAATCTTTACAGGACAGAAAGCCTCATCTTTCTCCTATAGAACAGCTGGTAGTTTTGAACTGCTGACCTTGAGGTTAGCAGCCCAACTCATAACCACTATGCTACCAGAGCTCCTTACCTATAAATAGTTACACTGAATGTAAATGTATTAAGTGCACCAGTCAAGAGACAACAGAATGAAGAAGACAGGATACTTAAATAGACTGGCTACAAGAGGCACATCACAGAGATGGAGACAGCCTGGATGCCCATCAGCGGAAGGATGGTTAAACTTCGGGACATGCAACACAGTGGAATGCTGTGCAAGTGGGAGAATAAGTATGAATCTTGGAAACACCTCACTATCTGGATTACCCTGGAGGACATTGTGCTGAGTGCTAGAGTATAGACATATGTTAACATGGGTAATAGGACAGACAGTATACAACAAGGGGGAAGTTAGCTGAAGAAAGATGAAGGTAGCTAGAGACAGAGGGAGAGTGCAAGAGATAAAGTGAATAGAGGTAAATATTATTGACCATTGGTACATGGAGGTGATTGCAGTCATTATAATGAAGCAAAGTGTATGATTTGCTCTGTGTTAAACTGTTGATCTACTCTGTAAACCTTCATTCAATTCACAATAAAAGATGTAAAAGATGAAAAGGACCAAAAAAACCTTCCAAACCCTGACTCAGTGACCTTATAGGACAGGATAAGCTGCCCCATAGGTTTCCAAAGACTAATCTTTATGGAAGCAGACTGCTGCAACTTTGTTCCAAGGAAGTCATTAGTGGATTTTTAAGTACACAAGTGATGTAATACAACTTTTTAAGATTATTTTGGCTTCTGTATAGAGAATAGTTTTTAAGATAGCAAAAATAGATTAAGAACAATTCAGAGACAATTAATAGTATAGGTGAGAAACAGTGTTGACTGGGGCTTGTGCTAGAATAGAGGCAGCAGTTGTTAAGTGCCGTCGAGTCAGCTCCGACCCATAGTGACCCTGTACGGGGTTTCTGAGGCTGTAAATCTTTATGGGAGCAGAAAGCTTCATCTTTCTCCCGCAAAACGCCTAGTAGTTTCGAACTGCTGACCTTAAGGTTCACAGCTCAATTTGTAACCACTATGCTACCAGAGCTCCTTAGAGGCAGCAGTAGAGATGAATAAAATTCATTTGGGATTCATTTGGGAAAAAAAAAAACCCACCACTGCCATCAAGTCAATTCTGACACATAGCATGCCCTTATATGGGATTCCAAGGCTGTGAATCTATGAATGTGTCTTGGTGTGGCTCTGCAGGATAATGTGCTGGACCACATGGTCGACTTGAACTGTAAGGTTGGCAGTTCAAACTCACCAGCAGCTCCTCAGAAACCCTATACGGGGTCACTGTGAGTCAGAACCAACACAATGGCACTTAACAACGTCTATATGAGAGCAGAAAACCTTGTCTTTTCTGCAGAGCAACTCGTGAGTTTGAACTACTGACCTTATACTTAATAGTTCAGAGCTTATCCTACAGTACCACAAAGGCTCCTTGCATTTGGAGATAGAGCTGCAGAATTTGATAGGTTGACTGTAGAGTGGAGTAGATGGGAGTAAGTTCAGTTCTTCAGATTTGTTTACTTAAACAACTAGGTAGATGATGATGTTTTTTACTGAGATAGAAGACAATTTGAGAATAAATAGGTTTGGGTGAAATTAATCTTCTGATCTAGCCATGTTAAATTTAAGATGCCTGTTGTTAATCCAAGTGGAAATGTCAGAAAGGTGATGGAATTTCTAGGGAAAACTGTAAGGACTGGACACAGCTTTAAGAATCATCAGCACAAGAATGGTACTTAAAGACTGAATAAGGTCAACTGGAGCAATTATAGATGATAAGGAAAAGAAGGGCACCCAGGAGTAAGGCTTGGCCCCTCCAAATGTAGGGATTGAATGGAGGCGGTGGAGCCAGTGAAAAAGGAGGACGGAAAAGGTAGTTAATGGTTATGTGCCATGGAGTTGGTTCTGACTCATAGCAACTCTGTACACGGTTTCCAAGACTAAATCTTTACAGGAGCAGAAAGTCTCATTTTTCTTCCACAGAACAACTGGTAGATTCGAACTGCAGATCTTCAACCCACTATGCTACCAGAGCTCCTCATGTGGACCAAAAATGGTAAATTGATTGTGATGAACATGTGACCTTATAAACCTATTGCTTGAAATACATAATTAGCAGCAAGAAGAGACGAGAAAAGCCATCAGTGAGATAATTCAAATTTCACTAAAACAGAATCGAAGAGTCTATTTCCAAATTGTAAAATCTCGTCCTAGCATAATAGATGAAAATAGATACCCATTAAGATACCCATCTAGGTCACATGGGAATTAGTGTGGAGTCCTGGGATGGTGCTGTAGAATAAGCAGTGGACTGCCAACCGCAAGGTGGGTGATTCAGACTCACCTTTTGTTCCTCGGACACCCTATACAGCATTAATTAGGAGTCAGAACTGACTTGACAGCACTTAACAACATGATACATGATCAGAAAATGTCAGACTACTATGGACAAAGAGAAAATCCTAAAAGCTTCTAGAGAAGTGTCAGGTGCCATCCAGTTGGTACCGACCCATAGTGACCCCTATGCACAACAGAACGAACCACTGCCCGGTGCTGAGCCAACCTCACAATTGTTGCCACACTTGAGCCCGTTGATGCTGCCACTTTGCCAGTCCATCTAACTGGTGGTCTTCCTCTGTTTCTCTGACCCTCCCTCCACCTTACCAAACATGATATCCTTCTTCAGTGAATAGTCTCGAAGTATGAGAGACAAAGTCTGGCCGTCCTGGCCTCCAAGGAGCACTCTAGCTGCACTTCTTCCAACACAGATCTGCTGGTTCTTTTGGCAGCACGTGGCACTTTTCAATACTCTCCAACACCATAACTCAAAAGCATCAATTCTATGGTCTTCCCTATTCACTGTCCAGCTTTCTCATGCATATGAGGCTATTGAAAATACTATAGCTGACATCTTTGCTCTTCAACCCTTCAAAAGGTCTAGTGCAGCAGATTTGCCTAATGCAATAAATACGTCGTTTGATTTCTTAACTGCAGCTTCCATGAGTGTTGATGGTTGATCCAAAAATGAAGTCTTTAACAGCTTCAGTCTTTTCTCTGTTGGTAAGAATGTTGTTTATTGGTCCAGTGGTGAGGATTTTTGTTTTCTTTACATTGAGATACAATCTCAATGAGATTGTTTTCTTTGCATTCAGATGCAAATTTCAAAGGTCAGCTTGAGAAGACAAAGTCAAAATAATTACAATGAAATGTGCAAAGATCTGGAGTCAGAAAACCAAAAAGGAAGAACATACTCGGCATTTCTCAAGCTGGGGGAACTGAAGAAAAAAATTCAAGCCTCTACTTTCATTATTGAAGGATTCTCTAGGCAAATTATTGAATGATGCAGAAAGCATCAAGAGAAGATGGAAAGAATACATAGAGTCCTGTACCAAAAGGAAATTGATGTTCAGCCATTTCAAGAGGTAGCATATGATCAAGAGCCAGTGATACTGAAGGAAGATGTCCAAGGTGCATTAAAGGAATTAGCAAAGAACAAGGCACCAGGAATTGATGCAGTAAAATTGAAATCTTTCAAGAAAGTGAGGTGGCACAGGAGGCACTCACTCATGTATTCCAAGAAATTTAGAAGACAACTATCTGGCCGACTGAATGGAAGAGATCCATATTTGTGCCCATTCCAAAGAGAGGTGACCCAATGGAATGCGGAAATCATCGACAATCTCTTTGATATCCCATGCAAGTAAAGCTTTGCTAAAGGTAATACAGAAACGGCTGCAAGCATACATTGACAGAGAAGTGGTATAGATCACATCAAAAAAATTAAAGAATCAAAATTGTATCAGACTTTTCAAAACAACACAACACTAGAAGGCAATCTGTTCATAATTTTAAGGGGAAATTACTTTCAACTTAGAATTCTAAACCCAAGCAAACTATTAAATGTGAAAGTAAGCTAAAGACACATTTAGATGTATCAGAAAGCTCTTGGAGTTGCTAGTGAGAATGAGAGGGAAAAAAACAAAGAGGATAAAGGCATTTGAAACCAAGAATGCAGCCCAAAAAAAAAAAAATGAAAGGATTCCCCAGGTGACAGTGAAGTGAAGGGGGGGCTCCTGAACTGACAACTGTGCATTAGGTGTTGGGAGCAACCAGCATTAGAACATGTCAGATGGCTGCAGGAAAGACTTTCTCAGGAAATGGATTTGATAGAAAACTTGAAACATCTGAGTGTCTTTTCAGAGAAAGTTGAGATCTGGGTATGAATTCATGCTGAATATATAGAAAACTAAGTAAAAGAATAAGCAGTTACTAACTTCATTTACATCATTTTATCATTAATGTTTATATCAAAAAACTCATAATGTTTAGAATGATAATGTTGAATGGTAGCTACATAAGTGTTCATTTTATCTTTTTTTTTTACATTTGAAATGTTTCATAAAAATACTTTTTATATTACAACAGATAATATGTCACTCCCTTGCTTAAGATTCTTTAATATTTTCCCACTGAACTTTGGATTTTATTCTAACACTTAACCTTAGGTTACAAGCTACTGTGTTATCTGTCTTACCTCTTTCTCTCCAAAACTCTTCCAACCACACTGATATTCTTTATTTCCTGGATCTAGCTTGCCCAGTGTTTTTCAGGTCTTTGTACATGCTGTGCCTTATTCTTGGCGTCCTTCCACTGTTTGTTTGACTCTCTTCATTATCCTTGAACTGTCAGCCTTAACCTAACCTCAGAGACCTTTCCTGGTCCCTCTAAACCTAGGTCATTTTCACCACCTTCATTCTCTCTTTGACCTCCACGTTTGAGAGTCTTGCTGTGGCGCTGTAAGATCAGCACTGGACTGCTAACCACAAGGTTGGCAGTTTAAACCCACCAGCTGCTCTTTGGGAACCCTATAAGGGGTCGCTATGAGTCAGAACTACAGAACTGATTTGACAGCACTCAGCGCGACAACAGCAGTTCTCTTCTCTGACTGCCGTGTTTGTGTCCTGCATAGCACAAATAAGAATTTGTATTTATTTTTTCACTTGTTTTTGTTCTGACTTTTCTATTAGAATGTAAGCTCTGTGAGGATTGGAACCCTCTCCATCTCCTTGTCTGTCTTGCTTACCATTTATCTTCATCTTAACTAAACTGCTTGAAACATACTAACCAAATAGCAACTCTGAAGGTTCATTTGGGGATGATTAGACCCGTGTTCAAATTCTGGCCCAATCTCTTCCAAACCAATCCTGTTGTATAACTTGTTATCCATATATTAATGACGACACAATTCTATCCCCACTATGGGACTTTAAAAAGCCAAGTAAAATAGTCTGATTCATCATTTCTTCCATTTGCTTTAGTTACTCAGCATTTAAGAGCAAGTTACTTTGTTTGGTTCCTTTGTAATCTATCTTGTGAGGTCCATGAATATGGTTGATTGTGTTATTGAGAAAAAGTATTTCCAGTGAATAAGTTGTTGGTCTTACAGAATTCTACCATATTATCTCTAGCATCATTTTTATTACCAAAGCCATATTTTCCAACTACTGATCCTTCGTTATTTTCAACTTTCACATTACAGTCACCAGTAATTATAAATGCATCTTTTCATTGTATGTTCATTCAATTTCAAACTACAGCAGGCCATAAAAATCTTAAATTTCTTCATCTTTGTTATTATTCTTGTTATTGTTATGTGCCGTCAAGTCAGTTCCAACTCATATGACCCTGTATAGGGTTTCCAAGGAGCAACTAGTGAGCTTGAACTGCCGACCTTGGTATCTTAGTTGTGGGTAAATTTGAGCAATAGTTCTATTAACAGTTTTTTCTTGTAGGCTTATAAAGATTAGCCTATCACTGGCAGCATTGTACTTCAGGATAGATCTTGAAATGTTCTATTTGACAGTAAAGGTAACACCGTTCTTTTTACATTTGTTCTTCCTAATTTAATAGAACATAAAATTACCAGATTCAAAATGGCCAATACCAATTCATTTCAGCTAACTCTAATGCATAGGATATTGATCTCTACAAATTACATTTCATTTTTGTCAACTTCTAATTTTCTTTGATTCATGCGTAATACATTCAGTGTTCTAATAACTAATGTATGCTTACAGCTGTTACTTCTCATGTAGTTCTTATACTTACAACTCATTTTGAGAGCTAAAATGACTTGTGAGTAAAAGAACTGAACAGAAGATGCCAAAGGATGACTCAGCGAGACAAGATAAATTATTATTATAACATATACTAAAAGCTAGAGTTAAAAAACTGAAAGGAAAGAACACAGTCAGCATTTCTAAAGCTGAAAAGAACAAGAGAAAATTCAAGCCTTGAGTTGAGTAGCCAAAAGTTTCTATGGATAAAAAAAACTAAATAAAATTGAATGATTCAGGAAACATCTAAAGAAAATAGACCAAAGTCATTACGGTACCGATGTCAAGTGTCAAGAACTCAGCAGACTACTCTTAGATCCCTACCTATCGTCCTCCCATTGCCGCCTGCCAAAGGGTGTTCCCACCAAGGAAAAGGAATCCTTGTGTGCCTGCTTTCCAGAACCTCCACTCTTTTAACCCCTTTGTTGATGCAAGTATGGGTGATGACCTGCTTCCAGCTGTGACTAAGGATTATATCCACATAAGAATTCATCATAAAACGACAAGAAGACCCTTACTGCTGTCCAAGGGATGGCTGATGATTACGATAAAAAGAAACTAGTGAAGGCATTGGAAAGAAATTTTTCAGCAATGGTACTATAATTGAGCATCCGGAATATGGAGAAAATTTAACTAGTGGGTGACCAGCTTAAGAACATGTGTCAGGTCCTTATGGAGATTGGACTGGCTAAGGACAACCAGCTGAAAGTTTATGGGTTTTAAGTGCTTGTGGCTCACAGAAGCCTAAGTGAGGATTTCCTTGCAGTGAGTAGAAAATTTTCCTGTCCCTTGTCACAAGATTAAAACCTCACACTATCACATTATCACATTATCACAATATCGCAAAACTCAGCTGGAATTCTATTAAAATTGATAATGTTGAACCATGTGAGATACCAACTTAAGTAGCTGTCACATCAGTGCTACATTCCATCTTCTACCAGTTGTGTAGACATAAGCCAGTTTCTTCAGTTGTTGATGTTTACAGTCTTTGTTGGTTCATCTTTGAGATCTTCCTGACCTTCCTTAAAATGCTTGATCTATTTAGAAACTCTTGTTTTAGGTGGAGCAGCATTTCCATAAGCTTGTTGGCAAAGTTTCATTGATTTGGAAATATCAGTTCTATAGGGCCATACCAAAATAAACACTGGACTGCTAACTGCAAGGTTGACAGTTCAGACACACCAGCCGCTTCTTAGAAACCCTATAAAGGTCGCTATGAGTCAAAGCAGAATGGATGGCACTTAACAACAGGAAGTCAAAAAGTACTGCTATAGTCCGACTGACTACTACAAGAACAAGCAAGTTGCTTGCCCAGCAGGCAAGCAGTTGGGTCCCCACTGGGCAAACCCCCTTCCAAGACTGAGACTCAGTGGAAATACACAAGCAGAAACGTGTCCTGACTGGTGATCACATTGGTCACCGATAAGGGGAAGTGAGGGAAAATCAGCAATGAAGCTGCGAGCTAAGTCCAACCACGTTCAATAGAGCCCTGTGAACCCGGGTGGAGACCTGGTTGGCCAACAGTTTGGCAAGACCTGGGGACTCCTGGGCCCAGAGTCAGTGACATAGCCACAGAGGACTAGAGTGGAGAATGAAGTGTCCAGCTGATAAGAAGAGAGGGCATATGCACAAGAACACCCACACGTACAGATAATACCCACTTGACCTGGCTTCAATGGCTGGATGATCGGAGCTCAACTAGGAGAAGAAAGAAAAGAAAGAGTAATCTGATACAGTTTGATGAACTTGACCTATACCTGTGGATGCAGTAGCTCAAAAGAGGGAACAAATCTTTACAGTCAGGATCATTCCCATCCCCTCAATACACAGGGTAGACAGGGATGGGAAACTTGGACATTGGCTACCCAAAGGAGGGGAGGCTACAAAGGTAAGAAGTGACTGGCTTACAAGCTTTCAAGAGGGAGCCTAGATCCAGAGGGTGCAGAGGAAGGTAGAATCTCCAATGAGTAGTATCCAGTCTGTCTGGGCGGGACTGATGAAAGGAGATGTGGATAGCACTCATATGGTACAATAGTGAATAATTACTATCAGGACTGACTGTGAGGGTTGGAAATGTAAAGGTAGACATTTTGTAGCAAAAGGAGGCGAGTGGTTGACTTGCAGCCCAGGAGCAGAGGACCCTGGGACCATCAAAGGAGAAAAGTGAAAGGCGAGACCCTACCCAGAGAAACAGTGATGCCAAAGATGGAGGCAGAGACAATATGGAGAGATGGAGTGGCTGGGAACGCTAGACCCAGAGAGAGAGGGGGGCTGTGTGCCGACGACCAGGAGGTAGGCTTGTAGTGTATACCATTTGGTTGGTTGACAATACATGGAGGGGATTGTAATCATGGCAATGAAATGATACACAATAGGATGAATGTAAAACTAAGGTTCTCCCATGTAAATTACCACATAATTCACAATAAAACAAAAATATCAAAAAGTGACCCGAACCACAACCAGACCTTCAGAGACGGGAAATTTCTCCACTTGAAAGGACAAGCAGACCAGCCAGGAGCAGCTAGAAAACCAGAAGATACCTCTTGAAAGAAGGACCTACAGGAAAAATACAGAACAATAAGGTCAGTCTGACTGTTACCACAAGAACATACAGGTGGCTTGCCCAGGAGACATCAAGGCAAGTGATCGGATCCTCTCAGTGCAAATTCTCTTCCAAGACTAAGACGCAAGGGAAATACACACTTTGACTGACAACCACACGTCACCCAGAATGGAAAGTGACCAAAGAACATCAATGAAGGGACGAGCTAAGCCCTACATCATTCAGCAAACCACTGTAAACCTGGATGGGGACCTGGTCGACCAGTAGCAAGGCAACATCTGGGGACTCATGGGCTCAGGGTCAGTGACACAGCCACAGAGGTCTAGAGTGGAGAGCAGGGCGGCCAGCCGATAAAAAGAGGCCGGACAGACGTAAGAACACCCACACTTGCAGATGATGCCCATGTGACTGGACTTCAATGACTGGATAAACAGAGCTCAACCCTAAAAAGAAAGAAGAGGGAAAAAAGTGTCATCTTTTTTCGATAAACATGACCTACACCTATAAATGCAGTAGCTCAAAAGAGGAATCAAGTCCCTGCTGCAAGAACTATACCCACCCCCTCCTCACAAAGGGTAGACAGGGATGGGCAACTTGGACATTGGCTACCAAAAACGGGGGGAGGGATACAAAGGCAAGAAGTGACTGGCTTATAAGCTTTCAAGAGGGAACCTAGATCTAGAGGGCCTGGAGGAAGGTAGAGTCCCGGTGAGTGGTGTCCAACCTGTCCAGTAAAGGCTGATGAAACGAAATATAGATGGGTCTCTTGTGATGCAATGGTGAATAACTGTTATCTGGACTGATTGTGAGGGTTGGAAATCTAAAGATGGACATTTTGTAGCAAAGAGGGGAGTGATTAACTTAACAGTCTAGGAGTGGAGGACCCTGGGACCATCAGTGGAGAAGAGCGGAATCCTACCCAGAGTGGCAGTGAGGCCTGGGATGGAGGCAGAGAAGACAACGTCAAGAAATGGTAGGGCTGGGGGCTTGGGATCAGGAGATGGAAAGGGGCTGAGGACTGTGGGGGTGTGTGTGCAGGCTTACAGGGAACACCCCTTGTTTGGGTGAGGATGCATGGCCAGGATGATAACTATGCCAATGAAATGATGGATGATGGAATGAATGTAAAGCTGATGTTCTCCCATGTAGACTATCACACAATTCACAATAAAACATTTAAAAACACACATATATATATATATATATATATATCAAAAAGTGAAGCTAGTATTTTTCTATATATCCTGCATACAGGGTCGCTATGGGTCGCTATGGACACTACGGCATTTAACAACAACAACAAGGTCTATACACTTCTATCATATAATGTAACATTTAAGATCCACTTTTAACTTGGACCAATGTAAGTCCTTTATGCAATAAACTGAAAAGAGCCATGCTGTCGTCTCCTGTTGGAGTTCTTCATTTAGAGGTCAAGCAGTAGGTGCCTGGTAATGCCCAGCCTTGAAATAATGTGATGTTTCAGTCAAGCTCAGTGCCTCAAGATGACAGACAGCTATGTCTGACCAGACACTTCCACTTCCTCTTGCCCAAGAGTCACTCACCATCTGAACAGCTGTGTTGCTAAGAGGAGAGAGTGGAGTAAGGCAGTTTCCTACAGCTTGCTATGAGTCAGAACCGACTGGTTCACTTAACAACAACCACTTGAGTTCTGTGTGGCGCATAGGATAAGCACGGAACTGCTAGCCACAAGGTTGGCAGTTCAAACCCACCAGCCATTCCTCAAAAATCCTATTCAGCATCTCTATGAGTCAGAACCCACTCAAAGGCACTCAACAATAGCGACCACCATGAGAAGGGAGTCTTTGGCAGCAAAAGAAAGACTTCTGACAAGGGGGCAGAGCTTAGGAAAGGCTCCTTTGCCTCTAATGAGGTGATAAACACATCTGGCTTTCAAACTGATGTATCAGTCATGTAGCTGGCTATAGACCTTGCAGCTTAATACCAAGAGTTGCCCACTGCCATGTGAAGTAACAGCTTTTGTTTTCTTTTTGTAATTATAATGGTATGTTTTAAACTCTTAAGTAAATAAACATGTTTTCAGAAACAATTAAAAAAAAGAAAATGGAAAGAATCCACAGAATCATTGTACCAAAAAAAAAAAAACAAAATTGGGAATGTTTGACCATTTCTGGATTAAGAACTGCTGGAACTGACGGAAGAAGTTCAAGCTTCACTGAAGGCATTGATGAAAACAAGGCGGTACCAGGATTACCAATTCAGATGATTCAACAAATGAATGCAATACTAGAAGCACTTAATCATCTGTGTCAAGAAATTTGGAATACAGCTGCCAACTGACTGGAGGTCTATATTCATAGCATTCCAAAGAAAGGTGATTGAATGAGATGCAGAAATTATTGAATTAAATTAACATCACATGTTGTTGTTGTTGTTAAGTGCCGTCGAGTCGGTTCCGACCCATAGCGACCCTGTACAGGGTTTCCGAGGGTGTAAATCCTTACGGGAGTAGAAAACCTCATCTTTCTCCCGCGGAGCAGCTGGTAGTTTCGAACTGCTGACCTTAAGGTTCGCAGCCCGATTCGTAACCACTACGCTACCAGAGCTCCTTTAACATCACATAGGCTAACAAATTTTTGTTGAAGATAATTCAAAAATGACTACACCTACACATTCAAGCTTTATTGACTATGCAAAGGCTTTCTGATTGTGTGGATCATGGCAAGCTTTGGACAATATTGCGAAGTATGAGTATTCCAGAACATTTCTTGTACTCATGAGGAATCTGTACATGGACCAAGAGGCACTTGTTCGAACAGAACATGGGAACACTGAATGGTTTAAAATTAAGAAAGGTGTGCGACAAGGTTGTATTCTTTCACCATACTTATTCAATCTGTATGCTGAGCAAATAATCCAAGAAGGTGGGTTATATGAAGAAAAATGTGGCATCAGGATTGGAGGAAGACTCATTAATAACCTGCAATATGCAGATGATACAACTTTGCTAGCTGAAAGTGAAGAGAACTTAAAACATTTACTGGTGAAGATCAAAGAGCACAGCCTTCAGTATGGATTACATCTCAATGTCAAGAAAACAAAAGTCCTCACCACTGGACCAATATACAACATTCTTATCAACGGAGAAAAGATTGAAGTTGTCAAAGACTTCATTCTTCTTGGATTAACTATCAACACTCAAAGAAGCAGCAGCCAAGAAATCAAACAACGTATTGCATTAGGCAAATCTGCTGCACAAGACCTTTTTAAAGTGTTGAAGAGCAAAGATGTCAGCTTGAGGACTAAGGTGCACCTTACCCAAACCATGGTATTTTCAATAACCTCATATGCATGTGAAAGCTGGACATTGAATAAGGAAGACCGAAAAGAATTGATGCTTTTGAGTTATGGTGTTGGAGGAGAGTATTGAAGATGCCATGGGCTGCCAAAAGAACCAATAGACCCGTCTGGAAGAAGTGCAGCCAGAGTGCTCCTTGGAGGCCAAGATGGCCAAACTTCATGTCTTATACTTCGGACATATTGTCAGGAGGGACCAGCCGCTGGAGAAGGATATCATGTTTGGTAATGTGGAGGGTCATAAAAAAAAGAGGAAGACCCCCAATGAGATGGATTGACCAAGTGGCAGAATAGATGGACACAAGTGTGGCAACAGTAGTGATGTTGGCTCAGGATTGAGCAGTGTTTCATTTTGCTGTGCATAGGGTTGCTGTGGATAGGTACCGACTCAATGACACCTAACAACAACAACATACATTCAAGCTAGATTGACAAGAGGATATGCTGTTGCCAGATGCTTACTGACTGAAAGCAGAGAACACCATAAAGATGTTTACATGTGTTTTATTGACTATGCAAAGGCATTGAACTGTGTGGATCTTAAATAATAGATAGCATTATAAAGAATGGAAATTCCAGAACATTTTATTGTCCTCATGTAGAACCTACACATAAATGAAAAGGCAGTTGTTGGAACAGAACAAAGGGATACTGCGTGGTTTAAATTGGAATTACTTATTCTATCTGTATGCTGAACAGAGAATCCAAGAAGCTGAACTGTGTGTCAAAAATGCATCATTGGGATTGGAGGAAACTCATTATAACAACCTGCAATATGCAGATGACAAAACCTTGCTTGATGAAAATGAAAACAACTTGAAGCTTCTACTAATGAAGGTCAAAGATTACAACATTCAGTATGGGTTATGCATGAATATGAAGAAAGCTGAAATCTGTACAACTAGACAGGTAGCATCACGATAAACAGAAAAGAAATTCAAGTTGTCAGGGGTTTCATTCTACTTGGATCAGCAATCAATGTCCCATGTGTGGTACATTGAATTTACTTGATAAGGCTCTTGTATCCATAGTCTTCATAATACACACCGAGTGAATGGTTGGTTTGGCCATCCCTCTGCATTTTAGATGAGCCATCTCAGAAGCAAGGAGGAGGATCTTAAGACCTTCAAGAAAGCAGAGCAGAATGAACCTCAAGATCCCTGCGGAGAAATGGCAGAGGTGGCAGCACCGAGAGAGCAGTGGACTCCCCAGCCCATGGGCAAGTGAGGCTGAATACCTTTAGGCAGAAGGCTGGCTTGCAGAATTGTGGGCCCTTCAGATATTTATCAGCAGCACTAAAGGAGCTTGTAACGCTTGCACCCGAGCAGGGCAAAAGCCAAGGGGACCATGTGACTGAGAAGCTGAGGAGGAGAGAGAGGCAGGCCTGTAGCACAGCTGAGTAGAGTCATTCTGGACTAGAGAACTGCTGTATGAATTGTTTTGATCCTGAATTATACCCTTTTAACTTCCCTAATAAACCCCATAATCCTAAGTATTGTTTGTGAGTTCTGTGTGGCCATTGCAATGGATTCTCAAATCCATCAGAGCAGTAGAGTGCCATGGGAGGGATGGTTGGTGTCAGAGTAGGTAGGGTAATGCAGGATGTCTGACCATGGCCTCATAGGAATCAGCCATGGGCTAATGTAGAGTTTGGTACTCCTTTCTTGTGTAGTCAGAAGAGATCAGACACCGTCTGCAGACCCATTTTAAGCCATGGAAGCAGCAAAATCAAATGACATTTTGCATTGGGCAAATCTGCTTTAAAGTTTTAAAAAGCAAAGAGACATCTTTGCTATTTTTAAAAAGTGCCATTTTTTGCTTTTTAAACTCATAGCAACCCTTTAAGGGTTTCTGAGGAGCAACTGGTGAGCTTGAACCACCGAGCTTGCTGTTCAAACCGACTTTGCAGTCCAGCACATTAACCCACAGCGAGACACCAGAACTCCAAGTTAGTCTTAGAAGAAATAAAATCAGATGTTCCTTAGAAGTAAAGATGTGAGATTTCAACTCACATATCAGGAAAGACTAGTAGCTAAAATAAAAAGGACATCATATTTGGTAAAATTGAATGTCATAGAAAATGAGAGAAACCTTCAATGTTATGGATTAACACAGTAGCCACAACAGAGGACTTAACATAGTGACAGTCATGAAGAGGACACAGGCTCAAACAACAACTCATTCTGTTACATGTAAGGGTTACCAGGAGTTGGAGCTGACTTACAGCAACCAACAAACAAGAGAAAACCATTTCTTGATCTGATACTGTTGACATGTAGTGTTCCATTTATAAAACTTTATTGGACTGTGGATTGTATGTGTATTTTATTTATACTTCAATAATATTTTAAATTTTTAAAAAATGTATCCTTATAGGGCTGTTTTGAGAATAGAAAAAAAAAGACTGTATAAAGCATTTACACAAAGCCAGACACAGTATGTCAACAGGAGCTGCTCATACATCTTTTATCATCCTGATTAAAATCTCAGAAGGATCTGACTAGTTATCACCAGTGACTGTTGTAATCTTTCCAAAAGTGAGTAACTCCCTTAAACTTACATACCAAGAGAATAAGAAATAGTTCTAACACTAAACACAGCAAACTGAGCAGAAACAATGTCTGAAAGGTTATTATTTGTGTTTCCATATAACTATTATCTTCCTTTAATGTCAATATTTGCCAGATCTGATTAATTTTTATAGCTTACTTTTTAAAGTAATTATTGAATTATAAACTAATAGAATATGAGCCCCTTGAAGGCATATTGTTGTCCTTTTTCATTGCTTTGCTCCCAGATCTTAGTATTTAATAAACTTTGGTTAAAGAATGAAAATCAGCTTTACCAAAAATAAGTAATAGTCTCATGATTAATACCTGCTCCTCCTGTTTATTGACTCCCTTTCAGTATCTCTGTCATACTGGTTTCTGCTTTTCTCACATATTCTGTGCATCTACTTCTTAAAAGGAGTCCTGGTGTGGTGCTGTAGGCTAATGCATCAGACTGCAAAGTCGTTTGAACTTCAAGGTCGGTGGTTCAAGCTCACCAGCTGCTCCTTGGAAACCCTATACAGAGTCACTATGAGTCAGAATCAACTCGACAGCACTTCACAACAACAAGAACTTACAAGGAGTCCTGTTGTGGCACTGTGGGTTAATGTACTGGACCGCAGGGTTAGTTTAAACTGCAGAGTCCGCAGTTCAAACTCACCAGCAGCTCCTCAGAAGCCCTATACAGGATCACTATGGGTTGGAACCAACTGGATGGCACAACAAATTTCTACAAAATGGTCATCTGTGTACTTACTATAACAGCTCTGTATACTGTTAGGCATTCTAGTACTCACTCTTTTGAATTGTACTGCAGTAACCATCTGTACATCCCCTTTCCCCCTTCTTTGGGCTATACTCCCAAATGAATTAAAGGACACAGGCAGTTCAGTAAATCAGCTCACTTAGATCATTATGTAAGTTTTAGTCTTTACCCATGACATATAAATGATGATGCCTTAAGTGTTATAACACTTTATGGATTTAATGGATGCTTTAGTGACCATGTCATGATTCATTTTATTCTTTCTTCCTCCCAGGGTATACGAGTGTAACAAACGCTGTAAATGTGACCCAAACATGTGCACAAACCGGTTGGTACAGCATGGACTGCAGGTTCGACTTCAGTTATTTAAGACCCAGAACAAGGGCTGGGGTATCCGCTGCCTGGATGACATTGCCAAAGGCTCCTTTGTCTGTATTTATGCAGGTTGGTGATGAAATGTAAGGTTTGTTTTCTGGGTTTGGGACATGGTAGGGAATTGAACCAGAGACAAGTTGAACATGTTAAGACTGCTGGCTTGTGAACTAGAAATAAGAAAAGCCCAGGGTTTCTTTTATAAGGACCATGATGACTAATGTGTCTGTCTGGGTGGGCCATGGAAGGACAAAAGTACTCCATAAAGACAAGATTGAGATTGTAGAAGTGATGATGTCTCAAAGAAGACACATTATAGAGTACAATATACTGGTTTTGTGCCCCCATTTGTCCACCCTACCCCCAGAGATTTTTTAGCATAGTTGAGAAATTTATTCAGGTAAACAAAAGCAAAGAGTTCCTTGTACTCCTGCTTAAGACACTAAGGAAAAGGGAGTATCATCAGAGAGAGGAATGAGAGACCATAATGGAGCCAGTTTGACTCTGTGCTGATAGATGGGGTATTCAGGAAATGACCTTTTTCCTTCTAAAAGGTCTTCATAACCCTGAGGGCCCTTAATTTTCTTCATTTCCAGGCAAGATCCTGACAGATGACTTTGCAGACAAGGAGGGCTTGGAAATGGGTGATGAGTACTTTGCAAATCTGGACCATATCGAGAGTGTGGAGAACTTTAAGGAAGGATATGAGAGTGATGCCCCCTGTTCCTCAGACAGCAGTGGTGTAGACTTGAAGGACCAGGAAGATGGCAACAGTGGTACTGACGACCCTGAAGAGTCCAATGACGATAGTTCAGATGATAACTTTTGTAAGGATGAGGACTTCAGCACCAGCTCAGTGTGGCGCAGCTATGCGACCCGGCGGCAGACCCGGGGCCAGAAAGAGAATGGATTGTCTGAGACAGCTTCCAAGGACTCCCGCCCCCCAGATCTTGGACCCCCACATATTCCTGTTCCTCCATCTTTCCCTGTAGGTGGCTGTAATCCACCTTCCTCAGAAGAGACACCCAAAAATAAGGTAGCCTCATGGTTGAGCTGCAATAGTGTCAGTGAAGGTGGCTTTGCTGACTCCGACAGCCGGTCATCCTTCAAGACCAGTGAAGGTGGGGAAGGCCGAGTCTGGGGAGTCCGCGGGGAGGTTGAGAGGGCCTCCACTTCAGCACTGGGCATCAAGGAAGAAGGGGACATCAAGCCAACCAAGAAAGAGGTAAGCAGTGGCAGAAAACTCAGAGCAGCAATTTTGTTTAACTTTGGTTCAATAACAGACTTAACCCTTTTGTGGCCAAATAGTTCTCTGCTTTGAATGTGGGTTTTTTTGTTTTCTTTTGTTTTTAGTCATCTAGATTTTGGTGGTAGGATTGGTGTTGCAACACCCCTTTCTTCAGATTCACAGCTATGCAGGAGGTAGCACAATCACAACTGGGATACTAGCTTCCCAAGAAACCTGAGAAGCTAGAAATATTGGTAAACAGTCATAAAAGATTTAATGCCATTTCATTATGAATCTTCACATGCAAATTATTTATTTGATGGATACTTTATGGCAAACCTGATTGATATTCGCTCTCCTTAAATTATTTTTTTTAATTAAATGCTCTTTTACATTATATACATCATTGCATCCTCCTACTAGAATGGAAAAACAAGAATCCTTAATATTATTTTTGATGATGTTGAGACATTCCACGTTACAGTCCATTTTTCCCCTGGTCTGTATAAAATTCTACTCATGGTGTTTTCTCTCATCATCATTGGGAAAGCTCAAGGCCTTTCCCAGGAGTTTAGGAATGAGAAAGTAAGTTGTTGCTGTCTAATTGCAGAGTAATTTCTCCTCACACATCACTCTTTAAACAGTGTATCTCTCACTGGCTGCTGTTGTCTTTGGAGGTCATTCATGATAAAGTTTAACTATTGGATTTGGAACCTTGGACCTTGAATGTATTTAACCCTTCACTTGCTCTTTTTATCAGGACCCTGATGACAGAAACAAGATGTCAGTGTAAGTGCCTCTCTTTTTGACTTTTTTCCCAATCTGCCATTTCTCAAATCAATAATCTGTGAAACATCTAATACTCTAACTCTCTCATTCTATCTCCTCCCATCAGAGTTTCTGAAAGCTCTAGAAATTACGGTTACAATCCTTCTCCTGTGAAGCCTGAAGGACTTCGTCGCCCACCTAGTAAAACAAGTATGCATCAAAGCCGACGACTCCTGGCCTCTGCTCAGTCCAACCCTGATGTAAGTAACCGTCTCAGGGTGTACCATACCCAACCTTTTATCTCACCTGAATGAAGGAATAATCTCCAGCATGAGTAAAGGAGTATTCTCCTCACTTCAGCAAGTCCTTCACTCTGAATCCTGTTAAGTCTTTTCTGGCTTTTCTGGCTTGACTTCCTACCCGATTTTTTTTAAATTCAACACCTCATATTCCTCTGGCTACAGACTCAGACCCTTCTTGCCTAACCAAAGATAAAAGCAGGGACTTGAGAAAAGGGCCCTCTACGTTTACTCTTCTTTCTTCTCACCTTGTTGCTTCCCTCAGGATGTCCTGACACTCTCCAGCAGCACAGAAAGTGAGGGGGAAAGTGGGACCAGCCGAAAGCCCACTGCGGGTCAGACTTCAGCCACAGCGGTTGACAGTGATGATATCCAGACCATCTCCTCTGGCTCTGAAGGGGATGACTTTGAGGACAAGAAGAACATGTCTGGTAGTCCAGAATAATTGAAGAATTGGGGTTAGAGGCAAAGGGAAGGAACAGTAGGAAAGTTGAGAGACAACCTTTTTTTTTTTTTTTTTTTTTTTTTAAAGGAAACCAAAGAAATAGAGGGAGAAAATCTAGATACTAAGAATTGAAGCATCTCTGAGAGGGTTCCCTGACGCCCAATAGAACTGTAAATAACTATTTGGCATGCCCCCGTCCTCTCTTCTATCCAGTTCCCTACTGTTTTCCCCTCAACTCCTTAATCAAACAGACTGTTGTTGTTGTTAAGTGCCGTTGAATCAGTTCCAACCCATAGCGACCCTGTATAGAGTTTCCAAAGAGTGGCTGGTGAGCTTGAACTAACAATCTTGCGGTTCAAACTGACTTTGCAATCCAGAGCTTTAACCCACAGCACCACACCAGGACTCCATCCAACAAACTAGACCTGCTTAAAAAGCTGCCACTTAGAATCTTTGCCTCAGAGTCTTCGATTATTCGTATTCTTTGGCAACGAGGAGGATGAAACTGAGGGTAGAGTGTCCATGATCATGAATTAGAGTGGTCCTGACACCATTCTACTTCCTTTCTAGGTCCAATGAAACGCCAAGTAGCAGTAAAATCAACCCGAGGCTTTGCTCTTAAATCAACCCATGGGATTGCCATTAAATCAACAAACATGGCCTCTGCAGAGAAAGGGGAGAGTGCACCTGTTCGTAAGAACACACGCCAGTTCTATGATGGTGAAGAGTCTTGCTACATCATCGATGCCAAGCTTGAAGGCAACCTGGGCCGCTACCTCAATGTGAGAACCCTTCCCCTCACCAGACACTGGATTGTCCTATAACCCTGAAATGTTTCCATCTTTTAACACAGCTATTAAGCCTGCCTTTTCTTACTATAAATTCGTGAGCTCAAAGAATTTTAAAGAGGCAGCTTTCTTTCTAAATATCTCTATTATGTGGAGGATCAGATGCTATCACTTGTTTTCTAATTCTTATGTGATGTTTCCCTGGCTCTAATTTTATCCTATCCTTGAACCTACAGCATAGCTGCAGCCCCAACCTATTTGTCCAGAATGTCTTCGTGGATACCCATGATCTTCGCTTCCCCTGGGTGGCCTTCTTTGCCAGCAAGTAAGAGGGAGTCAGAATAGGAGATGGTTAGGGAGGAGAAAAAAGCCAGGGTTGGGGAGGGGCAAGAACCATTGGAATTCTAAGGATCCATATTGTGCAGCCCTAGGTGCGTAGGTTGCCTCATATCTTCACCATACCCCATCCTTTTCTTCCTTTCCAGGAGAATCCGGGCTGGGACAGAACTTACTTGGGACTACAACTACGAGGTGGGCAGTGTGGAAGGCAAGGAGCTCCTGTGCTGCTGTGGGGCCATCGAGTGTAGAGGGCGCCTTCTTTAGAAGAAGACAACCTTTTCCAAAATGTTTTGAAACCCCCGTGAGCTGTCCTTTCCTCAGGAATTGGGTCTCCCTGACTGCTGAATTCCAACCCCAAGTCTATAGTAATTCCTCCAGCTCCTAGTAGATAGAAATAGGGGTTCTGGATCAGGAGATCCCTTCCAATTTGGTGCTAGCAGGCAGAGCCTTCACCCCTACAGTACTAAGGCGTGTGGAGAGATTACCACTCTGACCTGGGCCTGACATCCCTTCAGACCTTCTGTTGCTCATTTCTCCCATCCCACGTTCAAGTGTTCATGCTTCCAGCAGACTTATTCCTGGAATGGGGGCTATGTGTTTACCACCCCCAGTTTGTATTGTATTGTTAATTGGAAGTCTTTTAACAAGATGATAAAATTAAGATTATAATTTGATTTCTCTCCCATTTCCCCTACCCCGTAAAGGGCAGCTGTTGTTAATCTTGTACTTTACTTTTGCTTTTTATTTACCATGTGAAATTTTTAAAAAAAAATGTTATGTAACTATGAGGAAGCATAAAGAAGGCTATCTTAGTTTATTTCGTTTATCTGCTTTTTCAATTCCTAATAGTCTCAGACACTTATTGCCATGTTTTACTTAATCTTTAATATATTTTAATTAAAAAAAATCATTAACAGTACATTTTGGTCTGAAATGGTCCCTCTGCTAAAATGCTGGGAGCTAGCTGAAATTTTGGCTTTAAAACCAAAACCCCGAATGTTTAATAAATAAAAATTTAAACTAGTTGCCATTCTAAGAGGAAGATGCCAGAGAAGGCAGCTAGATCTTGGACTTGTGGCTACAGGGGTAGCTGGCAGAGAAGTAACACGAAGAAAGACTATTTGCACAGTCCCCACTTTTGGCAGAGGTAGGGTAAGGGTCATGTGTACCCTCCTACACTCAGTCTGGTTGTGTCTTAGAAGAGAAGACAGAGGTTAAAGGCAGCTTAGCTTTGGTTTCTGGCCCAAGTAAGGAGCTTAGAAAAGTGGTCCAACTTTGGCAGAATGAGGTCCACATATGGGACAATAAGGCACACCCCTGGCTCTGGAGGTCAGGGAGTCAAAGGCAAACAGCTAGAGCCAAATTCTGAAGTGTAAGGAATGTGAGTTGTAAACCCCACCTCTAGAGTTGAGGAAGGGGCATCAAAAGCAATGGAAAGGACAACATGGAGGATAGTGAGGAAAATAAGACCACCCCCCTCTAACAGGATGTAACCAATCTCCCCTCTACATGAGGGTAGGAGGAGTTCGAATTTGGTTTAAAGGCAACTTGGTGACAAAGAAGCAAGGAGGATGGACACAGAGAAGAGCTCTCCTCTCTCTCTTTTCTCCCCAGAACTTAGTTACCCTGTGGGGTTGGGGGGCAGTTCCTTAGCTTTACGCATCATCAGTCTGGGGGCAGCAGGGACTATGGTTCAGTCATTCTTACGATGGTTGTTATTAAGGATGGGATGGCCATTGGCTAAGGGTCGGCTCTTTGCTCCTCCCCCAGCTGCAGCCTCTTCCCCCTCTGAGCTTTCTGTTTCTTCACGGTCACTGCGTTCATCTTCTACCAGCTGTGGAAAGGGATAAGAAAGGTTACATCATGTCTTAAGACTTCTGAGAACTCCCCTCTCTCTAGACCTGTTCCTGCTATACTCAGGGACTCACTGTAGTTTGATAAAGGACACTGCTGGTGGTGGGGGAGGAAATCTGAACAATTTCTAGAATTGAAGGTAGTAGTGCCTATAAAATGGGACAGAGCCTTTACCTTTCCAGTTATGAACTTATAGGCCATGCGCAAAATGAGGTAGGCCCAGAAGATATGCAGCAGCTGTAGCACTCCCATCATGGAATTGAAGAAGTAATAGCCAAAGAAGGCAGGATAGAGCTCCAGTGGATACACCACAGTGCAGTGCAGGATCCTGGGAGAGCAGGGAGGAGACAAAATTATAAGCATAAGTGAAAAGGGAGAGAGAAGGTAAGAACCTTAATTTCTAAAGGAATATAACCTACTCACCAGAAGGGCAGGATGACCAGTCGTGTGATAATGAAGACAATGGCAAAGATGATGAAGATGTTGTTGCAGGTGTTTTTCCATCCCGCATAGTTAAACATCTTGGCTGACTGCATACATAAATAGTCCCCATTTGTATCATGGGCTACTTTTGTTCCCTCACATTCATACATATACCCCAGTTACAGCACTGGCTTTGTGCCCCACCTTTCAGGTTCTAGAGACACCCCGCCCCTCCCCCATCTCCTCCCCAGGAAAAAAGAAAAAGCAGGGATGGGGGACTCTGCAGGGTTCCTAAGCTTGATCAAATGTCCAGGAAGCCTGACCTCAAGCAGGTAGTCAGAAGAGTCATGCAGAGCCATGATGAGCGTTCCTGCCCGGATGTAATTCGCAAACCAGGAGAAGCTGATAAGGATGATGGTGGCCACATGGTGGATGATCTGTTCCTTGAAATCCTATAGAGAAGGTGCAGGTTCCAGGAGATTTCTGTTCCCCTGCTCCCACTATTCCTCCTCCCCTCCAGTTCAGTTCCCTATGTCCCAGTGGTTCTATTCCAAAGTGGCCAGAAATTCAAGAGGAGGCTGTTGATCGCAGAGCATTTTGGATCCTAGGCTTAAAGACACAAATCCATGACCCACCTTTCGTTTGACATCAGAGGCAATGCTGAAGAGCAGGGACCAGTAGAAAGAAAGTTCAATCATGTAGTACCAGTACTGGGAAGGAATGGTGCTCTGGGAGAGAGGGTGGGAGAGGTAAGGGCCTCCAAGTGACTGGATTCAAGGGTCTCACGTCTCCAAAACCAGCCCTTTAACCCTTGAGGTGATGCGTAGTTCTGTGACCCGTCCCTGCTGCTGCTGCATTTTCCAAAGACCCATCTAGGTGTGCATCCTATCCTAAACTGACTCCCTTAATCGCTACCCCACTTAACGAAGCATTATAATTGGATTTCTCTCCCATTTCCCCTACCCCGTAAAGGGCAGCTGTTGTTAATCTTGTACTTTACTTTTGCTTTTTATTTACCTGTATGGGATACCCCTCCCAAACTTTCTTCAAGTCAAAGAACCAGGGTTTCTGCAGAGAGATGATGAGCAGTTACAAGAAGAGAGACCCAAATTCTATGACCTTACACCATCTTGCCAGAGAACCAACTCCCCAATTCTCAGCAGCCCCACTCACATCTATGATGACGGCCATGCCAGCAATGAAAGCAATCAAGTAAAACGTGAATCTCCAACTGAAAGAGGAAGCAGAAATCATTAGGAGATAGGGTGGGAAATGGCACAGCCCTCCAACATCCCCCATGTGCCTCCAAACAGCCTCTCAGGAACAGAACTAGTAATAACTCAATTCACCTCCTCATAGTCTTCATACAACCATGGCCCACCCACCCTTTCAACAAGAAACCTCAGACCTTCCTCTGCCATCAGTTTCTCTTGGTTCAACCTCCTCTACCTGGCTTCTCGGAACTTCTTGAGGAGACTCGGCCGGTCTTGGTTGCGGCGGCGGCGAAACCAGCGCTCTACCTGGCGACCAGAGAGCCCACTCTGCCGTGACAACAGCTCAACCTCTGCCTGGGTTTGGTGAAGAAGCCGGTTGCTATCAACTTCAGAACTCAGCAGTGCCCCTCCCCCATCCACTCTAAGCCCCACTGCCTTCTCATCTCTTCACCCAACAGAGCTGCTGTCCCAACCTTATCTGGTCCATTCCCCTCCACAACCTCCCAGAGCTTGGTCTGCAGCTCCTACCTGCTTGGGCTGCTTTCCGCTAGTCAGGTAGAAATGCTCCAAGGTGGGGTTGGGAGGGGCCCGCAGCCGAGTTTTCTCCTTTACATTCAGAAGGGCAGCCAATGGTGTAGCCACATAACTAAGGAAGAGATCTGAGTGAGGAGGTGTGTGGCTTTCCTTGAAATACCTAGTTTCTCAGGTAGACCTAGGCTAAGAGGGGGAAAGGACTGCAAGTTCAGGCAACTTCATGCTGGACCTGTTTCCCCAGTTTCTGGCAAACCCCCAACCCCAGCCTCCTTGGGCTACCCACAGCTGACAAAACTGCCTGTGTTCACTACTGGCCAGGCTGGGTGGAGGGTAGTGGGATGAGAACAAACAACCATTGAAAGGCCTGGGGGTGCTAAGCTCGCAGGAAAACAGTGGTTTAGTGGGAGGCATATAGTAGACAGGGGCCTGGGTAGCCACAACAGCAGGGGCTCGGACCAATTAACAGAGACAACTTGAAGGCCATGAGACTAACAGCCAGGGAAGGCACAGGGTGAGTTGGTATGCTCACAGCTCAAAGAAATAGCGAATGATGAGGAAAAGCAAGGCCAGGGGTAGTGTGACATAGAGGTCTGAGGCCTTGGCGTAGACACGTCCATCTCGGTCTTCTAGATCAGCCCAGGTTAAATTCACAGGCAACCACAGCCGTTCCCACCAGAAGTAGTCATACAATGTCTGGAGCATCCTGAGTGAAAAGAAGGGGAAAGTAGAGGATATTAAGAGGCAGCTGTGGGGGAAGAGACAGTTAAATGGAAGTTTTCACGGTGTAACAAAAAAGCAGCCGGCAAAGACTCAGAAGCCTGTCTGGTCCTGGCTGTGTGACTTTGGGCAAGTCTGTTTCCTCATCTGTAATATATTGGCTTTCCAGTTCTAACATTATTTACAGAAACCTGAAGGACTGTTTTAAAGTGTTGAAGAGCAAAGATGTCGGCTTGAGGACTAAGGTGCGCCTATATTTTCAATAACCTCATATGCATGTGAAAGTTGGATAGTAAATAAGGAAGACCATAGAAGAATTGATGCTTCTGAGTTATGGTGTTAGAGGAGAATACTGAAAGTGCCATGGGCTACCAAAAGAACCAATAGATCCGTTTTGGAAGAAGTGCAGCCAGGGTGCTCCTTAGAGGCCAAGATGGCCAAACTTCATCTCTCACACTTTGGACATATTGTCAGGAGGGAGCAATTGCTGGAGAAGGATATCATGTTTGGTAAGGTGGAGGGTCAGAGAAAGAGAGGAAGACCCCCAGTGAGATGGATTGGCCAAGTGGCAGCATCAAGGGGCTCAAGTGTGGCAACAATAATGAGGTTGTGGGCAGTGTTTCATTCTGCTGTGCAAAAGGTCACTATGAGTCGGCACCGACTTGATAGCACCTAACAACAACAACAAAAGAGTCCTGGTGTAGCACTGCAAGATAAGCACTGGACTGTCAACCCAAGGTCAACAGAGCAAACCCACCAGCCGCTCCTTGAAAATCTATACAGGATTTGATGATGTACAGAGGGGGTTTTAATCATTGCAATGAAATGAAATACGATAGGATGAATGTGAAGCTGAAGTGGGACAGAGGCAAATAATGATGTATGCAAAACCTCGGAACAACAGGGCTCTGGGATACAGACATTGAGACATGGCTGGAATGGAGAAAAGGGGGGAAATAATGTTAAGATGCTTGGCTGTCTTTTGAATCTTGGTTTCCCTTGCATACCATCAGAAAATAGACACTGGCCGGGGAGAGAAAGGAATAACCAGAAATACCACCATAGAAAGCTTGTAAGTCTGTCTTCTGCCTACAACTGACTGGAACACCTAAAATGGGGATATAACGTGCCCAGCGATGGAGACTTCCTGTGGAGCCTCTGCATTACACAAGACCATAGGTGGAATCCTGAACAGCATCCAGAATCTTCTGAGTGGAAATGTCCACTTGAAAGGACAAGCAGACCAGCCTGGAGTGGCCAGAAGAACAGAAGATACTTCCTGAAAGGAAGACTGACAGGAAAAATAACAAAACAATATAGGCAGGCAGACTGATTACTACAAGAACAAACAAGTGGCTCGGCCAGGAGTCATCAGGGCAAGTGGTCGGGTCCCCCTCAGGGCAAACCCCCATTCTAAGACTAAGGCTCAATGGGAAGGCATGCTCTGATTGGTGACCATGTTCGTCACCGATAGGGGAAGTGAGGGAAAAATAGCAATGAAGCTGCAAGCTAAGCCCTACAACGCTCAATAGACTCCTGTGAACCCAGATGGAGACCTGCTTGGCCAGCAGTGTGCCAAATCCAGGGGACTCTTGGAATCAGTCAGCGACATAGCCACAGAGGACTAGAGTAGAGAGTGAAGCGTCCAGCTGATAAGAAGAGAGGGCACATGCATAAGTACACCCACATTTGCAGATAATACCCACTTGACCTGGCTTCAATGGCTGGATGATCAGAGCTCAAACAGAAGAAGAAAGAAGAGGAAAAAAGAATAATCAGATACAATTTGATGAACCTGACATACACCCATGGAAGCAGTAGCTCAAAAGAGGGAACAAATCTTTACAATGAGGATCATTCCCATCCCCTCAGTACACAGGGGAAGACAGGGATGGGAAACTTGGTCATTGGCTACCCAGAATGGGGGGGCAATGAAGGCACAAGGTGGCTGGCGTACACGCTTTCAAGAGGGAACCTAGATCCAGAGGGTATGGAGCAAGGAGTAGTATCCATTCTGCTTAGTCAGGGCTGATGAAAGGGGATGCAGATAGGTCTCTTGCGATACAATAGTGAATAATTGTTATCAGGACTGATTGTAAGGGCTGGAAATGTAAAGGTAGACATTTTGGGGCAAAGGGAGGGGAGTGATTAACTTTGCAGTCTAGGAGTATAGGTCCCTGGGACCATCAAAGGAGAAGAGTGGAGAACCAAACCCTACCCAGAGAAGCAGTGATGCCAGGGATGGAGGCAGAGATGATGACGTGGGGAGATGGAGCGGCTGGACACTTTGGACCCGGAGAGGGAGACGGATGGTATGCGGATGACCGGGGGACAGGCTTGTGGGGTACACCCTTTGGTTGATGGATGATGCATGGAAGCAATTGTAACCATGGCAAGGAAACTATATACAACGGGATCAATGTGAAGCTGATGTCCTCCCATGTAAACTATCACATAATTCACAATAAAGCATTAAAAATAATAATAAAAGAAAACCTATACAGGGTCACTATGAGTCTTGATAGCACTTACTAGCTATCAAGGTTCAGTGGGGAAAAGGAAAGACAGACATTATTTCTACTCCCTAACATGACTTAAAAGGAACTCTGGTAGCATAGTGGTTGCTAATTGGAATATGAACCTTAAGGTCAGCAGTTCAAAACTACCAGCTGTTACAGCCTCGGAAACCCTGTACAGGGTTGCTATGAGACAGAACCGACTCCTCGGCACATAACAACAACAACATGACTTAAAAGCTCAAAAGTCCTGATTCCCTGGAAATAAGAACCTCAGGGTCAACCCATCATTTTACTATTCCCAACCTGGAGGACTGATTAAACCAGAGGCGTTCTCTTTTCTCCCTTACTCCTCCCTTGTCACCCCTTCCAGTCTCCAAATCAACTCACAAATGGCAAGTTTCCCCAGGATAGGAGAGCCCAAAACAGAGTGTGCAGGGCTGGGACAAACCTTTCTCTACAACTAATCTGGGCAGCATATCCCTAGAAAAATTAAGATACCAAAGTAAAGCACAATTATGTTCCCCAAATGGTTCTGAGTTCCAGAGCCATCAGTGAACACAAGATTGACACCCCATGCCACATCATCCAATCCGTACAACACAGAAGAGCCCTACCTCGCTGAAGCATCGTCAGAAATTGAACGCAAGTCTCCAGATAGGCACTGGGGGGCAATGAGCCAAGATAGCAGACCAAGACATCATGTGGATTTAGGAGCTACTTATATATGGGAATCACGTATCACAGATGGGTGACAGAGTTTTGGCTTTATCTCCACACCCCCTTCTCATCCCCTTTTTTCTACTAAAAGAGAAAGGAACCACAGAGTGATAGTGATCACTTGGATGACCCGATGAGGGAGAATGGTCTGCAGCTCAGGGGAGGGTGGCCCTGAACAGTCAGTGATGCTGAGTCCAGCACAATGCTAGGATGTCACAACACATGCCAGCAGTATGGTCAGTGCAGGATAGTCCAGGTTCCATAACCCCTATTACAAGCAAGAGGTGATACTCAGGCTGGCCTTAAGACCAAAGGCTGTTCCCCTCCCAACCAGGAGGAAATAGCGGGATTTTGTTCTCCATTGTGAACTGAAGTCCTATGTGTGCCACCAGCTGAGAGCTGAACCCTCTGGTCACAGCTGGGCTGCTCCTTCAGCAACTCCGCCCCTATCCAGCAGAGAAACACTTGTGACATCCCTCTCAACCCAGCTACAGGTCAGTATTCCTGCTCAAGGACTTTACCCTCATGTCCCCCATAGCTTCCCCCTCTTAGTCACTGCTGCTCTCTTAGGATGAAATCAGAGGTCAGCATTGACAATAAAAGCTCTTCAGCTCCACCTTCTCCCTGTCTCCTCCCCGCAACAACACACACACACATTCTTGGCTGGGCACACCATCCCCAAGGCACTGCACCTTCCCCCTCCAATTTATCCAGAACAAATATTTAATTAGTTAAAGAGACGGGAAGCCTTTTGAAGTGTACAAAATTATAATTATCCACTACAAAACTTTCCCCACAGAACCACACACACATTTTTCCTACAAAAAATAAACTTGTAGAAAATTAAATAGAGATAAGGGTAGAAAATTGAGTAGAGAAAGGAAAAGGCAGAATGCTTAGGTGTGTTAGCACATTCCCTCTCTTCCTTTCTACTTTTTCTGCTTCGCCTGAAGGTGGGGAAATACACCTGACCCAGTCACCTGACTACTCTAGTCTCTTGAAGCCTAACTTTTCCTGCAGTGAGATCTAAAGTCAATGGTACACAAAAGCCTAGACATTTGGTCCCTACTGCCATCCTAGTCAGTGGAAACTGGCAAGGGAAGTTTCTCTTGCCAGCAGCATTTTGAGGGTTAAGGATTCAGAAAGCTGGCAGGGGACATAGAGGATAAGGATGGAGTCCCTCTTCTAGACTCCTGGGGCTGTCTTCTGTGTATCTTACTCCTACAAAGGTGAGAAGCTGGCAAGGAAAACAAAAGGTGTCAGGGGGGGATCAAAGGCAAGGGTCTGAATCATGCAACTACCTCAGCTCCTGGCTAAGACAGTACCTCTCCCCTTCTGCTTCAAGCAAGGAAACTGAAAGGGGGGTGTGTGTGTGAGCACATGATGAATCAATCAGAAGTTTGGGAATACAGATGAATGGGGGCTCTCTCTCACCAGTGGGTTTGAGGCTTTCTGTAACCACAGCCATTCCTTTCTGCCCTGGACTTCCATTAGCAAAAGAGCACTATCCCCACCCCCCAACAGAGGGACTGGCAAAGCAGGGAAAAGCATCAGATTCCGCAGGGTCAGATGGCTGGCTCAAGATGGGGGAGGAAAGACAACTAGGGTTCCCAGCTGACCCTGCTTATACAACCCCAAGGGTCAAAAAGTCTGCTCCAGAGTAGCCCCAACAGCCAAGCAAGGGACCCTGTAAACAAGAGGCTGGAACAAGAAAAAGCAAGGAATACACAGCAGGGGAGAAGACCCTGCTTTCCCAGACCCCTTTGACACTTAGCGCAGCTACTTGATTTTCTCAAAAGAAAATCACATCTACAGCGCTTTTTCACTCACAGAAATTATCCCCACACATGATAGGATATTGTGTACATGCATCTGTTGCTTTTTCTTTTTCCCATCTCTCACACCTGTCTCAGAGACAGAGACGCTACTTTCTGAAACACGGGCTGGAGGGGGCCCAGCAGAGCAGGGATTTCATAGGCTTTAGGTTACCAGGAACTTGAGCAGGGCTCCACCCAGCCTCCACCCTTTGTCCTAACTCTGACTGAACACTCCTGACCCTTATAGGTGAATGAGAAAGTGCTGAGGGTCTCTATGGGGGCTTAAGGACCTAGAGGGCTGAAAGAGCAGAAGTTTGAACCTATGGGCTCAATGTGATACACAGTTCAGCTATCTCTCATTGCTTCAAGGAATAACTGAGGAAATTATAAAGGGGACAGAAGAATTACAAACAAGAGATGGATATGGTCCTAGAGAGTTTTCCTGGTTGAAAACTTCCATTTCAAGCAGCCACTGCAAGCAACAGGTCATAAACCAGAAAGCTGCGTTTGGGGGTCAAAGCCAAGCAGAGGTGTCATTGCTCCAGGCTACAGTATGTTGTTGGTAGTAAAGACTGCAATTCATAGAGACCCTGCATAGGGTTTCCAAGGCTGCATATCTTTGCAAATGCAGAAAGCCTCATCCTCATCGTTCTCCTGTGAAGCTGCTGGTGGGCTCAAACCACCTACCCTGTGATTTGTAGTCCAGTGTTTTTCATATGGAGCAGCTACAGAATAGGCCCAGAAATTTAGACTAGATTTGAGGAAAGTTGGAGACGAAAGCAGTAATAATAAGCTGGCCAGTAGTTTGACTGGGCAGCCTCACCAGAGCCTCAACATACCCAAACACAGTAGACACCCCTCCACCACCACCAGGAAACTAAAGCCCCCAAGGACAGGGAGAAGCCCCCAGGGACAGGGAGAGGCAGGCAGCAAGTTGAAGAGGTGGCTGGGAGACTGCGGAAGGGCACAGTAAAGGATCAATCAGTTCTACCAGTGACAAGAGAAAGAGAAACCCCTTCTTCCCAGGGGGAAAGCTCACCAGAGGCCTCATTTAGGGGATAGGATGTGGGGCACCAGGAGAGACAAGAAACTATAAAACAGTCTGTGCGGGTCATTGTATGGCCAGGTCCAGGTCCTGAGGGACAAGGTTGCTGACAAGTTCTAATCCTTAGGGGCCCCATCACACAAGTGCAGTCAGCCACCGCACATTCAGGCCCAGCCATGAAATCTCTGCTATGGCACAGCCCCTCACCCCAAATCCTAACAGAGATGTGCCTACTAGAGACCTTCCCTGATTTCTCTGAGAAGAGGGGCTCACTTCAAACCTCAGAATCATCAGAACATCCTGCCCTCCTCAATCCCTTTGCCTAACAAGTTCAGGCTACTGAGATCACTTTATGATGACAGGAGCCTGGTTTGAGGAGAGGAACCTCCTAAACCTAGGCCAAAGATTAATGTCACAAGCCTACAATTAACTCACTTGCAAGAGAGCCTCCGGGATAATAATTAGCAGGCTCGGCCCAGATAAACAGTTTCACCAGTAGATCCCCTCCACTCCTCCCAGGCCGCACACACCCCATAACGGTACAGGAGTCTTAGACCTGGGGGGCCTGGGCAGAAACCCAAAGCCACTCCTTCCTGTTTCCCGTTAAACACATGGACACTCTGTCCTCCCTTCCAGGGTGGGCATAGTGAGCTGGTGAAGAAAAAGAATCAAGCCCTCACTCTCCCCTCCCACTCCAGCCACGGGAGCCGTCCACAGCAGTGGAAGAGCCACGGGCCCACTGCCAAGCTGGGACTCTCGCGCAAAAGGTCCTTCTCAAGTTTTACTACTCCCCAACAAAGGGGCGCCCGTGGCTCCAACCCTCTGCAAGAGGCCCTGCGCCCCCACCTCCCAGCCCTACCTGTTGCTCAGGAAGGCGGCTCGGGGCGGAGCTCTGGAGAACGCCGAGGCGCCGATCCAGCTGCCCCAAGTGCCCCAGGCGGTGCTTGGGGACCCGGCCGCTCCCGCGAAGCGCTCCGGCCCGCCCTCCCCTAGGCCCCGCCGCCATGAGCTGGCCAGCCACAGGCCCCCGAGGCTGCCGCAGCCGCCCCACCCGGCTTCCCTCGAGTCTACGCCCGGGTCCTTTTTCCTTATTCGCCCCTCGCTCCCTTCCTTAGCCCCGGCCCTCTCCGCGGAGTCGCGTCTGAGCGGCCCCCAGTTCTTCCAACTTTTCCGCGGCCCCCTTCCGTGCCCACCCTTGCGCGCAAAGCCCTTGGAGCCCGGGCGGTATCCTAACTCACTCGGCGGCAGCGGCGTCGCGGAGGTGACCGGGCCGAGAGCCGCTGCTCCGTCTCTTCTCGGGTCCGGGCTGCGGGGCCCCCCTCTGGCCTGGCTTCACTGGCTCCTCTCCTCCCCCTTCCGCCTGCCCGCTCCCTCCCTCCTTCCCCCTCCTCCTCCCGCTGCCGGCCGAACCCAGCCGAGCCGAGTCCGAGCCCAGTCCGGGAAAGAAAAGCCGCGAGCGACACCGGAGCCGGGAGACTGGGCGTGGGCCTGCTGCCGGAGAGGGCGGGAGGACGAAGAGCCCAGGTCTCTGCGCCCGGCGGCTGCGCCCCAGTCCCCTACTCCCTGCTGCCGCCTCCTTACCTCCGGGGACAGACGGCCCCGGCTGCTGCGCCCACTCTTACCACGACCTAGGGGAAAAGCCCCTTGGATGGGAAGGCAATTTGGGGGCTCTTCCAGCCACTCTGGTCTTTCACTTAGAGGTGAACTATAGCCCGCGAGACACCAAGGCAGACTCAAGTGCCCCGAGATGCAAGGCCTGTTTGTACCCTTGACCCACCCCGCCTGCTAGTGTCTGCGGCTTACGACCTTAGCCCCTTAGCTGCAGTCCCCTGTTTCCTACACCACTGGCCTTGCACTGGGAATGGACTGAGGAGGGTGACCGGGGTTCCAAATGGAAGCCACTTTGGGAAGTCGTGTCCTAAAGTAGTGCCTCGAATCCAAGCGCCTCTCCAAGGGCAGGGGGGCCTTCCAACTCGACTGCTTTCCTTGCGCAAAGCCTGCGCTAGGCCCCCCCCTCCCAAAAATAAAATTCGCGTTTCCGCACAAGTACTGTAGAACCTACCTTCAATAGCAAGATGAGTAGACCCTTACTTGCACACACATCCCAATGTAATAGGGATTTGAATTTTCGATCTCACCACGTTTATCGGATCGGTGTTTCGTTAGTGTTTTTCTCAGTGTTGTTGTTAAGCGCAGTTGAATTGGTTCCGATTTACAGAGATCCTTTATAGGGTTTGCAAGGAACAGCAGGTGAGTTTGAACCGCCAACCTTGTGTTCGAACCGACCTTGCGGCCCATTGCTTTATCCCACAGTGCCACGTAATAGCCTGGGACAATTTCAGGAAGCCAAAAAAACATATTTATCCTAGAAAAAGGGCCTTGACTCCTAGCATGAAAAAAGCATGACTAAACTACATGTAAGGATGTGTTTAAGGGTGTCCTTGGAGAGAGAGCCCCAAGTATAGGTACCTGGTTTCTATGTTGATGCCATAGTTAGAACCTCTAAGCTTGCTTGTTTCATGATTTATCTAGCCAAGTCCAGGGACTTTGACAGGTGTCTTAGGAAGGAATGAGACGTCCCAATATCCCAGTGTGAGAGACTGGCCCTCTCCTAGTGGCTCTGTCTGGAAGGGACTGATTTCCAACCTGTCTATTCATTTGTTCTTTGAACGGTGGGACTCCCATTGTTTCCCAGACCTGCCACTGGAAAACTCAGCCTTGTTGGTCTACCCCCCTGGTCCTGCAGCCTCTAGGAACCTCTCCAAAGGCACAGTTTTTGGTTTTCCAGTTCCCAGCAAACCCTCAGTTTTGCCTTCCTCCCTTATTAGCATATCTTGTATCTCCACCCCCCACACCAACTTCCTGTTCCAAAATTCCCTCCACCTTTCTTCAGTGCGTTTCCCAGATTCCGTATCTGCTGCTCACCCGCAGACCCTTTTCCAGTGTTTCCTCTTTGTTGTTGTTAAGTGGCGACCCTGTATAGGGTTGCCAAGGAGTGGCTGGTAAGCTTGAACCGCCTACTTTGCTGTTCAAATGGACTTTGCAGTCCAGTGCATTAATCCACAACGCCACGCAAAGCTAACCTTTGGATCTTTCTCTAACCCCTCTTCCGTATCTCTGTCCTACTTGGCTCCCTTCCATTAGCTTCAGAACCCTTCTGTCAGTCTGCTTTCCTAGTTTGATACCTGATGACTTTTTCATAGACTCTATCCTCATCAAACATTTTCAGGCTTCAGGAGGACTGAAGGACTAAAGACTACTAGTTGTTTGTGTGTTATTTTGTTTTTTAAGATAGCGTCTTGGAGGGAAAGTTTTGGGGGCAGAAGTTAGACAGTTAGGACCTGAGAAATAAGGATAAACGGGGCCCCCCTCCCCCAGAAGACAAGACTAAAGTGAATGAAGAAAGTGAAACTAGGTCTCGGCCAGCATTAGGATAATACTACTAATACTTCTGTTAACATACTTTGGACATACACACTCCACTGTTAAACCAAGGTATTATGATCACCACCCTTCCGATCAATCCTCCCCTCCCCCAGGGCTGGCATGGCCACACCCACAGTGCCCCAAACACTGCCTGCCTTGCAGTGACTCACTTCCTCTGCATTGGCTGCTGAGGTGTCCAGAGGCAGAGGATAGGGCGCCACCAGGCCTTCAACCTTGGGGCTTTAGGGATCTGGGTAAGCTTCTGGAATGGTGGACACAGAGCCCAGTTGTAGAAGGTGGGTCTTCCCAGATCAAGCTGGCCCATGTCACAGAAGCCTATTTTGGTAAAAGAATAGAGTAGAGCCTGGCTGGTACCTGAGCAGAGGAATTCAGGTGCCAAGAATTCTGGGAAGAAAAAACTTTACTGGCAAGAGGACTTTCTATATATGCTAAAATCAGGCAATGCAAATTATAGGCAGAAAAGTAATATGGGGTTTGGGATTGAAGATGTCAACAGCTGGGACTTTATATATATA
>NW_006408560.1:7731611-7732129 GCF_000296735.1 Chrysochloris asiatica
CCCAGGGACCTCCATTCCTAGACTGCAAAGTTAATCACTCCCCTCCTTTTGCTACAAAACAACATTTACATTTCCAACCCTGATTCAACCAGTCCTGATAACAATTATTCACTACTGTATCACAAGAAAGATATCCACATCTCCTTTCATCAGTCCTGCCTAGACAGTGGAGATTCTACCTTCCTCCATGCCCTCTGGATCTAGGTTCCCTCTTGAAAGCTTGTAAACCAGTCACTTCTTGCCTTTGTAGCCCCCTCCCCCTCATTTTGGGTAGCCATTGTCCAAGTTGCCCATCCCTGTCTACTCTGTGTATTGAGGAGGTGGGAATTATCCTCATTGTAAAGATTCGCTCCCTCTTTTGAACTATTGCATCCATAGATGTAGGTCAAGTTCATCAAATTTTATCAGATTACTTTTTTTCCACTTCTTTCTTCTTCTAGTTGAGCTCTGATCATCCAGTCACTGAAGCCAGGTCAAGTGGGTATTATCTGCAAGTGTAGGTGTTCTTATGCATATGC
>NW_006408560.1:7732229-7738917 GCF_000296735.1 Chrysochloris asiatica
GTTTGAAACTACCAGCGGTTCCGCGGGAGAAAGATGAGGCGGTCTGTTCCTGTAAAGAGTTACAGCCTCGGAAACCCTGTACAGGGTCGCTATGGGTCGGAATCAACTCTACAGCATTTAACAACAACAAATATATATATATATATATATGTTGTTGTTATGTGCTATGAAGCTGGAACCGACTCATAGCAACCCTGTATATATGTGTACATAGCGCAGTGGTTACGAATCGGGCTGCTAACCTCAAGGTCAGCAGTTCAAAACTACCAGCGGTTCCGCGGGAAAAAGATGAGGTGTTCTGCTCCCGTAAAGATTTACAACCTTGGAAACCCTGTGCAGGGTCACTATGAGTCGGAACTGACTCCACTGGTACTTAACAACAACAACCCTACTGTTCGATATTTTGCACATTGAGTCTGTTCGGCTCATAATGACCTGTAATACGGTTTCTGAGGAGCTGCTGTTAAGTTAGAATTGCTGGTTCAAACTCATCAGTTGCAGTTCAAACTGACCTTGCGGTCCAGTGCATTATCCTGCAGCACATAGAAACCTTCGGTATTGGAACTCAAGGCTTGAATTTTTTTTCTTCAGTTCTTTCAGCTTGAGAAACTCTGAGCATGTTCTTCCCATTTGATTTTCTAACTTCAGATCTTTGCACATTTCATTATAATACTTTATCTTCTGGAACCGACCTTTGAAATCTTCTGTTCAGCTCTTTTCAGCCTTTCTTCCAGCTGCTTTAACTATTCTATGTTCAAGAGCAAGTTTCACAGGCTCTTCTATTTTGATCTTTTTTTTTTCCTTTCCTGTCTTTTTAATGACCTTTACTTTCTTCATGTATGATGTCCTTAATCCCACAAATTGTCTGGTCTTCAGTCATTAGTGTTCAATGTGCCAAAATCTGTACTTGAGATGGTCTCTAAACTCAGTTGGGATATACTCAAAGTCATACTTTGACTCTCCTGGATTTGTTTTCATTTTCTTCAACTTCAGCCTGAACTTGCATATAAGCAATTGACGGTCTGCTTCACAATTAGCTTCTTACCTTGTTCTGACAGATGATATTGATCTTCCCCATCAACTCTTTTCACAAATGCAGTCAATTTGATTTCCGCATATTTCATCTGGCAACGTCCACATGTATAATTTCTGTAAAACTGTTGTTGAAAAAAGATATTTGCAATGAATAAGTCATTGGTCTTACAAAATTCTATCCGATGATCTCTGGCATTGTTTCTATCACCACGGCCATATTTTCCAGTTATCTTCTATATTTTCAACTATCCCATTTCAATCATTAATAATTATCAATGTATCTTGGTTCTGTGTTTGATCAATTTCAGACTATAGAAGTTGATAGAAATCTTCAATCCCTTCATTTTTGACATTAGTAATTGGTGTATAAATTTGAATAATAGTCTTAATAACTGGTCTTCCTTGTAGGTATATGGATATTATCCAATCACTGACAGAATTGTACTTTAGAATAGATCTTGAAATTTTCTTTTTAATGATGAATATGGCAACATTCCTCTGCAATTTGTCGTTTCCAGCATAGTAGAGCATGTGTTTGTCTGATTCAAAATGTCCAATACTAGTCCATTACAGTTCACTAATGCCTAGGATATCAATATTTATACATTCCCTTTCATTTCTGATGACTTCAAGTTTTCGTAGATACGTACATTCCACATTCTGATTGCTAACACACGTTTGCAGCTGTTTCTTCTCATTTTGAATCATGCTACAGAAAACATCAAAAGAAGATGGAAGGAATACAGAGAGCCACTGGACTAAAAAAAAAGTAGTCAATATTCAACCAATTCTGGAGGAAGTCATATGATTAAGAACCGACATTACTGGAGGAAGAAGTCCAAGCTGTATTGCAGTCATTGGTGGAAAACAAAGTTCCAGGAAATGAATGCCAATTGATATAGTTCAACAAATGACTGTAATGTTGGAAGCACTCACTCATCTATGCCAATTTATCTATGCCAACTGACTGGGAGAGATCCATATTTGTGCCCATTCCAAAGAAGGGTGATTCAGCAGAATGCAGAAAATTATTGAACAATATAATTAGTATCATATACAAGTAAAGTTTTCCTGAAAAGAATTCAAAATCAGTTACAGCAACACATCAACAGGGAACTGCCAGAAACTGAATTCAAGTCAGAGCCAGAAGAGGACGTGGAACTAGGGATGTCATTACTGGTATCAGATGGCCCTTGACTGAAAGCAGAGAATACCAGAAAGATGTTTACCTGTGTTTTATTGACTATGCAAAGGTATTCGACTATGTGGATAATAACAAATGATGAAAAACATTGCAGAAAATGGAAATTTCATAATGCTTAATCATGCTCATGATAAACTGTAAAAATGTCCTGGAAGCAGTGTCTGACCTCCTCTGGCTACACAATAAGAAAGAGAATCAAACTCAACCCAAGGCCAATTCCTATGAGGTGGAGGTCAAACACGCCTCCACTCTCAAACCTTCTTCACCAATTCCAACACCAGCAGTCTCTCCCACAGCACTCTCTATTTCTTGGCTCAGTTTGAAAATTTGTTGCAATGTCCACACAGAACTCACAGACCATACTCATGTTTATGGGGTTCTTTAGGGAAGTACAATCAGGATCAGGAAGATTCAGAATACAGTTCTTCGGTCAGTACAGCCTCCTCTTAGCTGTGTTCATAGGCATGTGCAGTATTGTGGCCTGCCTGGGCAAGTATTACAAAGCTCTTTTAGTCTAAGCCTCTCAGCCCTATGACCTCCTGGCCTCTACCCTGTTTCAGCATATGTAACTCTGCCAATTAACTACCCACTCTGTTAGCAATCCAAGGCCTGAAGATGTGCTGCTATAGCTCCATGGACCAGTAAATTTAGCTTCCTTGCCCCTCTACCATTAAGTGCCTAGAGGCAACACACTTGCCAGTGAGCCTCTGCCCTACGGCACTCACTTTTCTCATTCCCTGAGCCCAAAAGATCACCACTCTGTCTCATGTTCTTGGTTCTGCTGTTGTCTGTTGCCTCTACTTCTCTGCTGCTTCTCTGCTCTTGTGTTATAGCTCTCTGTCTCTTGAATCAAGGAGATTCAACACAGGGATTTCAGGTCCAAAGGATGTGTTTCACTCTTGGCTCTTCTTTCTTAATGGGAGTGAGATCTCCTTCCCTGCTTCCAAGATGGCTCATTTTAGACCTAGCAGGATGGTAAACCTGACAAACTCCCATGTTAGGGTTCCATACACCTCATTTGTATGAATCCTGGTGTAGCACTGTGGGATAAAGCACTGGAACACAAGGCCAGTTTGAACCACAAGGTCAGCGGTTCAAACTTACCAGCTCCTCTTCAGAAATCCTCTACAGGGTCACTATAAGTCGAAACCGACTTGACGGCACTTAACAACAAATAACAACCCCACAAGTAAGAAATGGTACCAAAAAGAAATGGTTGATGTCCAACAATTTCAAGAAGTAGCATATGATCAAGAACTAATGGTACGGAAAAAAGATCAAGCTGCACTGAGGGCATTGGTGAAAAACAAGTCTCCAGGAATTGATGGAATACAAATGGAAATCTTTCAACAAACTGAGGCAGCACTGGAGGCGCTCACTTATCTATGCCAGGAAATTTGGAAGACAGCTATCTGGCCAACTGATTGGAAAAGATCCATATTGGTGCCCATTCCAAAGAGAGGTGACCCAATGGAATGTGGAAATCATGTAACAATTTTGCTAAAAAATTATTCAAAAATGGCTGCAATTGTACATTGAAAATATATCGACCAGATATTCAAGTTGAATTCAGAAGAAAACATGGAACTGGGGATATCATTGCTGATGTAAAATGGATCTTGACTGAAAGCAAAGAAAACCAGAAAGATGTATACTTGTGCTTTATTGACCATGCAAAGACTTTGAAATGTGTGGATCATGATAAGCTATGGATAACCTTGGTTATCTATATAAAGAATGGGTATTCCAAAACATTTAGATTAAACGACAGTCATCTGAACAGAACAAGGGGACAATGAATGGTTTAAAATCAGGAATTATCTTTAGCAAAATCATTTCATGATTTCCACATTCTTAGTGTTCAGAGTTCTGACTCACTTAGATTTCATTACAGATGCTTACCTAAGGCTATTCTCAGGCCCTATCTGCCCACCAAGTCCACCATGGAAATATAGATCTTCAGGAGACTGTGTCCCCAACAAGTAGACCTCTTGATATCTGGAGTGGAGCCAGAGGTTGAGACCTCAAATGGCCACTAGGGACTGGAGGCACTCAGTGGTTGCCCATGCCCTCTTGTGACCAGATTGGGGATTGGCAAGAAAGATGCTTCAGAAGAGAGCCAAGGTTGAATTTAGAGACAAGGAACATAAAAAGTTATTGGTGGTGTTAAGTGTCATCAAACCACTTCTTACTCATACCAACCCTGTATAAGGTTTCTGGTGGATTTGAACCACTGACCTTTAAGTTAGTGGTCCAGGGCTTATCCTATAGCACTACATCAAGACTCCATAAAATATTACGTTAACAATATTTATTATTATGGATTTGCTAACACTTTGACTGTGTGTACTTAAATTTACTGCTATGTATCCAGCACTCTTCTAAGTGCTTTATGCTTATTAATTTATTTAATTCTTACACACACACAAAAATATAAGTACTGTTATCATCTCCTTTTTGACAGTGAGTACACTAAGCACAGAAAGGTTTAGCTAGTTTCCTAAGATCACACAGCAGACCAAAATGTTAACATAGCAGAATCTGCTTATAATCAAACTAAAGCATGATGAAACTAAGTCCCATTTTCCAGTTGTTAGGTAAAATACAGTACTCCATTTAATTAGAACTTCAAATAAGCAAGAAATAATTTGTTAACATAAGCATGTCTGAAGCAATAATTGTGTCAAACTTGCACCAACAAGTTATTTGTTATTTATCAGAAATTCTAATTTAACTTAAGGTTTATCTTAGGCTGGGTTCTCTAGAGAAGAAAAAACAGTGAAGCTCATATATGTATACATACACAGAGATTTATCTTAAGGAAATGGCTTACATGGTTGTACAAGCTGGCAAGGTCTAAGTCTGTGAGTCAGATGTCATGCTAAAAGCTTCATCTGACCCAAGTAGCTGTATGGGCTGATGAACCCAACAGTGGCAGTTCAGATAGCAGATAGAGGCTAGAGGTCAAATGAAAAGCCAAATGCAGAATCCAGATCCAACAAAAAGCAAGAGAGCTGTGTCAGAGCATCTACTTTTATTGAAAGCAAGCCACACCCCCAAGGACACTCCTTTTCAATTGATTGGCTGTTCACAGCAGGTCTCATCATGGAGATGATTGCATCATATCTCATCATTGGGATTCTCTGTCAAGCACAGAGAATTATGGCTGAGCCAAGTTGACACACAACCATAACCATCACAGATCTAATATTTTTGTTTACTAAATCTGGGCATCTAAATTTACAATGCACTTTTATTGGACACGAACCATCACACACATTAATCAACTCATTTTATCATCACAAGAAGCCTATCTGCAGATGTGCCAGGTTACCCCTATCTCTGACTTAGTCTTCTGCCAATATTCCCATTTTTCAGGTGAAAAAAACTGAGATGCAAATGGAATATGTCTTTTTGTATACAGCATGTAACAGGTTGAAGAGCTGGGATTTGAACCCACCCAAGTTCTCTAATTCTAATGTCAGTGGACATTATACCCCTCATAAATATAGATGTAAAAATTCTCAACAAAATCCTAGCCAATTGAATCCAACAACATATCAAAAAGATAATAATGCATCATGGCCAAGTGAGATTCATATCAGATACACAAAGCTGATTCAACTTTAGAAAAACAATCAATGTAATCTACCACATAAATGAAACAAAGGAAAATAACTACATGATCATATGAATGTAGGAAGAAAAGGCATTTGACAAAATCTAGTGTTCATTCCCGATAAAAGCAATTTTATAGAAAACTCCACAAATTAGGAATAGAAGGGGAATTGCTCAACATAATTAAGGGCATATGTACAAAGTCTGTCTGTTTGTTGTACTGTGGTGACTTACGTTTTGCTGTTATGCTGAAAGCTATGCCACCAGTATTTTAAATACCAGCAGGGTCACCTGTGGTGGACAAGTTTCACCTGAGCTACCAGAATAAGACAGATTAGGATGCAAGAGAGGCAGACTATTTCTGAATGTTTAGCCACTGGAAACCTTATGAATAGCAGTGGAACACCGTCAGATAGCATCAGAATATTGAATACTGAAACATTATAAATAGCACCAGAATATCGTCAGCTATAGTACTGGAAGGAAAGATGAGCCCCTCTGATTGCAAGGCACTCAAAATGCAACTGGGGAAAAGCTGCCTCTTCAAAGAAGAATTGACCATGATAACACGAATGGAGTACAATTTTGGGGACTTTCATTTGCTGATGAGGAACAACGCAAAATTAGGAGAAACAGCTGTAAACATCCATTATTAATTGGAACGTGGAATGTACGAATCATGAATCTAGGAAAATTTGAAATTGTAAAAAATCAAATGAAACACAGAAATATCACTATCCTGGTAGCGTAGTGGTTACGAATCGGGCTGCGAACCTCAAGGTCCGCAGTTCGAAACTACCAGCTGCTCCGCGGGAGAAAGATGAGGCGATC